>NC_080091.1:10978710-11293876 GCF_950005125.1 Chionomys nivalis
TCCCTGTGGGGACCTCCCCCACCTCATCACAGCCCTCCCTACCGAAAACATTCCCTATAAATCCCATAGCTCTACCTACAGAACACACCCAAGGTTTCTGGACAGACATGGAGGGACACAGAGTGAGTCGGTCTGTTTGAGCCAGGGTCTCCTGTGACCTGGCCTAGCCTGGGATGGGATGGGCTACTTGGTAGACTATAACCCCAAAAGGTGGGCACCACTACGCCTGGTTTATACAGTGACAGGAGAGAACCTGGGGCTTCCTGTGTGCTGGCTGAGTGCTCTATGCACTGAGCCTCAGAACTGGGTGGGGGTGCAGCTCAGAGCTGGGATATGGACGAGGCAAGTGTGGAAGCCTGGGTTCCATTCCCAGCACTGTGCTGTGCAGAAGGCTACCTGGGAACTAAGAGGAGTGATATTAATCATCAGCCAGGCCCGTGAGTCAGTCCTCATTTGAAGGTGCAGACAGGAGGGAGAAACGGTCTGATAAGCGCTCCAGTCAGAACTCTGTTCCCGGAAACCGGGTGTGGCACGGGCGGCTCACCTGGAAGTGATCCAGCATCTGCTTCCAGGACAGCAGCAGGAGGGCCTCCTTCCGCACCTTCTTGGGGATCTCAGAGTAAAGGAGGGAGTTCTCGCGGCTGCCATACGGCATTCCTGGGGAAGGATCACGGAAACCTCAAGAGCGGGAGCCCCACCTGAGAGCGTATTGGGTCATGGGTCCCTCTGTTTGTAGAAAGAGCCCCTGCGTCCATCACTATGTGCCTGTGAAAGCCACAGGTCTCCCCTCTCCCTATGCCTTGGACGTACAGAGATCCACCCACACATCCCAAGTGGCAGGATGAGCCCCATGTCTGGCCTCTGTCTTTTTTGAGACATGGGCTCCCTTGTAACTAACTTGACTGGTCAGCGCGTCCTGATCTCCTCCCATGTCCCACCCTGTGGCACCAGCCCTAGGGTGATGTGCGGCCAACACACGTGGCTCAGCTCTCCTGCGGTCATGTGTGGCTCTAGGGCAGTGGTTCTCAGCCTTCCTGATGCTGCGACCCTCTAATGCAGTTCCTCGTGCTGTAGTGACCCCGATCATCAAATTATTTCATTGCTACTTCATAACTGCAATTTTGCTGTTATGAATCATAATGGGAGGGGAGGCAGTTTCAAGACAGGGTTTCTCTGTGTAAGAGTCCTAGCTGTCCTGGAACTAGCTCTTGTAGACCAGGCTGTCCTCAAACTCACAGAGATCCGCCTGCCTCTGCCTCCTGAATGCTGGGACTAAAGGTGTGTACCACCACCGCCTGGCAATAATATAAATATTTGGTATGCAGGGGGCTGGAGAGATGGCTCAGAGGGTAAGAGCACTGACTGCTCTTCCAGAGGTCCCGAGTTCAATTCCCAGCAACCACATGGTGGCTCACAACCATCTGTAATGAGACCTGGTGCCTTCCTTGCCAGCAGTACATTGGATGCTTAATAAATAAATAAATCTTAAAAAAAAAATATTTGGTATGCAGGATCTCTAATATGTGACCCCTGTGTGGGTCACTACCCACAAGTTAAGAACCACTGCCCTAGAAGGTTCCTCTGTTGGAGAGATGCTGGCAAAGACTAAGGCTTAAACCAGTCACAGAGGACAGTAAGGCTAAGCCTTAGGGAGAGGTGGGAGGAGTGTGTCCGCCTACTGCCGCCATGGCTCCACCCACTCCGGCCATGGCTCCACCCACTCCAGCCATGGCTCCACCCACTCCGGCCTAGGTCACAGCTCCAACTGCACCTTCCTCAGGCCCTGCCCTGGCATCAGCTCTCAGGACAACTGAATGTGGGCCCTGACTGAAAGACATGACTTATCGCTGAAGGGAAACGCGCAACGACATCTCTCTGTTTCCCCAGTGCATCCCAAGTATTGAAAGACTATGACAGCCAACCTAGACTAATACACCCAGAAAAATATCTGCCATAGTTGAAGGAGGAAAAAAACTCCATGATCAAAGAGTCTAAAAAAATATATTCGATAAATGAAACCTAAAATATAGGAATCATTATTTCAGGCTGAAAACGGGTGAAGATTAGCAGACATAGCACAGAATACAAAATAAAATATCACTGAGAACACAGACAAAAACCACCCCAAATTAGCAACAATTTGGCTCCAAATAACACACTTCTTTCGGTAATAATTTCAAATACCACTGGCAAACGACACTTGGTGACAGAGCTGGTAATTTATAGGGACCGGAGGTTTAAAGTCAGGGGCTGTGGTCAGGGTTTCTGCAGCTGTGATAATACACGATGGCTGGAGGACCGTGGAGAGCAGGAGGGGTATTTTATCCCAGGCACCGCTGCGGCTGGGTGCCAGGCTGTGAGCGCATGCCAGCCCCTCCACCTCCACAGTCTGGTGATCTCTTAAATTTTAAAATAGGAAGAGAGACAAGAAGCAAAGATCTACCATCTCTGGTGGTGTCAGATACGACTGGTACTACAAGGGGAATTTGAGGGAAGGACTCGAGAGGCTTGGAGAGATCCCATTCCACACAGGCAGGTCAGGGAAAGTGTCGCAGAGGAAGACAGATTTAAGAAGAAGCAGTTGGTAATCGGAGAGAAAGTGCCAGCTATCTAAAAAGTGCAAAGGCCGTGTGGTTCCGGCGTATGTGGATGAAAGAGGTGAGGAGGGAGCTCCCTGTGTTGAGGATGCTAACTAGGGGCCGGATTCCCCAGCTGTGCAGTCACAGAGATTTGTGTGGAGGAGAAACTGTTGGGATCTGGTTGGAAACAGAGAAGTTCATTAGATGTCTCTATGAGCTAGGTAGGCTATAGAGAGAACTGGAGGAGAAGGAGTTGGCAGCCATCGTGGCCATCAATCCCTACCTCATTAGAGCCTCGCAGCCTCAGCAGGTTCAATGGCTAAAGACAGTGACCACTTCCTGCAAGCTTGGGTAAGCTCTAACGTGTGTCAGACAGCTCTCCTGGGCCTGTGGGGTTCTTCAAGGCTAGAGCTTCAAGTGGCTCTTACATAGGTGCTCTGCTCACATCTACTGGCTTGAAGTGACCACAGACCCTCTGTGGACACATGAAGTCACATGGGCGTGCTCTCGCCAAAGGAGCTCTGGGACAGGACAGTCAGAGTCTGGCAACCCCTGAAAGCAGTTGAATGGGTTCAGTTAGAGTAATGGCATTGAGGGAGAACTTAGGACAATGGTTCCTCCAGGAAGCTAGACATACTGGCCTCCACTGACCACTGTGACATGGGGTTAGCTGAGACCCCCAGCAAAATGGTCAGGAAGATGCAATGTGTGACTGTGAACCCTGGCTGGATCAACCAGAGCCCAAGTGGTGTGTGTGTGTGCGTCTGTGCATGTGTGTGTGTGTGTGTGTGCGCGTGTGCGTGTGGACTTCCACTCTGGGTGAGAGTGTTCTGTAGCCCAGGCTGGGCTTTGACTTGCTAGGTAGCCAAGGATAACCCTGAATTCTTCTTGTTCTTCCAGCCTCCACTTCCCCAGTGCTGGGATGACAAGAGACTAGTATGCCCTCCACAGATGGGGAGGCTGAGGTCACAATGCAGGGCAACCCCATGGGATTGCCCAGGGTAATAGTACCGTCAGCATCAGGTACGAGGTCAGCGGAGAGTGACCAGTTCCAGCGTGCTTCAACTTCCCCGCTCTGGTCAAGAAGGCTGGGGACCAGGGCTGGTGCTCCTGAGTCCCGAGCAGTCCAGCAGCATGCAGGGTGCTTGGTAGCCCCAGAACACGGTGCCTCTTACGGTGATTTGTGGGACATGTGACCTCTGCTTTGTTCCACTTCTGCAGCTGCCAGACTGTCTGATTTTCTGAGACAGGGTCACTGTTCTGGAACTTGCTGTGTGGCTCAGACTGGCCTTGAACTCAGAGATGCACCTGCCTCTCCTGAGTGCTGGGACTAAAGGTGTGCACTATTGGGAATATGACACAGGGCCAGTGAGAGGCTTGGTGGGTACCGGGACTTGCCACCAAGACTGGCGACCTGTTTGAGCCCTGGTACCCACACGGTGTCTCTGACCTCTCACACACCAACAATGACGAAGTGTAGGGAGGGGACGTCTGAGGTGTGAGCTGTGCCTCAGTCCTGCCTGGGGCAGCTGCTCCCCAGAAGTAGTCTGCTATGCTCGAGGCTTCCCAATAGGAAGTCCAAGGCGAGTCTGTGCCAAGGACATTAAAGCCGCCACCTTCCACAGCTGATTAACAAGCAATTACACCAACATCCCGAGCCAGTACATTCCTGGACAGGCCTCCGGTGCTGGCACCACAGCCCACGACACCTAGCGTTGACAGCAAGGGTGGGGCTGACTGGGGACACCCTGGCTTTGCCACGGCAGCCTCACCTATTGGCTCTGCCTTCACACACACACACACACACACACACACACACACCCTGCCCAGCCCCAGGCATGGCAGGTACCCCGGGCACACACCCTCACTGACTCTAGCGTAGCCTTGACCAGCCTGGCAGGGACCAAGCTGAACCCAAGACAGAAGCCGAGAGTCCAGGTCTCTCTAGGCCCTGAGGCCTCACTGCCACACAGAGGAGCTGTTGGAAATGGAATGGGCTGATAGCCAGGGCCAGTGCATCCCCTCAGGGCTCAGCCCATCCCTCACAGAGGTCAGAGGTCATGTCCCACATAGTAAACATGGGCCTATGAGGACACAGAGGTGCTTGGGACTGGCTGGGTCAGGCCACACTCTCCGAGCAACAGGGGAGCATCAGCTAGGGTCTCCGCGTGCACCTACCTAATCGTGGCTGACACATGGCAGAAAGACATGGTATAAAGGACTCAGAGGAACCAGGAGGTGACCTGAGCCCAGCGCTATTGGGTAGCAGCTGATGAGATAGGGCTGGCTGGAGAGAAGACACTATGCTCACAGAGTTCTGGGCTCCTCTGCATGTGTCCAGGCTCTGCCTTCACTACGCACTCATCTGTGGCCCTCCAGCCCCATGAAGACCCCCGGCACCCTGAGCTGAACCCTGAGGACACTGCACCCCAGTCCAGACACACAAAAAGAGGCCACGCGTGAATGACCACCACCTGGGTCAATCCCATTCCTTTCCCCAGAAACCCAGAGAGCCCCCGCCCCCAGGCCAGACAAGATGACTGAGAAGGCTAGCTAAGCGAATCAGATTCCTTCTCCAGACACTCTACAAGCTCTAGCCCCTGCCCACCCAGCCCACCCGGCCAAGCCAACAAGGCACATAGTCCTCCTGGAGAGGCCGAGGGGTCAGAGTGAAGGGTTCATGGAACCCAGGCTGAGCCAATTAGATTTCTTCTCCCAGGACCCTGGAGCCAGAGGGTCAATTTCTGCTGCTGGTAGGAAGACAGGAGACCTGAGGTGCCAGCATGGGCCCTGTTACAGGTGGACTGGAGCCAATGTCATGGGCTCCTGAGGCTCTGGGGTACAAGCACCTCATCCTGGGGCTGGTGGCTTTGAATCCTGGCTCTTTGGGCCATCCCCAGGCTCCTGGTACCAGGTGCACTTTGTGGCTGAGACCTCAGAGGGTTCTGTCCTTTCTCATGGTCCTGGAAAGCCGAGAGGTCCGGAGAGAGAGCTGTGCTCTGGGCTTGGACCCCAGCCACCGCCTTTACTGAGCCAGGGCTCTGCAGCTGCGGCTGCGGTAAGACTCTCCAGCTACTGCATCCTCAGAAGACCGAGGGAAGGGAAACCTCAGACAGAGAAGTCAGTCATGTGATCATGGAGGCAGAGGTGGGAGAGACGCGGCCACAAGCTGATGGATGCCGTACATTTCACAAGCTGGAAGAGACAGGAAGATCCTGCCTGGAGCTCCAGCAGGAAAGTAGTCTGGCTGCCATCTTCCAATCAGAAGCTGCAGGCTGGGGGCTAACTCTCCAAAGACAGACTACGCAACAAGTGGGAGGAGCCACCACTGAAGGGGGCGGGACCTCAGGGGAGGAAGCCCTGCCTGCTGTACTCCCTGCCCAGCCATGCTGGGGACACTCTGCAGTGTCCCTGGTGCGGCTCTCCCCCATGGGAACGTGCTGTGTGCACAGCTGCTGTGGGTCACTCGGCAGTCTGGCAGCCTCAGCCGGCTTGTCTCCCCTCACTGCA
The DNA here is from genome assembly GCF_950005125.1 of Chionomys nivalis. Lineage (NCBI taxonomy): Eukaryota > Metazoa > Chordata > Mammalia > Rodentia > Cricetidae > Chionomys > Chionomys nivalis. Next base: position 10,984,800 of record NC_080091.1, read on the forward strand.
TTGACAGTGGTGATTTGCGAGAGTCGGTGGGACTCCCTCCTGGGACGGCTCTGAAGGGGAAGTATGGAGACAGTGGGAGGAGCACAGCCACCCCGGGTCCATCTTGGCTCCTGTCATCAATGTACGGTCAGCAATGGGCAGGTGACAATGTCCAGTCATTCGTGCATTCAAATGCTGAGACCCAGACATATACAGGCACAGTCTCAGGGACCAAGGCAACCATGACAGCAGCGACAGGACTGGCCTGGAGGATGACCAGAGTCACCTATCCTAAAAAGTGTTTCTCAACGAGAGGTGATACCAACCCCCAGGAATCCTGGGCAATGTCTGAGGCTGTGGCACCGGGGAGGCCACCACAGAGTGGGCATGCGCAAAGCCCAGGACGCCCACTAGTGGCCCAGCTGGCACGAGTCAACAGCCCAAAGGCACGCAAAGGCACGCAAAGGCACGCAAAGGCACGCTGTTTGTGAGCCAAAGTCCAGCTGATTTCCAGAGGGCTCTCTTCTAGCTCTATAGGCCTTTTAGGTCTACCTAGTAGGGCAGTGTCTGTTTCTCACGGACACTTCCTGTCTGTGAGCTGGGACTGGGTGTAGGCACTTCCTGTCTATGAGCTGGGTGCAGAACTGTCTACAGAAGCTATGGAAAGCCTGAGGGGTCAAACCCCAGGCGCTGCTGGCCCAGTGGGAGCACAGCTTGCCAACAGCTGGGCCGGGAGTAGGTGCCTCTGGGTCCTGTGGCAGGATGGTGAGCCAAGCTCCACGGCTGGCCCATGGCACACTACACAGAGATGGTGCCAATGTCTGAGCCTCAGAATCTGTCCTGACACAGCACCATACGGTGAGCTCCTACTGGACGAAACAGTATGTGACCTTCCTACGGGGATCTGAGTTCCATCCTGTTTACCCAGAAAGCCCTGCCCAGCCAGCACCTGGGAAGTGGCCCAGCTAGGAGCAGTTTCTAGACTCAGAGCCACCTGGCCAGCCTGCATGGCTGACCCAGGAAGTGGACTAACATTGCCTGACTCAGGCTAGTCGCTTCTGAAACCTCTTAGCACCCCAGGCCTGACGACAAAGGGCAGAGCGGACAGTCAGCTTACCCAGGTAGTAGAGGCGGTGGGAGTGGGGGCCAGACTCATCAGGCTTCTGCACGAACTGGAAGTCATGGGGGGCCTTGCTGATAATGAGGCCCGATGACTTGCGGCTGCCGTGGATGATGCTGCGCAGCCCGTCCCAGGAGTGCTTCTGCACACAGAAGCGCGCTGCCGTGTCGTCCATGTCGCCTGCCGCCACCTGCTCAGCTGGGGAGACCCCGCCGGACATCCTCGGGGACTCCTGTGACGGCAGCGAGAAGCTGTGGAGGACACGTGAGTGAGATTGGGTGTCTTCCTGACAAGCTGCCCTCACGATGGATGTTTCCAGATCAAGTTATTGCAACTTTTTCAAGCAATCCTCAGGAAAACCAAGGTTCTGATGAGTTAAGCGGGACTCCACCTAGATCCACACCACTCATTCAACTGAAACTCTTCCTGGTCTTCCATGCCTTAATTGGGCGTGGCTCAGGGTGGAGCTCCGCCTAGAATCCCCCTTTGAAGGGCTGGGAGGGTGGTCAGTGCTAGATGCTTGACTAAAACAGGAACTCAGGACTCTAAGCACACAACAAAAATCCAGCATTTTCTGGTGTTCAAGGGCCCATATCTTCCAGGTTCTTGAACATCCCCACTTCATAACCTGCCTAGAGAAACCATTCTGGGCGACTCTTTCGCATCTGTCCCAGGGTACCTGTCATCCTTTCTGGTATGCATTTCTTTTTCTTTTTTAGGTTGACTAAGCTCTTATTTTGTTTTGTTTTTTGAGACAGGGTTTCTCTGTCACAGTCACAGCTGTCCTGGAACTCACTCTGTAGCCCAGGCTGACAGCTAACTCCCAGAGATCCGCCTGCCTCTGCCCCTGAGTGCTGGGATTAAAGGCTGACTAAGTATAAAACAAGTCCTTAGGAAGTTTCTTGTGCCGCCATCCTGAGATGGTCGCAACAGTTTTCCCTTCCCACGGGCTGTCCTTTCCCTCAGGCATCTTCCGCGATGGTTACTTGGTGAGTGTCTGTCCCACTTGTACCTCTCCTTGGCTGTGGGACTTGGACATCAGTGACAAGAACAAAGACTTGGGGCTTCCAGATGTCACTGTGCACAGGGGACACCCGCAGGGGCCTTCACACTGACATCATCCCGGTGAGTATCCCCCAGGCCACCCCGCTGTCCCTCTTGTCCATTCTGGGACTGGCCACCTCCCAGCAGCTCCCTGCTCCTCACAGCCACTGGGCTCAGCTCTGTCAGAGCCAACCTGGACCAACCCGGCAAATATTTGCTTTAAAGAAATCTAAACACCCAGCCAGCTACAGTGACCCAGTTCTGGGCATGCCAGAGTGGCTGAGGGGAGCTCCAGGGGCTGAGATCCCTCTGTGGGCTCCAGAAGCTCCTGCGATGGAGCCTCCCAGCACCAGCAGGAAGTGGGAATTGAAGGTGCCACCACACAAGGGTCAGAACTGTGGGGTGGGAGGGTAGAGGGGCCCATGTGCAACTGGGGTGGACCTTCACAGCTGTCTCCTAGCTCTTCATCAATGGAAGACCACAGTGGCTGGGTGGGCCTAGGAAGGCTGCACAGGGAGATCCTGTCTCCAACAAACAAAGACACCCACAGAGCCTGGTGCGGTGGCGGTGGCACACATCTGTGACTCCAGTGCCCAGGACGCCAAGGCAGGAAGATGGCAAGTTCATCCAGGTCACAGGGTGACAATATCTCAAAACCAAAACCAGAAGAAAGCATGCAAGATGGTTTAGAGAGGATCTGCGACCTGACTTCTACCCCAGAACCACAGCAGAAAACGTGAAACACCAAACCAGTGAAAAGGCCCCCACGAGGACAGGAGTGAGGCCCCAGGCTGCTTTGAAAAGTTCAGGAAGAAAGCAAAGACATCACTGTGAGAGTCAAGCCTGTCAACATCATTTCACTCTTATGGGAACCCATTGTACAGGTGGGGAAACTGAGGCCAGAGGGTAGAGACAGGAGACAGGGGCTCCCTAGCCCAGGCTCCTCTGCCACACTGTGGGAAGTCTTGGGGTGGAGCAGATCCTCCCAAGCAGCAGGCTCAGTGTTCTTGGCAGGGAGACACAAGGAACCGCGTGCTCTCCCTCTCCCGAAGGTACTGCCGTGGCAGCTGCTCATGAGACGCTCTCACAGTGCAGACCAGCGACCACAGATGTCCTCGAGGCCCTAGGTCAAGCATCCCAGAGAAAACCAGGGATTCCCAGAGCTGCAGTTCATCCCCAGGGTAGTGGGAGCCAAGGGCAGCAACAAGCGAGAGGCTGCCGGCAGCAAGCCAGAAACCTGAGCCAGGGGAATGCCATTGACTGCTTCAAGTACCTCTAGACTGGGCCAGCCCAGTTCAAGCCTTGTTCAAGCAGGAAACGCAAATCTGTGGATTCCCAGAAGGGGACCCTTCAGGCCCTCTTAGAGACCAGTCACACCCGTACAGAAGAGGACCTAGGAGGGCCTCTTGCCTTGAGTCACTGCAGAGGGCCCAGGCTGCAAAGATCTGCCCGCGGAGATGCGACACGAAATGAGACACCAGGAGCTCTGGATGCGCTCTAGAACCTCTCAGCGCGCACTCAAGCTGGGCTGAGGCCTGGGGCTGACAGTGTCGCTGGCCTTCTCTGCTGTCCAGACGCAAAATGGAGACCCAGAGAGGGGCTGGGGAGTAAACATGGGATGGCGAGGCCTCCACCTGCATCAGCCTGCCCACAGTTCCTGCTCAACAGTTTACACAGCTGGGGATGAAATCGATGCCAAGCCACTTAACCCAGACACCTACGCTTTCTTCCTGCCCATTGGCATGTCGCCTTCACAGCCTGTAAAGCCACCAGAGACAAGGTCTAAAGCTTGGGGCCATGGTCGAGGCTGAGGTTCTGATGGCTTACTTCTCAGGGCTAGGAAGCAGCGCCCTATGCGCCTCACTTTCTGCCTTAGACCTCAGAGAGAGCCTGGGGGAGGGAAGAAAGCACAGAAGAAACCAAAGCTGGCGGTACTGGGGAGTTAGGTGGGGAGACAGCAACACAGAAGGGGGCGACTCACAGATGCTCCACCGTGGAAGACGAGAGGAGGAAGTCCAAAGATACAGGACCTGTGTCCCACCCGAGCTGTCCCAACTGACGCCCAGCGCTTTGGCATCCAAGGTCTCACAGGGTCGATCTTGAGCCTGGGCTTATATCAGTAACCAGCCACGGGGACCATAGGTGCAGGAACCACACATGTAAGGACCACCATGCCCAGACCTTGTACCTTGGGAGCCCCCACTCCAGACACCCACTCCTTGCTTCCTCCTGCCACCCAGGTCCCTGCTGCATACATCTGATGTGTGCTGTGACTCAGAGCCACTTCTGAGGCCACATTCATGATGGGGATGGGAAAACCGAGGCAGTGAAGCTAAATGGTTTGTGCCATGTCCCCCAGAAAGGAAGGCATGTTTTGGGGACCCCACAGTCAAGCACTCGATGAGTCAGGGTTCTCACACTTGATGGATCGGCCCCAGCAGACTTACGTCCAGGTCTGGGAACACCTATGACTGGCATGAATTAGGGTGGAAGATACTGTTAGCAAGAGAGGAGAGGAAGGAGGAAATGAAGGAAGAGCTGGAGGAGATGGAGATGAAGGAGGGAGGGGACGGAGAGAATGGAGGAGATGGAGGAGATGAAGGAAGCAGAGGAAGAATCAAGTCCCCGGTCACTGTGCAACACCTTAGAGTGAGAGGATGTACAACCCAGAATGACCCAGCCTAGGGTCCACCCCTACTGACACCTTGGGCACCAGCACAGAGGGAGCAGGTGCAGGGAGTTGCTGAACTGACTGTCAGGGCCCCACCTCTGCCCCACCCTGGCCTCCCCCACCTTCTCCTCCTTCCTCCTGATCCTGATGCAACTTGACCTTTGACACTGACCCACTGACAGGCAGTGGGGGACTATGGTGGGGGACTGCAAGGTCAGGAGTTCACCTCTGCCTTCAGAAGAGCACTGGGTATCGGGGACACCCCATGCCAAGTGTCTCACTGGGTCCCGAGCAACAGCAACCTATCTCTTTTGTGGGCTGGGTTTCTGCAGTTCAGAAGTCCGAGAACCCTCCCGCCTCTGGGGTACTTCAGCACCCAAGGTCACCATCACCTGCACTCTGTACCTTCACCCCAAACCGAGCCCAAATACACCTTTTCCTGTTTGTCTCCACATCTTCGGGGGGGGGGGGCTGAGCTCACAGAATGGGTGGGTTCTGTTATACCCACTCCCCTAAGACAGGAACCCCGAGCTTCCAGTCCAGGGAACTGTGGCTATGTGGGTACGGTCTCTCCTATTGGCTGTTTGTTCCGCATGACAGCTGCCTAGGAGAACTTACTTGGAGGGACATCATGGTCTGAAGGTGGGTGACTACCAACTGAGGACCCCAGATGTCTGGGGACACATGCCCAGGAGTGGATGGAGGGCTGAATGATGTTCAGCCCCTTGCAGGGCACAAATGCCTTACAGAGAACAACCCCTGCTAGTGTCCCCAAGGGACGGACAGTCGCCCTCTGGATCCCTGTCCCAGTCCCACCCAGCTGCCACCACTCCTCCCGGAAGACTCTGACAGTCTTCCTGATGCTTGATGCCACCTAGATACAGAATGAAGGTCTGGCCAGTATTCCCTGCCCAGTGCTGAAAAGCAGGGGTCCTATGTGAGAGGAAGAAGGGTTCAAACCCCAGCCTACCCACATCTGTGCCGTGTGACCCTAAAGAAGCCACAAACCTCCCTGGGTCTCAGTCTCCTACAATTATACACTGGAACTATAATACCTATACCTGGGGCTACGGTAAAGATTAATGAGAATGCACACCCGAGACATTTTCATAATGACAGCCATCAGACGGATGAGCCACTTAAAAAAAAAACACCCACCAGAGTGACTGAAGCCCAAGTGCTGGGTACTGTGTCAGATGAGCTGGGGAGGGGTGACCACACCTCTCCCAAACCCAGCCTACTCACTACCCTCCCTTTGTCCCCCTGGAGCCCTTGGAGGGCAACCGGAGAGAGGAATGCGGAGAAGAGTCAGATGTGTGGACCATTGCAGTGGCAGCCACGGCCTCAGGTCACTGACCCCAGAGCCAGACAAAGCCACATCCTTTCAATCCCTGCATTCCAGAGCAAGCAGACCTGAATGCCCCAGCCCACCCCAGAGCCTGCCTCTCTGCCCAATCCCAACATAACTGACCTTCTAAAGGGTCCCAGTAGCTTCCATGGCAGCTGCAGGCGCGGGGCACGAACCTTGACAGAACAAATGTGGCGTTAAGGTGGGCAGACGGGAAAAGCTGGCAAGGATGGAGGGATTGGTGAAGATGGGGGTTGGTGAGGATGAGGGGCTGGCAAGGATGGAGCAGTTGGTGAGGATTGGGGGGCCGGTGAGGATGGAGGGGCCAGTGAGGATGGAGGGGCCAGTGAAGTGCTTGGCTTCTCACTCACTTTCCATGCGGGAGGGAGTCTCCGCCTGTGCGGTCTAACCCTATCTACCTGGTTAGACTCTAACTGAGCCTCCCAGCCCCTCGGGGCTGCCAGCATGCCCTGGGTTGCACTTGGAAGAGACGTGTCTCTCAGTGCCTGGTCTCCCCAGGACCCAGCCGGGAACTGGCGACTGTGGTCCACACCTCCTGGGCACCAGTCCCAGCTCCTCGAAAGCAGGTTGGTGACTGCCCAGGGGGTTCCCAAGGGAGCCTGAGTGGGAGGCAGCAAGAGGCCACTGGGATGGAAGGCTGGACTATAGCGTGGATGGGGAGGGGATGGGGCGGGTCTAAAGCCTGGACCCTGAGGGTGGAGCTGAAGGTGCAGGGATTGAAACCCCGAAGCTGAGGACTGGGGGGTTCAAGCTAATCAGGGGGAGGAAGGGGTGAGACAGGGGATATAACTAGAGTCTGGGAGAGTATCAAGCTCGGCATGGGACAATGTGGAAACTGAGGCAGAAGATAAGGGCTGAGTAAGGGATCAGGCTTGGGGAGAATCAAGCTAGGGGCGGGGGTTATCAGGCTTGGAGGAGTCAGACTGGTAGGGTCATTTGAAGAGCTTCATGCTGGGGATATCAAGCTTTGGGGTATCAGGCTTGAAAAGAGAGTCAACCTGGAATATCAGGCCTTGAGGGAACAAGTTACGGGGATCAAGTTTTGGGGATCAGGTTGGAGGGATCAAGCTGAGAGGGGAATCAGGTTTGAAAGGGATCAGGCTTGCGGGGATCCGGCTTGGGGAGATCAAGATGCGAGAGGATGAAGCTTGAGGGGATCAGGCTGGGGAAGAGGGGAAGAGGCCGAGAGGGGGGTTGGCGAGACGAGGCTGGCGGAGGCTGGCGGAGGCTGCGCGGACGCCGGGCTGAGCCGCGCGCTGCGATGAAGCTGGCGGCGGCGTCTCAGCAGCGGTGCGGCAGCAGCTCCTGGGCGCGGCCCGGAACGGGCGAAGCGCGGCGATCGGGGCGGCGGGGACGACGAGGACAGGGCGCGCGGCGCCGAGGCTGGCGGACAGCGCCGGCCGGGGCGGGAGGCGGCGAGCCGGGGCCAGGCGCTGCTCACCGGGGCGCGGCGCGGAGGACGAGCTGGGCAGGGGGTCCCCGGGGCCGGCGGCGCCTCACGCGCGACACTCCATGCCCCGGACGAGGGCCCGGAAGTGGAGGGCGCGGGGGGACAGCGAAGGCGGCGGACACCGGGGACCCGCCGGCTGTGCCTTCTTTGACCCGGAAGTTGAGCTGTGGGAGCGGCGGCTTCTGATTGGAAGACGTCAGGGCGGAACCAACATCCGCGAGGCTGGAGGGGGGCCGTCCCAGGGCGGAACCCGGAGAGGAGCGGGCCGGACACCCCTGCACCGGTTCCTGTCGGCCAACCGGACCCTGCCGTGACCCCGAGGGAGAAAGGGAAACTGAGGCGGGCGTCGGCGGCAGTGGCTCTGCCTTCCACGCAGTTGGGCCTCTTTCGGTACCCGGCTAACGCGTCTGTTAAGATGTTTCTTTTCAACTTCACCGTTTTTTTGTTTCCTTGAACGTCAACTTTCAAAATTTCATTAAACAAAACAAACCTTACACAAAGCTAGCCAGGGTTGCTCACGTCAGCCCTCAGGGAGCTGAGGCAGGAGGACTGCCAGGAGTTCCAGACCAGACTGAGCTGCGAAGTGAGATCGTGTCTCAAAAACAAGACCCTTAAAATAAAAATCCCTAAAATACAGAAACGAGAAGGAGGACAAAAATATGGAGCCAGGATTGTGACTGTTGGAAACCAGGTTAATTTGCTTGGACGGGCAAGGTGGTTCAGGTGATGAAAGCGACTGCCCCTAAGCCTCACTACCTTTGTTCAGCTCCTGGTCCCCATGATGGGAAGAGAGAACAGACTCCTACCTCCACACCGGTGCTACCACACGAATACAAAATAATTAAAAATTCACACACACAAAAGGTAGCCAAAATAAGCCCTATTTAAAAGTAGTATACTAAAATTAATCGACTTGACTCCAAAATAACTCCAAAGGACATGCCAACACATATATCACCAAGGCTTTTGTAGTTTGGAGCAACACCGGGTAGCTTATCCCCTGGGCTCCAAACTGTGGAGTGTGAAACCGAGGGCCTCTCACTGGAGGCAAGAACTCTGCCGGAGCTGCATCCCCAGCTTTGAGCTTTACGCTTTTACTTCTCTTATCTCTTCGTTTTTGAGACAGGAGCTCACTACCCAGCCCCAGCCGAACCGGACCTCTTCACATATATTAGGCTGGCTTTGAAGTCTCAGAGATCCTCCTGCCTCTACGTAGACCCTCCCCCAACCCCCGTTTCACCTTTTGTCTGAGTCTGCGCCACCTAGTGCGGCAGAAGTGGGTGAAGGAGCCCCTGGAGTTACAGCACTGTGGGTGTTGGGAACTGAACTCCCTCCTTGCCGAGCCATCTCCCTCCAGTCCCTAAAGAGCTTTTGTATAAAGTCACATTGCCCAGAAAGCTGTTGTAACTGGATTCCTCGGGAAAGGCAGCCACTGTTTCGTGAGTCGGCATCCCCCATTGTTACTGTGTCCCTCCGTAATTCTTACTCAGCTTCCTGGATAGCTAACTAGTTGCCTGGACATCCTGAGGGTTACATTTTGAACAAGATGTTGCAACCCACTTCCCTTTCCAGGAACCCTCCCCAGAGACACCATTTGTTACACAATTGCAGGACATGGCTGGGACCTAGCTGCTCTCCCTCCTCTTCCCCAGCCGGAGCCATCTGCTCCTCTCTGCTCCTGTCCCAGGACTCAGTTGTCCCCTCCTCACTCACACACGCCTTAGAAGTCTCGTTTTCATTTTGGAGCAGGGTCTCCTGTATGTAGTAGTTAGCCCAGAGTTCATCTTGACAGTCTGCCTCCACCTCCCCAGTGCTGGGATGATAAGTGTGTACCACCATGCGTCCTTAATGTGGATCTGGGAAGAGAGGCCAGGGCCTGGTGCATGCTGGGTCAGCACTGACAGCAAGCTCCAGCTTCATTCTGAAAGTGTGATGAGGAATGGGGGGAGGGGGAGGGGTTCTCCTCGGTCAGGGGTCAGCTCCGGCACTCAGAGGTGGAGGCAGAAGGATCAGACCTTGGCACAACCATGCACTGCTGAAGACAGAATGGGCAGTCTGAGCCTCCACCTCTGGGACTTGAAGAGGGTAAAAAGTTGACCCGGGTCATTCTCTTGATCCCAGGCCCCAGTAGGGAGCAGGGGGGCTGCCTTACATGGGGCTCCCAGGGGGCGAGGCTCAGGGAGAGCTGGCTGCACTCCCAGCTTGCAGTAAGAATCCCCTAAATTCAGCACAGTGTCGGGGAACCGGGGTGGGGGGGGAGGGATGCTTGGAGACAGAAATAGGGAAGAGGTGGGGAAGGACACGGGTGGAGATGGAGGGAACAGGCAATAGAAGGACGCCACCTGGGCCTCCGGGTCTTGGATCCACTCTGGGGAGCCTCAAATTTAGAAATGAGATTAAGAAGAAAGGCACCCCCACGAACCCAGAAAAGCACGTGGGTCCTGTGGGAGAGGGAACAGTGGGATGCCCAGGAAAGTCTCAAAGGCCCTCGCTGTCTGGTCAGCCCCTCCCTGGCTCTGGCCCAGGTGGGTGGGGTGAGGGGTGGGCCCGGTGTAAGGGGAGCCCCGCCCCGTCGCTGTTGTCCCCCCCCGCCCCCCTCCTCCCTTCCCGAGACTCCGCCCCTGGGCCTGTGTTCCACGGGGCACAGGGCTGGAACCCAGAGCAAATCAAACCTTCCCACGCCCCAACGGCCAGCCCAGGAACTAGGAGATGGAGGAAGGTTCCAGAGCTCGGCCTCCAACTTCGAAGACTCACAGCTGACACAGCCAAGGGGCTCTGCCGAAATGTTCGAGAGTCAAGCACACGGCCCTGCGCACCTTGAGCCCATGGGCCTCTCAGCGTTCGGGGAGAGGGGTGTATCAGGTTCACGGGTCCAGCTCTGCGGGCCCCTGAGTCTGCGAGTGGAGGAAGGAAAGGAGGGGTCTATTTGTTGATGTTAAATTTTATTTATCTATCATAGAGGGTGGTACAGTGTATGTGTGGAGGTCAGAGATAACCTGAAGGAGTCTGTTCACCCTACCTTCAGGTGAGTCCAGGAATCGAACTCAGGTAGTCAGACTTGCTTGTAGATGCCTCTAACCCTCTGCTGAATTTTCTCTTTACTTCTCTCTCTCTCTCTCTCTCTCTCTCTCTCTCTCTCTCTCTCTCTCTCTCTCTCTCTCATCTATCTCTTTCCTTTCCTCCCTCCCTTCCTTTTTTTTTTTTTTTTTTTTTTTTTTTTTGGTTTTTCGAGACAGGGTTTCTCTGTGGCTTTGGAGCCTGTCCTGGAACTAGCTCTTGTAGACCAGGCTGGTCTCGAACTCACAGAGATCCGCCTACCTCTGCCTCCCAAGTGCTGGGATTAAAGGCGTGCGCCACCACCGCCCGGCTCCTTTTTTTTTTTTTAAGACAGGTTCTTCATTAGTAGGAAGCTGGGTGGAGGTGGCGCACACCTTTAATCCCAGCACTCGGGAGGCAGAGGCAGGCGGATCTCTGTGAGTTCGAGGCCAGCCTGGTCTACAAGAGCTAGTTCCAGGACAGGCTCCAAAGCTACAGCAAAACCTGTCTGGAAAAAACAAAATTAAATAAATAAATAAATAGCCTAAGTGGGTTTCAAACTCATGATCCTCCTGCCTCAGTTTCTTGAGTGTCAGTGTGATGTGTGCAAGCTACCACACATGACTAACTTTCTAAGTTTTAAGCCCCCAGTTATGTCATACCACCAGAATTCCCCCCACAAAAGCCTAAAGTTTAGGCCCTAAACCCTCTATTATTTTATCCCCAAAGTCCCTGACATATGTGTAAAATATTGAGAAAACAGATTCATTATAGGACTTCTACGCTTGCACATCTGAGTTCAAAGCCTGACTGTGTCTCTTAGCAACCAGGTGCTTCTGGGTGGGGGCAGCACCTCTCTCAACCTATTTCCTTACCTACAAAACAAGACCACCAAGGACCGCGGGAAGTATGTGGACCTCAGATATGGTAAACTCACATAACAGTAAAAAGTCAAAGTTCACAAACAACGGGCACAAGCATAGATCTTTTGTTTTGCATCTTTAAAAAGTGAGCTGATGCTGGGCAGTGGTGGTGCACGCCTTTAATTCTAGCACTGGGGAGGCAGAGGCAGGCGGATCTCTGAGTTCAAGGCCAGCCTGGTCTACAGAGTGAGCTCCAGGACATCCAAGGCTACACAGAGAAACCCTGTCTTGAAAGCAAATAAACAAACAAACAAAAAACTAGAAAACTATGAGGGCACCAGGAGGGCTCCATGGGCAGAGGGCTTGCTCCCAAGCGTGGGAAGGACCTATGGTTGGAACTTCAGCACCCAGCAAAGCCCAGGCACCCTGGTACCTGTCAGTGACCCCAACGCTGGGCAGGACACAGCTCAGGCTTACTGCAGCCAGTCCAGCTAAATCAGTGAGTTCCAGGTTTGTGAGAGGCCCTGTCTCAAAAAATAAGATGGAGAGAGCCTGTCACTGCGTGCTGTCGCACACCGTAAATCCCAGCACTCGGTAGGTAGAGGCAGGCGGGTCTCTGTGAGTTTGAGGCTGGCCTGGTCTACATAGGACAGCCTCTGGTGAGAACTTGTCTGGAAAAAAAATAAACAAACAGAATTCCCAGAAAAGCTATAAGGAGCCAGGGTTGGGGATACCCTAGGATAGCCCTTGTGAGCAGAGGAGGATGGTGCCTCAAATCTCTGCTGCATGGAACACCTGATGGTCATCTTGGCTGTCAGCTTGATGCATCTGGAATCAATGAAAACCCCAGCCAGCATGCACGACTTTGAGGGATTTTCTTTTTGCGTTTTCTTGTTTTGTTTTTCAAGATGGGTTTCTCTGTGTTGTAGCAGCTCTGGCTGTCCTGGAACTTACTTTGTAGACCTGGCTGGCCTTGAACTCACAGAGATCTGCCTGCCTCTGCCTCCTGAGTGCTGGGCCTAAAGGCAACATGACGAAGCCTAGCCAGAAGGATTATCTTGATCAGATATTTGAATTAGGAAGACCCAGGCACACCGCACATTCTGTAAGAACAGGCCCGTCCTTCCTGCTTCTGAGGCAGGGGCTTTCCTTCCTGGTGTTAGAGCCTTCTGTACGACCGCAGTGTAGGCAGCCCTCTGGAGCTCTAGATAGGTCCACTGAGACATCTGGCCTGGAGGACTGAGCATGCGTGGCTTCTTCGCCCCTCTGGCACAAGATGGTCATTGTTGGGACACACAGACTACAACCTGCAAGCGCCACAACCCCCATTCATCTGTAGTCTCACGGTCCTGTCTGTCAGAGAGCCCGAAGGGGCTGTAGTGTGGCAGGACATGGCACCAGCTGCCACTAGCATGGTCAGCAAGGACATTATCTTCAGAAAGTTCTAGGTGGGTGTGTGGGCAGCTCAAGTCTTTGATTAAAGCCCCAAACAAAATCTAGTTGTGTTGTTCTCAATTCAGATATATCTGCTTCTCAGGTGAGGGTTTTTTGTTGTTGTTTGTTTGTCTTGTTTGTTAACTTGACACTCTGTCATATGGGAAGAAGGAACTTCAGTTGAGAAAACACCCCCATCAGATTGTCCTGTGGAGCATTTTCTTGATAGACCATTGATGGGGAGGGTCCAGCTCACGGTGGTTGGTGCCATCCTTGGGCTGGTGGTCCTGGGTTCTATAAGGAAGCAGACTGAGCAGGATATGGGGAGAAGCCACTGAGTAGCACCTTTTATTGCCTCTGCACCAGCTCCTGCCTCCGGGTTCGGCCCTGTGTGAGTTCCTGACTTTCTCCAGTGATTGCGTGGGGCTGGAGAGTTTGTGCTGAAATAAGGTCTTCCTTGCCCAAGCCGCTTTCGGTCATGGTGTTTATCATAGCAACAGAGAGCCTACCAGGACTCTACAGTAACTATACACCAGTCATTCCGTCCCTCCAGAGGCTGAGGCAAGAGCATTGCTGTGAGTTATAGGCCAGTCTGGGCCACAAATAAAACAAAACACCAGCTCTTCCAAGAAAAATGTGGTCAATGTGGTCATGCAAGGCCCTCTCTCCCCAGTCCAGAGCCTCAAAACATGTGTGGGGAACCCACAGCCTCTGGCTCCTCCCCTCTTTTGCTATTTCTGCCTCTTTGACCCCGCCCCCTTTGCTGGCCCTGCCTCTCTTCCCCTGGCTCCTCCCCTTCCCCTTCTCTCCTTTCTCAGTTTAGACCCTCTCATTTGGGGCCAGATAGGCAGGGGAACCTAAAAGGGCCAGACGAGGGAGGAGTCTGCAGAGGACCCTTGACCCAGACAGAGAGAGAAAAGCGGGAAAGGAGGTAAGATGGAAGCCATGGAGGGGAGGGGTAGAGGTAGGACGTGCAGAAGGAATGAGCAGGAAAGAAAGCTCTAGGGAGAGATAGGGGCCTGTCAGGTCAAATAAATGGCAGTGAGGAAGAAAGATACAGAGATGGAGGTGTCCAGCCACCTAACAAAACCCAGAAAGAGGTCCCAGCCCAGGGCAGAACAGAGAAATCAAACCTCATGGGCCAGTTAAAGATGCCATGGAAGGAGGTGCTTTTCCTAGGGTCAGAGAGAGAAAATGCAGAGCTGAGCCACACATACCCAACATGCACCAGTGTTGGAGCTCCGAGGCCTTGGTTTGAGCTCCTCTTCTGCTTCCTCAGAGCTGTGTGTCTTTAGGAAATAAACCTAACATCTCTGTGCTCTGCGTCTTCATAGGATGAAGTGGCTGTGGAACTACCAATTCCCACCCAGGATTTAGAGTGCTGTGAAGGCTGAGGCTGCAACTCAGTGGTAGCTCCCTCACCTGGCACGCAGGGAGCCTGGAGTTCCAGGTCTTTGATCACCTCCATGCTCCAACCTTGTCAAATTCCTGAGGTGAAAGAGATGGAGGTAGGAACGAGACCAGAGAGATCCTTACAGATGACGCTGTGTTGGTTGCGCACACAGCCAGGGGCAGCCTCTCTCCCACAGGAAATGTGGGGTGTCTGAGAAGACGAAATGCTGCCAGCCTTGACCCTTTATGGGGGACTGTAAGGGGCTTGGGAATGAGGAGCTCCACGCAGCTTCAGGGAACTATACATTCCTGCAGTCTCTCTTTCCTGGAATTGTTTCTCTGAGGAGACAGGCTATTTTGGAAGACACTGTGTCTCTGCGCTGACCAACACAGCTGAGCATCCTCAAATGGAATCTCGCAACTGTGGCACTCCAACCCCAACCCCCAGCCTCCACGATGATTTAACTACAGGTCCACATCACCCTTCACTACTGAGTCCAACCTGAAGGGCCAGCGAGCCGGCTCAGTGGGACAGGTGCGTTCCACCAAGCCTGAGAACCTGATTTCAGACCCCCGGCACCCATGTAAAAAGTAGGCAATGGTGCTGGTTTGTTACGTCTGACCCCAGTGCTGAGGAGCTGGGGCACTGGGGCTGAGCTGGATTGGCCAGCTGCAGGCCCAGGGAGATGTCCAGTACAAGGCAGAGCTGGGCATGGTGGCCACATGATTAACAGGAGAAGCCTTGTGAGTTCCAGATCAGTACGGGTTACCCAGTAAGACTCCAAATCATCACCAACAGGAAAAACGAAGGAAAGCAATACAGGCAAACACCGAGTTTGACCTTTGACCTCCATACACACAAATAATAAATCAATTTACAAATAAGTAAGTCAGCCGGACGGTGGTGGGACATGCCCAGCACCCTGGAGGCAGAGGCAGGCGGATCTCTGGGAGTTCAAGGCCAGCAGCTGGGCAGTGGTGGCACACACCTTTAATCCCAGCACTGAGAAGCAGGAGCAGGCAGGTCTCTGTTGGAGGCCAGCCTAGCCTACACAGTGAGCTCCATTCCAGGCAGGGCTACACAGAAAAACTCTGTCTTGAAAAGAAAAAGAAGGGTCTGGAGAGATGGCTCAGAGGTCCTGAGTTCAATTCCCAGCAACCACATGGTGGCTCACAACTATCTGTAATGAGATCTGGTGCCCTTTTCTGGCCTGCAGGCACACATGGAAAGAATGTTGTATACATAATAAATAAAATCTTAAAAAAAAAAAAGCAGGGAGTGGAGCCTGTCCTGGGCTGTATTGACAGTAAGGAGAGGCAGAGAAGGGACCGAAGGAGACCGGCTTGGCCCAGGATCGCTGTGGACACAGCGCAGGCACAACAGTTATTCCAACAGCACTGAGAGGCCAGGGAGGAGCCAGGGAGGAGTGGGGACTGCGGTAGCCAGCCTCCCGCAATTTAGGAGACATCTGAGGGCCAGAGAGATGGCTCAGAGGGTAAGTGGGCTGATGATGTGAGTTCAATCCCTGGAGCCCACATGGAACGGAGAGAACGACTCCCGTAACCTGTCCTCTGCCCTCCACCTTGTACCATGGCGCACTTGTGTGCACACAGGAAATAAGGAAAATGTAAAATAAAAATTATAAAAGAAGGAATGATGGGCCTGGGAGGATCCACTGTTAAACAGGGAGGTTTGGGCTGAAGCCCAGTGGGTAGAACGCTCATCCAGCGAGCACAGAACCCTGGGTCCCATCACCAGCATCACGGAAACTGGGCATGTGGTTCACACACACCATCCCAGTCCTCGGGAGACTGAGGCAGGAGGATCAGCAGTGGAAGGTCATCCTTGGCTACGTAGTAAACTGAGGCCAGCCTGGGCTACATGGGACCCTCTTCTCTCTTCTCTTTCTATTCCTTTTCTTAACTGTCTCTCTCTGTGTTTCTGCATCTGTCTTTCTGCCTTCCTATCTCCACCCCTCTCTTCCCCTCCCCTCCCCCACCTCTCTCATCTTCCTGTCTCTCCATCTCCAGTCTAGCCCCTCCAGCCCCCATTACCGCATTCCCTCCTGGCCTCCATGTATCTGTCTTTCTGTTTGTCCCCCATTTTCACCCCTTGAACCCAGAGTCTACAAAGACCTCCCTCACAACAGTGACAGGTGTTCAGACAACCAGACACCAAGGGGATTAGCTGAACCCCCATCTCCCTCACTCCACACTGGTTCTTCCAGCAACACCAAGCTCCTGATTAACTGTCCTCACCACCACCTGTGAACCCCCCTTCAGGGTCAACAGAGGGCCCTTGGCCTGATGGGGTCCCTGTACCTATCGAGCTGGATCTCTCTGTCCCCTACTGCCTGGCTAGGGCCTCCACCCCCATCTGCAGGGCTAGGGGCACAAGCCCTGCAGACCATAACAGTCTTTTTTAATTAAAAACACTTATATTTAGGGGCTGAGAGATGGCTCAGAGGTTAAGAACATTGACTGTTCTTCCAGAGGTCCTGAGTTCAATTCCCAGCAACCACATGGTGGCTCACAACCATCTATAATGAGATCTGGTGCTCTCTTCTGGCCTGCAGGGACACATGCAGACAGATGCCGAGTACATAATTAATAAATAAAAAAAAACTTGCCTTTATTTAATTTCATGAATGTATGTATGTGTGCATGAGCTCCTGGGGAGGTCAGATGTCAATCAGTGGGAATTTGCTCCCGTTGTCCACTATGTACATACAGGGGATTGAACCTCAGACTTAGGGGCAATCGCCTTTTCCTGCTGAGCCATCTTGCTGGTTGCTAGGACAGCACCGAGGTAACCTGGGTGACATATCCATCTGCCAGGCTTTTCTGGATAGGTGAGCCATGTGTGAATTTCCTTATTACCAGATTTATTTTATTAATTTAAGACAGGTTCTCATGGCATAGCCCCGGCAGGTCTGCAGCTCACTAAGTCGTAAACACAGACAGCAGAAAGCCAGGGAGAGATGGGGAAGCCCCCAAGCCCCTCCTCCTAGGTCACATGTCCTGAGCTTCCACCTCCCACAGTCCATAAAAAGATGAACTGCCTACTGAAGCATCCATGGACAACATGGGGAGAGGCTCCTGAACCCACTGCCCCACTCTGAACCCCCCACATCAAAGCCAAGCCTGCTCCCGCAAGCCTTCGGGGGAGTCTCATGCCCAGGGGTGCACCCCAAGGTTACCTCCTTCCATCTTGAGACAGGAGCACACATACCACCCACGTGGTCCCCAGGCTCGAAAACTCCACACAGAACATCCTTGTCACGACGCTGGTCACCATGGTTACCAAAAGATGCTGTCTCTGTTGGCAAGGCTACTCTCTCTCTCCCCTCCCTCCCCCACCATTCTTCCCTTCCTCCCTCCACCCCAATTTGATGCTTTAGAATAAAACTTCCAGCATCGTCTTTAACGGGGGTGGAAACACATTGTATAAAATGTTCTAGAAGGGAAAATTGATACAGGCTACACAAAGACCCAACAACCATGACCGCTATGGATCCCTCCCCAGGCACTGACCACCATACATTCAGGTGGAGAATGGATGTGGGTCCACTAGGGCCCAGGTGCAGGGGCCACAGAGATGTGTGCCCAAGGCTGATGCTGCCTGCAGGGTGGGGGTTCCTTTGAGCCGACCTGCCCCTCTCCCTCCCATCTGCAGGTGCCTGCACACCCAGCCCCAACCTGTCAGGGAAGCCTGCACAGGCCCAACCTCCTTCCTGCCACTCACCTACCTCACAGGCCTGAGTCAGCCTTCCGCAGCTCACCTCCATAGCCAGGTCCCAGCCAGCACCAGAGTCTGAACCCTAGCTTGGAGGTCATTCGCTTTACCTAAAACAAGTCATATTTTCTTGGACCCCAGGACCTTTGCCCCGCTCCCTTGAACCTCAGATGGGCCTGGGCTTCTGATATCATTAGAACTGAAAATAGGAGGGGCATGTTTACACTTTTAAAAAATTCTTTCTAGGGGGCTGGAGAGATGGCTCAGTGGGTAAGAGCACTGACTGCTCTTCCAGAGGACCTGGGTTCAATTCCCAGCACCCACATAGTAGTTCACAACTGTCTAAAGATCCAGTTGCAGGGGATCTGATACCTTCATACCAATGCACATAAAATAAAGTTAAATAAACCATAAAAAAAGAAATACTTAAAAAATTCTTTCTAAATTATTTCATGTGTACGGGTGTGTAACATGTATGTAGTAACCATAGATGTTGGAAGGAGGCATTGGATCCCTGGAGCTGGAGTCACAGGCAGCTATGAACCTCTCTGTAGGTGCTGGGACTCGAACCCAGGCTCTCTGAGAGGGCAGCCGGTACTCTAACCTCTGAGCAATCTCTCTAGTCCCTCTTTCTTTTGTTTTTGTTTTGTTTTGTATTTTTAGATTTTAACAGACAGGGTTTCTCTGTGTGACCCTGGCTGTCCTAGAACTCTCTCTGTAGACCAGGCTGGTCTAGTTGAAGAGATCCGCCTGCTGGGATAGAAGGCATGTGCCACCACCGCCTGGCTCTGCAGTGTGTTTAAAGAAAGCTGCTATGCCCACGGGTCAGCAACCCTCCCACACACACCTCTGCTACAAAGTTGCTTTAGGCTGATCTAAAACAATGTTCTACAATGTAACATACTTAGCAATGGTGTCAATAAACAGAAACTAGAAAAAAATTCAAGGTGCACAAACCGGTTTTCCTTCTGTTACAAAAACTATTGTACCAGTGCAGATTATTTATTTATTTACTTACTTATTTATTTACATTTAAGGATTGAGAGCTTAGAAGCCTTGGAGGAAGTTGGTGAAGAATATTAAATTTGTTTAGCTTCTAAAGTACCTATTAGTAGGAAGGCAATGCCCACTGGGTGACTGTGCTTTTCATTTTCGCTAATTTCTTCTTCGTTTAAACTGCCTTCAGGGGATTTGTCCTGTGTAATAAGAAAAATACAACCAATGAAATTCTTTTTAAAAGAGTCAATGAGCCTGACCTGGCAACACACACCTTTAATCCCAGCATTCAGGAGGCAGAAGCAGGTAGATCTCTGTGAGTTCGAAGCCAGCCTGGTCTATAGAGTGAGTTCCAGGGCAGCCTGGGCTACATAGTGAAACCCTGTCTCAAGTAACAACAAATAAGTATGCAAAAGATAGTTACTGAGCATCCTCCAGAAGCATGGTCCCCTGGGGTGGAGGCAGGGTTTGACACCGGCCTCCAGATGCACGGTCCCCTGGGGTGGAGGCAGGGTTTGACACCGGCCCAGAGTCCACTGCAGTGACCAGTCAGCAGTCAGTGGCGTCCGCCAGCTACCATGCTCAACTGTCAAACCATGCGAGGGTTTACTCTTTCAGATCCTATTTATTTATTGGTGGCAGTCACATGTGTGCCATGACACACATGTGGGGGGTCACAAGACAACTTCTGGATCCTGAGGTCAAACTCAGATGAGCAGGCTTGGTGGTCAGCACCTTTTTTCACCCAGCCCTCTTGCAACCCAAAGGTCTGGTTTGACTTCTTTTTGTGATGCTGTGCATAGGAAATAGGGTCTCCGGCCCCTACCAGTTTTTATGCTATTATTATGAGGAATGCCTGCGATAGAACTCTATCTCCTGCTGTGCATTTCGGGCTAGCCTGGAACCTGCCATCCTCCTGCATCATCATCATCCCAGCTGGGACCATAGCTACTCCACCATGTGTGTCTGGGAAGTCACTCTGCGGATCAGGCTTGGAAGCAGTAGCCCTTGCCATCTCCTTGTCCCCACAACTATTCCTTTTCAAGAGGTGTTCCCAGAAGCCCCTAAGCCAGATTTATCCAAGCTGGAATGCCTGTGCTATACCGTCACATCCAAACCCTGTCCAAATCTCTCCACCAGCAAAGGCACACACGGTAGACTCCAATGCTTGCTTCAACAGCAGAATGGATGTTGTGTTGGAAGAGAGGGCTTCTGCTTTCAGATTTTCCTGCTTTGAGGGCAGGGTCTGCCCAGCTACACCCCTTCCCCCAGCCTAGAAGGGTGTGTATAGTTTTCCCACCGTAATTACGGTAATTAGCACCAAGACTTGAGGGAGGGAGATGGGAAGGGGGGGGGAGGAGAACTTTGGCCCGGGCTGACCTGCTTCTCCACAGCCATCCTGATTGGTCCATGTCTATCATATGATGTGCACCATGGACTTGTTGCTGGGCATCCCAGCGTTGCCATGACAACGGCTGTCACTGTGCAGCTGAGTGCCAGGGTAGAGCTGTGGATGTGAGGAGGGGGGTCTCAGGACTCGGTGGGTGGTGACGAGGAGGGACAGAGGCCGAAGGCAAGTGCTGCCAACCCTGTTCCTCGCAGCCCTGTCCTCCAACCCAGGCATCCCAAGTCCCCACCCCACCCCGGCACAAGGTCCAAGTCCCCACCCCCACCCCAACACAAGGCCCTGCCAGCCAGCACGTGGGTGGCAACTACAAGGTCAGGCTTGAGCAGGGACCAGGACGGGCAGGGGAGACAGAACATACACCCGTTAACAGGCCAGTGCGGGTGGGCACATAGTTGCTGGCGATCGCTCTAGACTCACAATCTACGTTCAGAAGAGGATTGCAAGATGGCGTAGTGGGTGAAGTAGCTTGCCGCCAAGTCCACAGAAGAGAGTTTGAGCCCAGGATCTGTACTCTCAGATATTGTGCTCTGGCCTCTGCACTGTTCTGCATCCACACTCTCACAGTAAATAAACCAAATACATATGGAAAAAAGCAAAGACAATCCCGGAACCCCATGGGGTCCTCCCTTTAATGCGTCACTGGTTGAACACATTTTTTTTTTTTTTTTTGGTTTTTTGAGACAGGGTTTCTCTGTGGTTTTGGAGCCTGTCCTGGAACTAGCTCTTGTAGACCAGGCTGGTCTCGAACTCACAGAGATCTGCCTGCCTCTGCCTCCCAAGTGCTGGGATTAAAGGCGTGCGCCACCACTGCCCAGCTTAAACACATTTTAAAAATCACATTTATTTATCTTATTCGTATTAGGGGTGTGCACGAGACACAACATGCCTGTGGAGGTCACAGAACAGTTCTTCATATGTGTGGTTCTCCCTTCCCATGCTGTGGCTCCCTGGGATCGAACTCAGGCAGTTGGGACCCTGAGCCATCTTCCTGACCCAGAGGAGACACATTTTTATATCTGCACAGGCTACGGCTGCTTCCTGTGGAGTCAACAAAGAACATACTCATGAAATTTAATGTTGGTCTCCTTTTACCCAGTACACAATCCATAATCAAATGTCACACTCTGTCCCCAACAGTCCTTTGTTTTCTAATCTGGGGTCCAATCCCAATTTTGCATTGCAATCCTGCTCCTGCCTGAACTGTCTTCAGAAATAAAGGCATGTTCTGCAGATGTTCACTACGCAGAGCTAAGACGTGGTAGCCCTGTGTGGACTGGGCTGACCTTGAATCCCCTCCATCCTCCTGAGGACAACGAGAACCATGTACCACCACACCTGGACAACGAGAACCATGTACCACCACACCTGGACAACGAGAACCATGTACCACCACACCTGGACAACGAGAACCATGTACCACCACACCTGGACAACGAGAACCATGTACCACCACACCTGGACAATGAGAACCATGTACCACCACACCTGGACAACGAGAACCATGTACCACCACACCTAGACAACGAGACCCATATACCACCACACCTGGACAACGAGAACCACACCTGGCTTCTGTCCTTTCTGTCATTGTCGTTTACATCTGATGTTTTGAGAAGAGAGCCCCAAACCACCCAGATATTAGACAGGCCAGCCCCCAGCCCCTCACTGGGGGATTCTAGGCGGGGTCCACTCCTGACCATGCCCCAGTCCCTCACTGCAGGTATTCTAGGAGGAAACACCACTCTTGAGCTCGACAAGATGGTTTTATACATTCCTTTGGACAGAGCAGTGACCCTCACCTTACCGCGCTACTCTATACAGTGGTTGTCAGGTGTCCCTGTTTCTCGGCATCTGGATTGGCCTCCTAAGTAAGCCGGAAAACTGGAAGGGACTAGAAGGACACGGGGATTAAGAGCCATCTTGGTCCTCACCTGCTCAGGCCTGGCAGCAGCTGCAGGGACAGGAAACGGGAGCATGGCAAGCAGCACCAGGGTGCCGGGTGGCCCGCAGAGGGTCTTGAACTTACACATTTGTGGGGCTAGCGAACCTGATCTCATAGAGGCCTAGATTGAAGCCTGTGACCACTTAATGCCCTCTCGACTCTTGGTCACGTGACTTTTGCATGTTTAGCTCCTCAGGGATGGCTACACCATCATTCTTCCACAGTACTTCCCAGAGACCAAGGGCTCTCTCTCAAGCAAGGCTCAAACCCAAGGGACTCTGTGTCATGACTGGGTACGCATGTGGCTGGTACAATGAGCAGAATTCCTAGCACTCAGTGGATGAACATCAGGTTCCATGCCCTACACCTTGCAGGATGTCCTCACATCAAAGGCCTTATTGTCCTTAAAGCTAGAGCGGAGGATGAGCCATGTTGAGCTGATACAGAAGATTCAAACAACAGCGCATGTGCATCATATGGGGACACCCAGCATGCACCGGGCATCCTGTGTGGTAGCCTCGGAATTCTCACTGCTCCCTTAGTTCAAGTCTAGGATCTGAATACAGCATGGTCAGAGCTGTAGCCCCGCCCAGAATCCCCTGTGAGGGGCTGGGGGCGTGGTCAGAGCTGTAGCCCGCCCAGAATCCCCTGTGAGGGGCTGGGGGCGTGGTCAGAGCTGTAGCCCGCCCAGAATCCCCTGTGAGGGGCTGGGGGCATGGTCAGGGTGGAGCTCCGCCTAGAATCCCCTGTGAGGGGCTGGGGGCATGGTCAGGGTGGAGCCCCGCCTAGAATCCCCTGTGAGGAGCTGGGGAGTGGTCAGGGTGGAGCCCCGCCTAGAATCCCCAGTGAGGGTGGGGCCGTGGTCAGGGTGGAGCCCCGCCTAGGACCCCCTCTGAGGGGTATGGGGGCGTAACTTACTGATGAACACTTTCTGAGCATGTGCACGGGCTTAGTTTTCATTCTTAGGGCTATAAAAATGAAAAAGAATTAAAAATCTCTTAGCAAAAATAAATAAATAAATAAAAATAAATTAAAAAAAATCTCTTAGCATACCCTTACTCCCATCACTCAAGAGGTAGAGACAGATCTCTGTGAGTTCTAGGCCAACCTGACCTATACTGTGAAACACTGACTCAAAAATATCAAACTTCCTATCCCACGTTGAAGAGCAGAAAAAGGAGCACCAGTTCCCATCAAGGGCCTAGCCAAGGAAACATCAGTGTCTGTCAGAGTCAGTGTCTCCCTTCACCCCTAAGGAAAACACTCCAAGTCTCCTTTGCCTGGGCAACTGAAGAGTTACAATCTCTGGGGTTTAGGGGATGTAGGGTCTGATCAGGACCATCAGCAGGGCGACCCTGTTGGCCTCTGGTGGGAGGACAGCCTGAGTGTTGTCTTGGGTGGTGTGGGGCTTCTCCTGAGTCAGTCCGCCCATTAATTCCTCCCTGCTAGGCTGGGTCAGGTGTCAGGGGGCCCCAGGCAGATGTTGAGCTGAGCAGTTCTGTTCCCCTTAATCCTCGGGGGCAGTAGGAACTGTTCCTTCAAGAGGGAACAACAGGCCGGTTAAGGCCACCATCTGTGCAGACCTGAGTTTAACGTGCCTGGACTGGGGGGCGGGGCAGAGATCGCCATGGCAACACTGAGTAAGGGGCTGCAGGTGCGTGGGTGTTCACATGCTAGGCAGGGCAGGCAGAGGAGCACAGCCAAACATCATGATGCTTCTGATCTTTCGTCTTCTTCTTCTTCCTCCTCTTCTTCTTCTTCTTCCTCTTCCTCTTGGTCTTCCTCTTCTTCTTCTTCTTCTTCTTCTTCTTCTTCTTCTTCTTCTTCTTCTTCTTCTTCTTCTTCTTCTTCTTCTTCTTCCTCTTCTTCCTCTTCCTTCTCCTCTTATTCAATACATCTTGTTGCCATTGTCATTTAAAAGAAAATTAGTTTTTTGTTTTTAACTTCTCTTTTTAGTAGCTCAAGCTGACCCTCAAATTCAATGTGGAGAGCTGCTGAGGAGAGCTCAGATGTCAGCCTCTCAACTCCACTGCCTGTGTGTGTGTAGAGTCCTGCATACACACACATACACACACACGCACACACACAAATAAGTGGATAAAAAGAATTAAAAAAAAATATTACAAACTTATTGCCGGGCGGTGGTGGCACACGCCTTTAATCCCAGCACTCGGGAGGCAGAGACAGGCGGATCTTTGTGAGTTCGAGGCCAGCCTGGTCTACAAGAGCTAGTTCCAGGCCAGGCTCCGTAGCTACAGAGAAACCCTGTCTCAAAAAACCAAAAAAAAAAAAAATTATTACACACTTGGGAGGCAGAGGTGGATCTCCAACTTTGAGCCAGCCTGGTCTACAGAGTGAGTTCCAGGATGGTCAGGATTACACAGAGAAACCTGTGCCAAAAGAAAAGAAACAAATACTTACTAAGAAAAGGAGTGGAAATGCATCCATTCAGAAGCACATGTATGAATATTTATGGATGTTTCCTTCATGATGTCCAAACAAGGGAGTAGTCCAAACTCAAAGTCTTTGAGCTAGGAAACAGCTGATGAACCAAGTCCATCCCTGAAATGATTGCGACTTGATACACAAAGGAGCGAGGTCAGGCAAAAGGACTGGGGACCAAAGATGGTTGCTGCTTGATGAACTGCGCTCCATCCCTGGGACCCACACGGTAGGAGAGACCCAACCCTGCAACTTGCCCTCCGAGCTCCAGGCGTGTGCATGGCTTGTATGTGCACATGTATGAGCAAGGGCACCTTTTCTCTGTTTATTTGTGTGTGTGCTACGATGGAACACACAGCCTCACAAATGTGAGAGAAGGAATCTACCAAGCAGCCCTCCCTCAGTCCAGAAGAATCCTCCAAAGGTTTAAGACAACATTTTAAAATGTGGACCTCTGGGCTGGAGACATGGCTCAGTGGTTAAGAGCACGGGCTGCTCTTCCAGAGGACCAAGGCTCAATTCCCAGCACCCACATGGCAGTTCACACCTGTCTAATTCCTGTTCCAGGTGATTCAATGCCCTCACATAGACATGGAGGTAGAATACCAATATACATGAAATAAAAATAATTTTTAAAAGCCACAGAGAAAAAATAATACTAATACACACAAGCTGGCTTCTGACTTCCATGCATGTATTGTGCATGTACACATGCATAAATAAAAAAATAAAACTTATAATGGGTTCAAATGCAGAAAACGAGGAATGGGAGGCGAGAAAGATGAAGGGGACCAAGTAAATTTCTCAAGAGACTGCTAGAAGGGAAGGGACAGGGACAACTGACCAGAGCTTGGACCTTGTAAGTGGCTTTCCAGGGTCTCATCCCTACCCTCCAGCTGCTCACTAGGTTGGTCTGTAGAATGGGCTGGGTCTGTCAGCTCTGCAGCCTTGGGGGGCCAGAAGGAGGCATAATGTGAATCATCCCGACTGCCAGTGTGGAGGTGCAAAGGAGGCCACGGTGGGTGAGGTGCCACACACCTGCCATTCTGGTGCTGAGGAGGCTGAGACAGTAGGATCAGGAGTGCAAAGTCAGCCCAGGCTACATGCTGCATCACAGAGGGAGGCTGGGGCTGGGGCTGGGGGGTAGAGCGCTAGCCCAGTAATCAGGAAGCTACAAGTTCCAGCACTAGCACCACAAATGACTGATGGGAACCTGAGGCAGGAGGATAATAATTTTGAGGCCAGCCAGGACCCCGACTCAAAACAAAACAAAAATCAAGTCCAGGATTGAGCCCCGTCTTTTTGATGAGTATCTGTGAACTCCTCGTTTTCCCGAAAAAAATCTCCCTTTCCCTGTGTAAAACTGGACCTTATGTGACACACATTGGAAGATCCCTAAACCCGCGGGAAGCTCAGTGGTGGGGGCGGGTGCGATCCTCACATGGAAACTTTGCCAGCCACAGTGACTATACCCCATCTCCATCTGGAAACCCCACATAAATAAATAGTGTGTGTATGCTTTTTCTTTTTTTGGGGGGGGGAACAGGATCCAGACTTTTATTCTGAAGCTGAGGCTCCAGCCTATGAGGTAATCCTTGGAGCTTCATTCGAGGATGATTCCTATTGGTCCACTGGCCAAGCCCCACCCAGGGTTCCCTGTGCTCCGCCTTCCTCTCAAGCGCATAAAAGTGCAACATCCGTACCTAGGCAGCCACCAGGACACCTGCAGCTGCTGTTGAACAGGAGCGGGTGAGGCATGAGGGGACGAGGAACAGGTGCTGGGGGAGGGGAGAGGGACCCTGGAAACAACGCAGGTTGGCATATCTTTCAGAAGGCTAATTGGACTATCTGGGAAGGCAAGAGGAGCCAGTACTGTCTGTCTTCCTGGGAGGTGGGAGCAGGTGAGATCCTTGCGCCTTCGGTTCCCCCTCCTGGAACTCCCTGGGACGATGGGAAGGTATTAAAACCGAAAATAGGTCCCCGAGAGGCAGGACAGACGCAAGCAGCAGGCATCCGGGCAGAAGGCGGATGCTGTGCGCCTGTCCTTGCGCCCACCTACCCAGAGGAACGGCTAATTATGTTTCAGCACCGGAGCCGCGGACAGCGTCACCCGGGTGGGGGACAGAGAGGGCGCTCGGCTTCAGTACCCAGAGCCAGGACAGCTCCCAGCGGGCCACCAAGGAGACTTGGTGTGTCGCTGCTCCCACCTTCCCCCCCCCCCCCCCCCCGCACAGCACCAAGCTCACAGTACCCAGCATCAGGGACAACCTTGGGGTCCTTCACGGAGAGGATTTTTTTTTTTTTTTTTGAGACAGGGTACATAGCCCTGGCTGTCCTGGAACTCACTATGTAGACCAGACTGGCCTCCAACTCACAGAGTACGAGAGAAGCATTCTGTCAACGGAATGATTAAATGCCACTGGATGAACCAATGTCCCAAATGAAGCAGTGAGTGGCAAGCCATCCCCGATCTAACTTTATATCTCACATTCTTTTTATTTTATTTTTTTAAAAGGGGGCCTCTGCACACGCGCGCGCACCTCTCTCTCTCTCTCTCCCTCTCTCTCCCTCTCCCTCTCCCTCTCCCTCTCTCTCTCTCTCTCTCTCTCTCTCTCTCTGTGTGTGTATTCGAGGCTCTCTCCCGTACTCTTGTAGCCCAGGATAGCTGAGAACTCCATGTGAAGCCAAGGATGATCTTGAAGTCCTCATCCTCCTGCCTCCATTTCTTGAGTGCTCGGGTGCTCACACCTGTATCAATAAATCCCACACTGCCGATGTGGCAGGGTGTACGTCGGGCAGCTAGAGAACAGATCACCCTTGTGTCGGGGGATGGGATGGGAAAGGGAGGCTTAAGCACAGGAAGTCAGCGCGGCCTGTTCTGCTCAGTGCAGGACCGGCGCAGGACGAGGGGCGGAGCCTGTGAGCCAGTGCTATGTGGAAGACTTGTGATTTTGTTGTTCTGATGTGGGATGACAACAAGTCACAGCCGGCCTCATAGCGTGGACTCGTTTCACCTTCCTTCTGAAACACACACGCCAGTCGGGGCAGGATGGCGGGCTGGTGAAGTCACTCAGGGGGTAAGGGGGCTGCGGAGAGGACGGAGAACCTGAGTATGATCCCCAGGACCAACATGTAGAAGGATAGAAACAGCTCCTGCAAGTTGTCCTCTGGCTGTCCCACGTGTACACACACTCCCACACACAAATAATAAACATATGGAAAACTTTTTTTTTTTTTTTGAATTTTTCGAGACAGGGTTTCTCTGTAGCTTTGGAGCCTGTCCTGGAACTAGCTCTTGTAGCCCAGGCTGGCCTCAAACTCAGAGATCCACTTGCCTCTGCCTCCAAGTGCTGGGATTAAAGGCGTGCACCACCACTGCCCGGCAACATGTGTAAAACTCTTTTTTTTTTTTTTTTTTGGTTTTTCGAGACAGGGTTTCTCTGTGGTTTTGGAGCCTGTCCTGGAACTAGCTCTTGTAGACCAGGCTGGTCTCGAACTCACAGAGATCCGCCTGCCTCTGCCTCCCAAGTGCTGGGATTAAAGGCGTGCACTACCACCGCCAGGCAACATGTGTAAAACTCTTAAAAGAGGGATTAGCATAGGAGGTGTGTCTAGTGCATCCTGAAGTTATTTCTTTCTTGTCTTCCCTTCTTTTCTTCTACTCGGTCTGTTTTGAGACGGTGTCTCCTGTAGTGTCTCCAGACTTCCCTCTAACTCTGAATCTAGCCAAGGATAGCCTCGACCACTGGCCCTCTTGTCTCCACCCCCTGAGTGGCATCCACACTATGTCCAGTGTGCACGGTGCACACTGCCTGGGCACTGTCCCCACAGAGCCCCATCCCAGACCCAGTGAGTCTTTTTCAGTAAAGCTTCTGTGTCCCTCCACACCAACCACTGACACCTGTGACCTCCAAATGCAGTCACTAGCCCCCAGTCCTGTGGGGTTGTCCCCGGACTCCTGGTGCTATGACATAGGCAGGAAAGTTTATGGTGATGGTCGCACCCCATCACGGAGGGAAGTCAGGGCCAGAGCGTGGAGACAGCAGCTGATGCAGAGACCATGGAGGGGTGCTGATTCCTGGCTTGCTCCCTACAGCCTGCTCAGCCTGCTGTCTTGTATACCGCAGGACTACCAGGCCAGAGATGGCATCACCCTCAGTGACCTCCCACATCAATCACTGATCAAAAGAATACCTGATGGAGGCCTTTTCTCACTTGAGGTTTCTGCTTCCCAGACAGCCCAGTTGTGTGGAATGATGAAGAATCCAGCCACACAGCAGCCCTGTGGTCTTTGTTCATGTAGTTTTCTCCCCTGGGACCACCTGGCCCGCTCACAAAACCTCAAATAAGCCACTCTGCCTTCTCCATGCTTCAGCTCTTTGGGAGAAAATTCCTAATACCTCACCAACCACCTAGGACAAGACTTCATTAATGTCCTCAGACTCCTGGGAAGGCCACATCATGGCAAGAACCACTGAGTCTCTCAAGTAGAATGTTTACAGATCTATTCCTGGTTGCGTTGTGGGTTCAGCACAGCACTGCAGAGGAAGCCCAGAGCCTTGCAAACACTGTGTCGGAGCCATGACCCCCAAACCTTCACTGGGGATTCTAGTCAGGGTCGCCAGGCCTGACCACAGCCCCAGACCCTCACTGGGGATTCTAGGCGGGGCTCCACCCTGACCAGTCTCCAGCTCCTCACTGGGGATTCTAGGCGGGGCTCCACCCTGACCATGCATGCCCCCAGCCCCTCACTGAGGGATTCTAAGTGGGGGCTTGATCCAGTCAAGCAGATAAAAGACCAGGAAGGATTTCAGATGAGAGGTGTAGATTCTAGGCAGGGGTTCAAGTCATGAGCCATACTTTCAACTTTTACTTATTTTGTAATTTTTTTGAGACAGAATTTCACTATATAGACTAAGCTGTCCTGGAACTCAAGAGGCCCGCCTGCTTCTATCTTGCCCCCAGAGTGCTGGGCTTAATGGTGTGCCCCTCCATGCCTGGCTTATGTTTTTATTTCTTGAGGATGTCTTGCTCTTCTGCCCTGAATGGCCTTGAACTCAGAATCTTCCCATTTTTACTTCCCCATAGTCTAGTGATGGCCTGTGGTGCCCAGCCTGCTACTCTGCTTCCCCTGTGCCCAGCCTAACACATGGTATTCAATGGGTGCTCAATAAATGTGTGTTGATTCCACAGAGGCATCAAGGGATACAGCGGCAATCAGTAAACAAAATCCATATGTTCACCACACACACACTGTGATTACTCTCTGGGCTCTGTTGAGGGACAGCAATGGCAGGTGTCTCCTGGGGAAATATAATTAAATTTCTGGATACTCATGGGCTGGCCAATGAAAGAACAGCCCCAGGAGAGAGCCCGTCTCCGTTCATTAGCAATTAAGAGACATCGATTTCTCATCAGTTATGGGAGGCCCTATCTCCCTCCTTCACTCCAGAGGAACTGAATCTTCTCTCTTCTGGGAGTCCTGCCTCAGTGGGCCCATTAAGAAGCCCAGAGAATAAGATTAAATGATTAAATGATGCCTAAATGCCAGAGGTGCTTATGGATAGGGGCATCAGGTGCCCGGGTTAAGTCACACAGTGGAAGATTTCTCATATGCTGAGCACCATGAAGAGTGAGGGACAGGGAACACGTGTCCACAGCCGTGTTTCAGAAACTCGGCCCTGCGTATCTCCCCCCCTCGTTATTTTGAGACAGAGTTTCTCTGTGTAGCCCTGGCTGTCCTGGAACTCACTCTGTAGCCCAGGCTGACCCTGAACTCACAGAGATCCACCTGCCTCTGACCCCCCAAGTGCCAGGACTAAGGGTGTGTGCCACCACCTCCCAACTTATCCACATTTCCTGTACTCACCCCAACTTCATCCTGTCGATTGGAACCCTCAGGGCTCCAGGAGTGGACACTGTCTTGTCTAGGTTTTGTCAACTTGACACAAGCCAGAGTCATCTGGGAAGAGGGAGCCTCAGCTGAGAAAATGGCTCCTCCATGGCCTCTGCATCAGCTCCTGCCTCAAGTTCCCCTCCACAATGGGCTCTAACCTGTGTGCTAAGGGAGCTCTCTCTTACCCAAGTTGCTTTTGCTCTTTCTCACAGCAACAGAAACCACTCAAGGACAGCACAACAGTAGAAAAGAAAAGAAAAGAAAAAGCCGGGCGATGGTGGCGCATACCTTTAATCCCAGCACTCGGGAGGCAGAGGCAGGTGGATCTCTATGAGTTCACGGCTTGGTCTACAGAGCGAGTCCAGGACAGGCTCCAAAGTCACAGAGAACCCTGTCTCCAAAAAGAAAAAGAAAGGAAAAAGAAAGAAAAAAGAAAGAAAGAAAGAAAGAAAGAAAGAAAGAAAGAAAGAAAGAAACCAGGAAACAGGGCAGTGTCTTGTTAGGGTCTCTATTTCTGTGAAGAGACACTATGACCACGGCAGCTTTTTTTTGGCGGGGGGGGGGGGTCTCAAGGCAGGGTTTCTCAGTGCTGGCTGTCCTGGAACTCGCTCCATTGGCCAGGCTGGCCTTGAACTCACAGAGATCCACCTACCTCTGCCTCGCGAGTGCTGAGATTAAAGGTGTGTGCCACCACCGCCCAGAAACCACAGCAACCACGGCAACTCTTATAAGGAAAAGATTTAATTGAAGTGGTGGCTTACAGTTCAGAGGTTCAGTCCATAACCATCACTGTGGGGAGCATGGCGGTGTGCAGGCAGACGTGGTGCTGGAGAAGGACCTGCTCCATGTTGCTATGCAGGCAACAGGACGACTCTCGCTGGGTGTGGCTTGAGCGTCATGAGACTTCAAAGCCCTCCTCCAAAGTGACACACTTCCTCCAACAAAACCACACCCGCTCTCCAACAAGGCCACACCCCCTAACAGTCCACACCTTTTGGGCGTGCCATTTTCCTTCAAATTACTAAAGACAGACAGCTGGTTCATTGGCAAGAGCAGATTCCAGAGGGTGCTGCTCCCACCTGTGCAGTTAACGCTGGCAGGAGTCTCAGGGCTGCAGAGATGGCTCAGTGGGGAAGGGCGCTAACCGTTTTGAAACCCGGCTTTGACTCCCAGCACCCACACGCCAGTTCCAGGGTTCTGATGCCCCCTCCTGGCTGCCATCGGCACCTGGCATAAATGTGGAGTGCAGACACGCGTGCTGGCGACGCGCTAGTGTACAGGAAGTAATAAAATGAAAAGGTGATATCGATGAAGAATGGTGAGCACATTTGCACACAGTGAGTCTGAGGCTAGCCCAGGATCCACCCTGTGCCACCATTCTTCCCTTGGTTCTTTCTGAAACCTGATCAGCTTATGAGGGAGGGACACGGCTCCTGTCAGACCCTCTTTTGGTAGCTTCCATGCGTAGTTTGCGGGAGACTCCTGGTATGTTCGTGTGTGAATTTGCATGTGTGTGCACATGTTCCTAGACAGACACGTGTGCTGGAGTATTTGGTCATGTGTCTAGGTGCAGGTGCAGGTCAGAGGCCAACACTAGCAGTCAGACCTCGGTACCGTTAGCGTGCATGTCTACATGCGACTGCTCCCATGTGCAGTCCCTGCATTTGTGGGACTCAGGTCTGACTGTCCACCATGTGAGTCCTGTGCACGGAACTCAGATCCCCAAGCTTGGTGGCAAGCTCCCCCTACTGGCCGAGCCACCTCACTGGCCCTTCTCCCCTTTCTCACCTGAGACAGCATCTCATACTATATATCCCAGGGTGGCCGGGAACTCAAAGCAATCCTCCTGCCCACATCTGTCAAGTATTGATATTACAGACGTGAGCCACTATAGGAAAGCCTGGCTTTCCTATCCTCTTACAAAGCAGGAAGGTTACCCAAAGATCTGGAAATCTCACAAGGTGAAGGGCTACACATTGATGCCTTCAAACCATCAGGTTTCTATAAGAACCTCATCATAGACCCAGGAACGACATAGCTCCTTTTTGCTTGTTAAGGCACCGAGAGGATGGCAGACTGCTCCGTCGAGGGCCTGCAGACCTCATGCCTGAGGCCTTGAGCTAGAACTCCCTGAAGTTTCTCTAGCTCCCTATGTAGGGTGAAATCTGTGACCCCCACCAGTCCCACGGAGTGGGGGATAGGATCTGCCACATGCCCATGATGGTATCATTTACTGTTTTTCACTAAATGTCAGTCATTTGATCTTACCAATAAAGACTCGGGAACCAGATGCTGGGGTGAAAGCTGCCAGCTCAGAGAGGCAGAGAAAGCACCCAGCTGACCTTCCTTCTCCACCATCGTCCCGGAAAAGACTCAACAACAACAACAACAAATCCTCAAACTGAATGTCCCTCCCTACTACTTCCTGTGCATCCCTCTCTCCGTCCTCCTGACTCCCTCTTACCTCTCTGTAGTTTTATTCTTGTTCACTTCATGTAAACTGGTTGCATACTTCGCCTCTAGACCTATGGTTGACTTTATTTCATCCAATTTACAATATTCAAGCAGAAAGTTTTTGGATCAAAGGTGTTTGCTGGGGCTGAATCACACCACAAATAAAAACAGGTTTTCCCAGCAAATAATGCAATCTCAGGGATCACAGTGTGATCACATATCCTGTGTCAGTCATTGG
The DNA here is from genome assembly GCF_950005125.1 of Chionomys nivalis. Lineage (NCBI taxonomy): Eukaryota > Metazoa > Chordata > Mammalia > Rodentia > Cricetidae > Chionomys > Chionomys nivalis. The sequence goes on from NC_080091.1 coordinate 11,018,270, forward strand.
TGTCGGCCAGGGAAAGCGAGCAGTTCTAAGAGAGGGGAAGTTCTGTCCTTGTCCATGCTCACTGATGTGCATTTAGGGAGGCAGTAGCTGTCAGGACCTGTGGCCTCCCCAGGCACTGACTTTTGACCAGGTTTGCCGAGAGCAGGTGTCAAATTTGATCAGAAATTGGTTGTTTGCCCCAGGACAGTCATGCCATGACTGTACCAGCCTAGCATCCACCAGCTGGGACCACACTGCAGCCGTCAGGGTCCAGTGAGTGTGGACGCCCACATGTGTAAGGGTCAGAGGACAACCTGCAGGAGCGGGCTTGCTCCTTCCCCAGTGTGGTCCTTTGCAGCAAGCACTATTACCAACTGAGCTATTTCATTGGCCCCCAAATTCTCTCTCTCTCTCTTTTCAAAATAAGGTTTCTCTGTGTAACAGCCCTGGCTGTGCTGGAACTCACTCTATATAGACCAGGCTGGCTTTGAACGCACTGAGATCAGCCTGTCTCTACCTCCTGAGCGCACCACCACCGTCCAGCCCAAACCCTTTTTTAAAATTGTATTTTTGCAAGATGTGGTGGCACATGCCTTTAATTCCAGCACTTGGGAGACAGAACAGGGAGGCAGAGGCAGGCAAATCTCCGAGTTTGAGGCTGGCCTGGCCTACAGAGCGAGTTCCAGGACAGGCTCCAAAGCTACAGAAAAACCCTGTCTTGAAAAAATAGCTCGTAAGCCGGGCAGTGGTGGCGCACGCCTTTAATCCCAGCACTTGAGAAGCAGAGGCAGGCGGATCTCTGTGAGTTCGAGACCAGCCTGGTCTACAAGAGCTAGTTCCAGGACAGGCTCCAAAACCACAGAGAAACCCTGTCTCGAAAATCCCCCCCTAAAAAAAAAGAAAGAAAAAATAGCTTGTATTACTGGGACAGGGTCTCACTCTGAATTCCAGGCTGGCTCAGACTCACGGAAATACCCCTGCCTTAGTGTCCCTTTTCTGGGGAGATGGACATGATGCTCACTGTCAGAATTGAGTGATGCGGTGAATTACTGGTCAACACGAGCCACCACAAGTCTGTACACTTACCGAACGTCCTTTGTTGTTGATTTGAGGCAGTCACATTGTTGCCCAGGCTAGCTTCAAACTCCCTCTGTAGCTGAGATTGACCTTGACCTCCCGATTGTCCTACAGGAGGACAGGTGCACGTCCCCACGCCTGGCCTTTGTGTCGTTGAGAATTCCTCCACGCCAGGCAAGTGGTCTACCCACAGAGTTACAACCCCGGCCTGGCTTTTCATTTTTGATTCTGCTTTCTTTGTTTGATTTTGTGTCCAAGTTTCACTGGGTAGCCCAGGCTGCCCTGGAACTCATGATCCTGTCCCCGCGTTCCTGGCTCCCACTAGTCCACTTCCGCCTCTGGGTTCCCCCGTCTGGGCTGTGTGAAATCCGGTGGGTCCGTCTCTCACTGAGCGGGGTCGGTCTTCAGTAGTCTTGTTCCTGTTTATGACTGAGTACGCTGTCTTTTGAAAGAGTATTTTCACTTTGCATTGGTGCTGGGGAGGATTTGTGCGCATGACTGCAGTGCTCACCGAGGCCAGCAGAGGTCCCGTGACCCCTGGAGCTGCAGTCATAGATGTGAGCTGCCCTGTGGGTGCGGGGGCCGAACCTGCGGCCTCTGACAGAGCAGCCAGAGCTCTAACGCTGAACCGTCTCTCACCTGAGGTCCTGGGGCAGACGCTATATTATAGCCTTTTACCTAAGAGGCTGAGGCCCAGAGAGGTTAAGCGTGTGGTTCAGGGAAGCTCAGCGAGGAGGCAACTGGGACCCGCGCAGCTTGGGACCCAGTTATGAGGCTCTTTGATACTTTACATATTCTTGACACTCTGGTGTTCCTTGGCATCATTGTCTGTGCTGTTTGTTGAGATATAGTCTCTCAGTGTTGCCCAGGCTTGGTCCTCCCGGCCTCAGCTTCTGGGGTGAGGGGATTATGAAGTCTGAGGGCCTCATAACACTGATGAGGTCTTTCTCTGACTTTCCCAAGCAAGCGTGTGTCTCACAGATATGCAAGCAGGGGCTTGAGGTGGTGACTCCAGGAATCCTTCCCTGGTACCGGGACCCTGAAGGTCTCTGCTTGGAATACCCGTACACGGAATTTTATTTTATTGGAAGGTAGGATTCAGAAGACCAATGACATCCCCCTACTTCCACACCCCAACCCCCGGCCCAGCAACCACAGAGATCACCTCCTCGGGGAAGGTGGGAGCTGCCCAGAGAGCCTTGATTACTTCCTGCTTCTTAATGGGTCCTTCAGAACAGAGTGGGTTTTGGTTTCCATGGCAACAAGCAGGCAGCAGCAAAAGGGAAGTGGCTTCCCGAGCTTCCTCTCCCGCCCATCAAAGCTTCTGCCAGCCAATCTCTCCATAGCTAACCTTGGGGCCAGGAAGATACCCCCCAGAGATCTTAGAGACACCTGTAAGTGGGCGCCGCTTCCTGGCCGCGCGCACAGTGTGGACGACCCTGGTCCGTCCAACTGAAGCAAACGCGGAGAAACTGCATGGGTTTGGATGTGGCTCAGGAATGGAGCCCCACTTAGAATCCTCCAGTGAGAGGCTGAGGCCGTGGCTCTGTGGAAATAAACTTCAGTTACCACTAAATAGAATTATCCACTAAATAGAATTTATGGAATTTTACACCCAAGTCTTTGCAAGGTCTGTGGTCATTGAGGCTGTTGCCCCCTGCTGTCCGCTATGGGAACTGCAGCCACCTTTGGACTTTGAGGTCACGCTGGGAGGAGACCAGTTGGCTAAGGTGTCCCAACTCAGTGTCCACCAAGACCTATGGCTTCCAGCGCTGTACCAGGTCCAGCCGATCTGTAATTCCAGTTCCATCCAGTGCTGGAGATCATAGTCGTGGGCCACATCCTAGTTTTCCAAAACATGCTGGCATCAAACAGTGACTTTTTCTCCTGACTACTCTGATCAACGCGTGTTTTCTGACTTTCTCTGTCTCCTCCTGGCGGCTGGTGCCTACAGCAGGTGTCTCCCCAGAGCCTGCTCACCTCCCTATAGATTCCAACCTTGGTGTGACGCAGAACTGGCCTCGATGTGAATACTGTGTTCACGACTGTCACGCCGCGTCCTCCATGGACTGCAAGCAGAGAACACACCTGCTGGTGTGGCCCACAGCCATTATTCCACCGCTCAGCGGACAGAGGCAGAACCAGCCAGGGCTACATAGTAAGACCTTGTCTAAAGCAAACAGTAAACAACGAGACAAGCCGAGGAGATAAATCTGTCCAGGTTCTATATAGTTTTTTATAAAAATATATTTTCACGCTATTTCTTGTGTGTGCACAAGCACACATGCATGTGTCATTGTAGCCATGTGGAGATCAAGCGGCCATATTGCCATGTCCCACCACATGGGTTCAGGGCCAAAATCAGGTTGTCATGTTTGGCAGCAAGTCCTCTCACCAGGTCAGACACAATTTTTGATTTTAGACAGTCTTGGTATGTAGCCCAGGCTAGCCTGCTCGTCACAGTCCTGCCTTACCGCCCCATGCTGGGATGACAGGCTGCATGCTGGTGAAGAATAGTTTTTAAGCTGTGTTGCTTTTGTTTACGCTGCATTTGTTTAACTCCGTGAAGCTGTGATTCTCTGCCTGTCTAAAACACCTGATGGTCCGAATAAAGAGCTGAACGGCCAACTGCGAGGCAGGAGAGAGGATAGGTAGGGCAGTCTGGCAGAGAGTATAAACAGAAGGAGAAAGGGGAGGGTGAGCAAGAGAAGAAGAGGGGAATAATAGGGGCCAGCCACCCAGCCAGCCATGGAGGAAGAGTGAAAGCAAGGTGTACAGAAGTAAGAAAAGGAGGCATCCCAGAGGCAAACGGTAGGCAGGATAATTTAAGAAAAGCTGGCTAGAATCCCAGCACTCGGGAGGCAGAGGCAGGCGGATCTCTGTGAGTTCGAGACCAGCCTGGTCTACAGAGCTAGTTCCAGGACAGGCTCCAAAACCACAGAGAAACCTTGTCTCGAAAAACCAAAAAAAAAAAAAAAAAAAAAAAAAAAAAGAAAAGCTGGCTAGAAACAAGTCAAGCTAAGGTCGGGGGTTTTCAAGTAAGAATAAGTCTCTTCGTGTGTATTTATTTGGGAGAGGGGTGGTGCCCCTCAAAAGAGCAAAGAGTAAAACAACCGGCTTCAGGGGCTGGAGAGATGGCTCAGAGGTTAGGAGCACTGACTGCCATTCTTCCAGAGTTCAATTCCCAGCGACCACATGGTGGCTCACAGCCATCTGTAATGAGATCTGGTGCCCTCTTCTGGCCAGCAAGCATATAGACAGACAGAACACTGTATACTAAATAAACAAATCTTTTTTTTTTTTTTTTTTTTTTTTGCTTCAGAACACGTTTAAAAAGAAAAATTTTGAGACAGGGTTTCTCTGTAGTTTTGGAGCCTGCCCTGGAGCTAGCTCTTGTAGACCAGGCTGGCCTCGAACTCACAGAGATCCGCCTGCCTCTGCCTCCCAAGTGCTGGGATTAAAGGCGTGCGCCACCACCGCCCGGCTAAAAAGAAAATTTTAATAAAGTTATTAGCCAGGTGTGATGGCAGAAAGCTTTAATCCCAGAGGCAGGAGGATCTCTGAGTTCGAGGCCAGACTGGTCTACAGAGAGAGTTCTAGGTCAGCCAGAGCTACAGAGAAACCCTGTCTCAAAAAAAAAAAAAAAAAAAATCTAAAGTTATAAAAAGTTATTTGAATCTGACTGTATTTGAAGGAGCCAAGAGGTCAATGGCTGGGGACTTCGGGCCTCAGCACTGGGGTCTGTACAAGGAACACCAGAGGACACAAAGAAAAAGTGGATGAATTAGAGGCTAGCTTGAACTACACTGTGAGATCCAAGTTTGATCCCCAGGCTCTCCATGGTAGAGGGGGAGACTGGATTCTGATCAAGGCACACTTGTGTGAGTGCACACACACACACACACACACACACACACACACACCTTAAAGGCAATGTAAGGAAGGACGTTCAGAGGCCCTGGGAGTGCACTCAGCAGGTCAAGTGTAGCAGCTGGAGTGTAACTGGGGGAGCGGGGGAGAGGAGCACCTGCCATCCCAGCTCCCACAGCAGAGCCTGGGCCCACAGAGCCAGCCATAGCTCTGAGCTCTGAGTTTGACAGAGAGAACTAAGGTGGAGGAGCAACCGGCAGAGTGCTAACGGCAACCTCAGAACTTACGAGCGCTGTGGAATAATCCTCCTGTATGCTGCGAATATGCATTACTCTCATTGGTTAATAAAAGAAGACGATTGGCCTATAGCGAGGCAAATGAGGGTAGGCAGGAAAGCTGGACTGAAAATGCTGGGGGGCAGAAGGGCAGAGTCAGTCCACCCAGGAAGCAAGGCATGCTAGAGGGCAGGTAAAGCCATGAGCCATGTGGCAATATATAGATTAATAAAAATGAGTTAATTTAAATGGAAGACGTAGTTAGTAATAAGCCTGAACTATTGGCCGAACATTTGTCATTAATATAAGCCTCTGTGTGTTTATTTGAGACCAGGGGTTTGAGACAGGGAAACCCATCTACATACATGGAAGCATGCTGCATGCATGGGCTCACAACAATGCGGTTATAAAGGAATTGCATATTGCAGGGGCAGCAGGGATGGCAAGGTGGTTAGAGCATGGAAGGCGCTTGCAAAGGACAGAGCTTGGCCTTAGCACCCACAGAGCGGCTCAAGCAGACATCTGTAAAGCCAGTTACCGGGATCTGATGTCCCCTTTTGGCCATCCCCCACTGCACCCCAACTTCAGGTAGCCTGGCTTCCCAATAGTCAGGACACCTTTCCTCCAGGGCTGAGCTGTCCCATTGCAGCTCCACCCCCCCAGCTGTCCTATTGTGGCTCCAACCCCCCCAGCTGTCCTATTGTGGCTCCACCCCCCCAGCTGTCCTATTGTGGCTCCACCCCCCAGGGCTGTCCTGTTGTGGCTCCACCCCCCCAGGGCTGTCCTATTGTGGCTCCACCCCCCAGGGCTGTCCTATTGAGGCTCCACCCCCCAGCTGTCTTATTGAGGCTCCACCCCCCCAGCTGTCCTATTGTGGCTCCACCCCCCCAGCTGTCCTATTGTGGCTCCACCCCCCAGGGCTGTCCTGTTGTGGCTCCACCCCCCCAGCTGTCCTATTGTGGCTCCACCCCCCAGGGCTGTCCTATTGTGGCTCCACCCCCCAGCTGTCCTATTGTGGCTCCACCCCCCCAGCTGTCCTATTGTGGCTCCACCCCCCCCAGCTGTCCTATTGTGGCTCCACCCCCCAGGGCTGTCCTATTGTGGCTCCACCCCCCCAGCTGTCCTATTGTGGCTCCACCCCCCCCAGCTGTCCTATTGTGGCTCCACCCCCCCAGCTGTCCTATTGTGGCTCCACCCCCCAGAGCTGTCCTATTGAGGCTCCACCCCCCCAGCTGTCCTATTGTGGCTCCACCCCCCCAGCTGATCTATTGAGGCTCCACCCCCCAGCTGTCCTATTGTGGCTCCACCCCCCAGCTGTCCTATTGCGGCTCTAACTATATCCTGGCTTCCCGATAAGTCAGGATATCCCTGCAACACTATGACTGTAACACATTCCCCTACTCTGGTATCTTAAAGGTTATCGACTGAAGGAGTTCCCACAGCACCTCTCCCTTTTGTCTAAATAAGAGAGTTCTAAGCCTAATACAAAACTATATACAGTAAGAACAAATATTAAGTATTGTTCAGGGAAAAAAGAGGCAAAAATATACATTAAAAAGTAGTATTTTACAACCAGCATAAACATTAAACAAGAAATATATGCTAAATGTTTCAATAGTTGTCCTATTCTGAGGAATCTAAGTCTTATATTAAAAATAGCTTGGCTGGGGCTGGAGAGATGGAGCTCAGAGGTTAAGAGCATTGCCTGCTCTTCCAAAGGTCCTGAGTTCAATTCCCAGCAACCACATGGTGGCTCACAACCATCTGTAATGGAGTCTGGTGCCCTCTTCTGGTCTGCAGGCATAAACACAGACAGAATATTGCATACATAATAAATAAATATTTAAAGAAAATAGCTTGGCTAAGTCATGAGAGGAAAGTATCATCTCTTTCTGTTTATTTAACATATTCTTTATAGTTCAATTTGATCTTTCTATAACTGCATGACCTGTAGGATTGTGTGCTATACCTGTAATATGCTTTATATTATAATAAACAGAAAACTGTTTCACTTTTCTTTGTTTTTTTTTTTTTTTTTTTGGTTTTTCGAGACAGGGTTTCTCTGTAGCTTTGGAGCCTGTCCTGGAACTAGCTCTTGTAGACCAGGCTGGCCTCGAACTCACAGAGATCTACCTGCCTCAGCCTCCCGAGTGCTGGGATTAAAGGTGTGCGCCACCACCACCCGGCTCTCTATGGCTTTAGAGCCTGTCCTGGAACTAGATCTGTAGACCAGGCTGGTCTTTTTTTTTTTTTTTTTTTTTTTGCTTTTTTCGAGACAGGGTTTCTCTGTGGTTTTGGAGCCTGTCCTGGAACTAGCTCTTGTAGACCAGGCTGGTCTCGAACTCACAGAGATCCCCTGCCTCTGCCTCCCAAGTGTTGGGATTAAAGGCGTGCGCCACCACCGCCCGGCTCAGGCTGGTCTTGAACTCACAGAGATCCGCCTGCCTCTGCCTCCCGAGTGCTGGGATTAAAGGCGTGCGCCACCACCGCCCAGCTGTTTCACTTTTCTTAAACACATATGCTGAACCACCGTATGTCTTTCTTTGTGCAGGTATACCTATGATGGCCACAACATATAGTAAATGTGTGATTACTGAATCAGCTTTTTCCAAACTCAAAGCAGTTTCCCATTGAAAACCTGACTAGGTGTCAAAGGTGTGGTGTACATATTTTGATTTTCCAGATTGTGCAAAATGGAAACATCCTCCTGCCAGATTTCATTCCTTTGAGTACCTTTTGGATTGCTTCCTACATGTAGCAGTGTTTGGTTATAGAAAAAGCAAGTAGAGACAGCCAGGTGGTGGTGGCGCACACCTTTAATCCCAGCACTCAGGAAGCAGAGGCGGGTGCACCTCTGTGAGTTTGAGGCTCAGCCTGATCTATAAGAGCTACTTGTAGGTCAGACTCCAAAGCTACAGAGAAACCCTTTCTCCAAACAAACAAACAAACAAACAAAACAAAACAAAAACCCAACAAGTAGGACATCTCCTTAGCTTGCTGCTTGTTGCCATGAGATAGAAAACTCATTTGGTTTTTGGTTTTTTTCTTTTTTCTTTTTCTTTTTTTTTTTTTTTTTTTGGTTTGTCGAGACAGGGTTTCTCTGTGGTTTTGGTTCCTGTCCTGGAACTAGCTCTTGTAGACCAGGCTGGTCTCGAACTCACAGAGATCCGCCTGCCTCTGCCTCCCAAGTGCTGGGATTAAAGGCGTGCGCCACCACCACCCAGCTTAGCTCTAACTTCTTATTGGCTACCTCTTACATATTACCCATTTCCATTAAATCTGTGAATTGCGACATGACTCTGCCTTACCGGCAAGATTCTAACCAGCAGGAGATCCATGGCATCTGCCACTCTGCCCTTCTTCCCAGCATTCAGTTCTGTCTACTCTGCCTACCTCAGTTCTGCCCTATCAAGAGGCCAAGGCAGTTTCTTTATTCAACCAATGAAGACAACACATAAACAGAAAGACCTCCTACACCAAATAATGAAGTCAATTCCATATCATCTGATATAAATTCAGTGGTTTCAATAGGCAAAACAACTCTTTATGCATATTGTAAATCAATAACTATATTGAGAGGTTCTTTAAAATCCCTTGTGCCATGAGAATAGCATATTAGTCTATATTTTGGACAGAATCGTAAGGGTTTTATTCCACTTTACTTAAATCTTCTGATTTGTAACCTGCCTTTCCTGATTTATTTGCATCAGTACAGAATGTGGGGCTCCAGTTATTGGTGTGTCATGTATAATGTGAGAAAGGGTACAAGTAGCTCTCCTTAGAAGTTTAGTTCTAATGCCCAGCAAAATCCCAGCAAAATTCTTCAAAGACCTCGAAAGAACGGTATTCAACTTCATATGGAAAACAAAAATAACCCAGGATAGCCAAAGCAATCCTGGGCAATAAAAGAACTTCTGGAGGCATCACAATCCCTGACTTTAAACTCTACTACAGAGCTACAGTACTGAAAATGGCCTGGTATTGGCATAAGAACAGACAGGAGGACCAATGGAACCAAATAGAAGACCCGGATATCAATCCACACACCTTCAAACACCTGATATTTGATAAAGAAGCAAAAAAAAAATCAAATGGAAAAAAGAAAGCATATTTAACAAGTGGTGCTGGCATAATTGGATATCAGCATGTAGAAGAATAAAAATAGATCCATATCTATCACCATGCACAAAACTCAAGTCCAAATGGATCAAAGACATCAACATAAAGCCAGCCACACTGAACCTTATAGAAGAGAAAGTGGGAAGTACACTTGAACACATTGGCACAGGGAACCACTTCCTAAATAGAACCCCAGCAGCATAGACACTGAGAGAAACAATTAATAAATGGGACCTCCTGAAACTGAAAAGCTCTGTAAAGCAAAGGACACGATCAACAAGACAAAACGACAGCCTACAGAATGGGAAAAGATCTTCACTAATCCCACATCAGACAGAGGTCTGACCTACAAAATATACAAAGAACTCAAGAAATTGGACAACAAAAGATCACATAATCCAATTTTAAAAAAATGGAGTACAGACCTAAACAGAGAACTCTCAACAGAGGAATCTAAAATGGCTGAAAGACACTTAAGGAAATGTTCAACATCCTTAGTCATCAGAGAAATGCAAATCAAAACAACTCTGAGATTCCATCTTACACCTGTAAGAATGGCCAAGATCAAAAACACTGATGACAACCAATGCTGGAGAGGTTGTGGGGAAAAGGGAACACTTCTGCATTGCTGGTGGGAATGCAAACTGGTACAGCCCCTTTGGGTGTCAGTGTGGTGATTTCTCAGAAAATTAGGAAACAACATTCCTCTAGACCCAGTAATACCACTTTTGAGTATATATCCAAAGGATGCTCAATTGTGCCACAAGGACATGTACTCAACTATGTCATAACAGTTTTGTTTGTCATAGCCAGAACCTGGAAACAACTTAAATGCCCTTCAGCCAAAGAATGGATGAGGAAAATGTGGTACATTTACACAATGGAGTACTACACAGCAGAAAAAAATAATGGCAGTTTGAATTTTGCAGGAAAATGGATGGAGCTAGAAAACATTCTTTTGAGTGAGGTAACCCAGACACAGAAAGACAATTATCACATGTACTAACTCATAGGTGGTTTTTAAACATAAAACAAAGAAAGCCAGCCTACAAACCACAATCTCAGAGAACTTAGACAACAATGCCGACACTAAGAGAGACTTACATAGATCTAATCTATATGGGAAGTAGAAAATATAAAATGACAAGATCTCCTGAGTAAATTGGGAGCATGGGGACCTTTGAGGAGGATTGAAGGGGAGGGGAAAGGCAGGGAGGGAAGCAAAGAAAAATGTGCATTCAACCCATCTCATGCTTTGTTTTACTAGAGATAGGGTTCCAACTCTTAGGAACTGAACATCTGCTTCTTGAAGAGGCCAATATGGATGAACATGATTCTTTTTTTTTTTTTTTTTTGGTTTTTCGAGACAGGGTTTCTCTGTGGCTTTGGAGCCTGTCCTGGAACTAGCTCTGTAGACCAGGCTGGTCTCGAACTCACAGAGATCCACCTGCCTCTGCCTCCCGAGTGCTGGGTGGATGACATGATTCTGGAGGAATAATAGTCTCATCCACACCTGTGTCCAGTAATCCCTCAATTACAATGTTATTTATACACGCTCTCAGCTTTGGTCTTTGATCATTTATGGAAGTCTGACTAAATATATGTTTCCTATTTTCTTTTTTTTAATATTTATTTATTATGTATACAATATTCTGTCTGTGTGTATGCCTGCAGGCCAGAAGAGGGCACCAGACCTCATTACAGATGGTTGTGAGCCACCATGTGGTTGCCGGGAATTGAACTCAGGACCTTTGGAAGAGCAGGCGGTGCTCTTAACCACTGAGCCATCTCTCCAGCCCCAATGTTTCCTATTTTCTATTGGAATTTTTTATTTATCCTCCATGTGTATTCTTCATCCAGAGCAGTACTTTTTTTTGTTTTTGTTTTTGTTTTACAACAGGCACTGGATTTTCTAATTTTCCTGGGGAGGCATGTCCTTTACTATGACTGGGAATGACTGGACCATGTTTGATCTGGGGGCCTGTGAGAGGACCCCCAAGGAGTTTCCTGATGGTAAGGGGTTGCCTTGTTTGTGTCTTGTTGATCTACATTCATTGGTCCAGTGCTGGCTTTTGCCACATCTACATAATCCAGAAGATTGGGGCCTTCTATTTTTGTCATCCCCAGAGGAGACATTATTCCTAGGAATGCCTTGCCTACAATCCCTTCTCAGATGTCCTATTCTACCACAATTAAAACATTTGGTATTTTGATGTCTCCTCATACCTTCAGAAATTGCTTCTTCTACCCAAGCCTCAGTATTATAGTCAAATGACTCAACATTGGCTGTGTGCAGGATCCATTCATTGGTGTTGATTTGACCTTAAAGCCCAAGTGTCTTTCTTCATTCTAAGTTGGCATTCTCGAAAGCCAGGGTTTCAATAAGTACTTGTCTAGCTTCTGGATCTGTTACCCCTGTTTGTACAGCTTTAGTTAATCTTTGTAGAAAGTCACTAATGGGTTCTCTTGGGCCTTGTATGACCTTAGTATGTGATTCAGTTCTTCTTCCTGCTTCTTGAATCCTGTCCCAGCATTCAAGGCTGCTGTGGCATAGGGACAAACAAGATGTGCTCATTGTAAATAGCTTGACTCTGTGGATCAGCATAAGTGCTCTCACCAAGAATTTGATCTTGGGAAGCCTCAAATCCTTTGACTCTCAGGGTTTTGGTCTCCTCTCTCCAATAGCACTTCCTCTGTCTCTGTGGCCCATCTTCTAGCACCTCTGAGACTAACTGAAGCCAGTCATGTGGAGTAAGCCTATTGTTTGAAGCCCATGTCTCTGCCATCTCCCTAACAAATGGTGACTGCATGCCATAAGATATTACTGCTTGCTTAATTTCTTTTAAATCTTTCATACCTATAGGTTTTCATTTATGTTCTGTGTATCTGTTTGGGTATTGAGTATTTGCTGGTTTTTCATAGGAGAAGTAGCTAAAACTCTTGGTAAGTCATCTCTGACTCTGAGAGGTACTGGTGATTCTCAAATCTTTACTATGTCTTTTGCCTGTACCTCCTCTCTTTGCTTATCTGTTCTGACAAGTTCCTCAGTCGATTTAGTCCTTTTTAATCACTGTCTTATGAAGCCTGAATCTCTCTCTCTCTCTCTCTCTCTCTCTCTCTCTCTCTCTCTCTTTGGTTTTTCGAGACAGGGTTTCTCTGTAGCTTTGGAGTCTGTCCTGGAACTAGCTCTTGTAGACCAGGCTGGCCTTGAACTCACGGAGATCCACCTGCCTCTGCCTCCCGGGTGCTGGGATTAAAGGCGTGCGCCACCACTGCCCTGCCCTAAAGCCTGAATCTCTCTTTCTTTAAAAAAAATTAAAAACTTTATTTGACTTTATTTCATGCGCATGGGTATAACAATATCAGATTCTCTTGAACTGGAGTTAGTTACAGACAGCTGTAAGCTGCCATGTGGGTGCTAGAAATTGAACCTGGGTCCTCTGGAGAAGCAGTCAGTGCTCTTAATGACTGAGCCTTCTCACCAGCATCAAGCCTGAATCTCTTGACTTGTGAATATTTCTTTTTTTAAGATTTATTTATTTATTGTATACACAGTGTTCAGCCTCTTTGTATGCCTGCAGGCCAGAAGATGGCACCAGATCTCATTACAGATGGTTGTGAGCCACCATGCGTTTGCTGGGAATTGAACTCAGGACCTCCAGAAGATCAGCCAGTGCTCTTAACCTCTGAGCCATCTCTCCAGTCCGACTTGTGAATATTTCTAATGATTTCATCAAACCATTTAATTTCTGGTTCTCATTTTGCACATGTGATTCCAAGGTTTTAAATTTTTCCATGTATGAATCCTTTCAACTAAAACTGTATCATTCCTAAAAATTTCTCATTCTTGACTCTGTTATCAAATCATTTCTTTAAGAATATAATAAGCCGGGCGGTGGTGGTGCACGCCTTTAATCCCAGTACTTGGGAGGCAGAGTCAGGCGGATCTCCATGAGTTCGAGGCCAGCCTGGGCTACAAGAGCTAGTTCCAGGACAGGCACCAGAGCTACAGAGAAACTTTGTCTCAAAAAAAGGGTATATAAGAAAAACAAAGCTAATAGCTGCCATGACCACACACACACACACATGCTCACACACACACACCATACAAGGTAGCTCATATAGCTCTTGCAGAATTCTATCCATAGTAGAAACAGAAAGGTTCTAAATTCATGGATGGTGATATTGTCTACCATTATTTTGGGGTTGGTTTACAATTTTCAAAGTTATTTATTTATTAACCAAATAATCTTACCTTCGTTATAATTTTCAGAAAGTTGTTGTAGGTGTAATAATCTTGATTGGCCAGCAGGTGTCGCAGTTGCGGCAGTAAGGCAGTTCCTAGATCAGTACCTCAATTACTTGAGGCTTCGAAATACTAACAAATTTAGTCCATTACATAAGAGCAGCACACCCACATAGAGGTTTGAGTTGGGCAGAATATCAAGGAACCTAGAGCTTGCAGGCAGTCAAGAACCATGAGGTTAGTGGCCAGAGCTCAGGCCAGGCATTCGGGGATCTGAACTGGGAACGCAAGCCTGGAGTCAGAGCTCAGCCTGATCAGAGCAGGCCCGGCAGAAGCCAGAGCAGCCACAGGGTTGCTGCAAAAAGGCGCTTAGTAGACGGGACCAAGCCACATCAGCATGGTGGGAAACTGCCAAGGTGCAGCGGAGGGTCAGCGGAGCCAAACCTTGCGCAGCTGTCCAGAAGGGTGGTAGTGCAGCTGGGTGGGGTGGGAGGTGGCCGTGGGGGTCTGGCAGGGCCCGGCAATGGTGTGTACTCAGGCCACACGGGCACCAATTTGTTGGCATACTAAAGAGTTCCACAATAGCCGAGAAAGGTGGATAACAAAGGTTTATTTATTTGGGGATAAACTCACAGAAATTGTAGTGATCTGCAGCCCTTTCAAGCATACACTTGAAACTGGAACCGAATTTGGCAGTCAAGTGTGCTTTTTGTCTGCATTTAGAGCACATGAAACCATGTCCAAAGTGGTCCAGTATCTTAAAGGCTATTGGCTGAAGGAGTTCACACAGCATGTCCCAGCACCATGAGAGCAAATCAGGGTTGAATCTGTCCAGGTTTGTCCAGGAAAATCTACCTACTGCACATTGGTTTAACCTCCCATGAGCCTCACTGATCCCCTGACAAATTCTGTTGAAGGAATGGAGGCGGGCTGTGTCCCGCCACCCGACTAGCTTTATACCCGAAATAATTACACAGAAATTGTATTATTTTAAACACTGCTTGGCCCAATAGTTTTAATCTCTTATTGGCTAGCTCTTACATATTGATCTAACCCATTTCTAATATTCTGTGTAGCACCACAAGCTGGCTTACCAGGAAAGATCTTAACCTGTGTCTGTCTGGAGTGGGAGAATCATGGCGACTGCCTGACTCGGCTTCTTTCTCCCAGCATTCTGTTCTGTCTACCCCACCCAACTACGGGTTGGCCTATCAAATGGGCCAAGGCAGTTTCTTTATTAACCAATGAAAGCAACAGATTAGAAAGAAATCACTCCCACATCAAGATTCCATGTGGCTTTTTTCCTTTTGCTGTTCTGCTTTGTGTGTGTGTGTGTGTGTGTGTGTGTGTCCTGGCTGCCATCACCCAGCTTCTAAACGCATTTTCTACCTGGCACCCAGTCAGTAAATAGTTACAGAACGACCAAATTCATCCCGTTCTTGGTTTGGCCACCCTGGAGTCTGTGTTCCCATTTTCCCTATTTTTTTTTAATGTTTAAAATTTTTATTTTTCATTAAACACACTGTGAAGGCCCTGTGGGAAGAGACCCAGCAGAGACCTAACAGTCTCTTGTATGGCTGACACAGGTGGCTCAGGCACTTCTCAGCATGAGGGGTGGTGGTCAGGGGCTCAGAGGTGGCTTATGGCTCGCTACTTCCAGTGGGGTGCGCCTGGCAGGTAGCCCACGACATGCTCACTCATGGCAGGCAGATGTCTGTGGCAAGAAGGAGAAGGAGAGAGCAAGGCCAAATTCATGGGGTATAGAGACAAAGATGCAGAGAGCGGTGCAGTGCCCCCAAGCACAGCCTGTGGAAGGACAGAAAACCAAATCGGATTGGAAACAAAACAACCAGTGAGAAGGTTAGATAAAGACGTTCTTGCCAGGCCTGAAGACCTGAGTTCGATTCCCTGAGTCCGTGTGGTGGAAGGTGAGAACTGTTTGCGTGGCGCGCATGCGCGCACGCACAAAAACACATTTTTTTTAAAGGGCATTGTTGGTTTTTTCACTGTGGGTGTGTATGCCCGTGTGCCACAGCACATGGATGGATGTCAGATGACAACCCTTGGGGTGACTCAGTTCTCACCTTCCATCACGCGGGTGCGGGGAATGAAATCCTATCTCAAACTAAACTGAAGGGCTGGAGTGATTTGCTCAGCAGTGACGTGTACCCAGCGGCAGGGGACCCGATGCGCTCTGTCGGTCTCGGAGGACAAGGCGCCCACGCGGCTGACACACGTGCCTCTTTAAGGAAAGAAAATACCACCTAACATGAAAAAGGGATCTGCTTAACGTGTTGCCAAGTAAGCTCCGGGCGAGTGGAGCTCCCTTCTCTGCTTTCCAGGGCCATGCTCGGCCAGGTCTGGCTTTCGCCCCCTGCTGGCCAGCGGCTGCTTCACCTAAGATTCCTGGAGGCTGGAGGGAGCTCGGCCCCTGCTCAGCGTCGCTCCGGATTGGCTCCGAGGCACTTCGGTGCCGGCTGGAAATATAGGCTGGCTCCGAGGCACTTCGGTGCCGGCTGGAAATGTAGGCAGCAGCGCGGAACGAGCCTGCCTCGTCTCCTGCCCGCGCCCACACGCAAACCTGAAGTACGTCCCAGCACTGCCAGGGTCGCAGGCTGTTTACCGCCTACTCCTTGACATTTCCTCGTGCATGTTTTCCCCTACGCTCTGCGGTAATGACAGACACTAGAAGCACGTCATCACTCGGCCGACTCGGTTGCGCCCCTAAAAGCATGGTGTACAACTTCACATGGTGGGACCCGTAGTCTTTCAGCGGCTACCCCCGGCTCCGATGCTCCTCGTGCCGTTCTGAGTTGGAGCCCGGCCTTCTGGGACTCCTGTTAGGACAGGAGCGCGCTTACCCGCATTTCCCAGGGTCGCACACACTAATGACAGTTTAGCCGTGCAAGACAGGATTTCCACCCGCACGCTCCGGAGCCACGCCACGGTGCTCAGTGAGCGCGGAAACGGAGCCCTATCTTGGCCGGGAGGACGCCCGCGCTTCTGTTGGCACTACCGCGCTTCCTGCCGACGATCCTGGGCAATGTCACTTCCAGGGAGCAGGGCACGAGCCCCCTGTACAATCCCTGCCGGTGACGGTGTCCTTTGTAGAACGGAGCGAGAACGTGCTTCCTGCAGTCCGCCGTACACTCACTAACGGGACGGGCGTGACCGATTTCCCAGGGTGGCACTGATCGTTGGCCTGGCCTGGCCAAATTGCTGTCCTCCCTTCGGTGCTGCCCACCACTTTGCCTACGATTCCCAGCGGTTCTCCCTATGCCTTTCGGGAAATGTAGTCTTTTCTCCGCTCTCGCTCGCTCACAGGACTCCATTTCCCAGCATGCCTGCGCCGAGTCCGTCCGTGCCCCGTCGCGGAGACCATTTCGTTCCGCCCGGAGACCGCTAAGATGGCGGCGGGGGAGAAAGTGAAGGTTGTCTCCTGCGACAGGCGGCCCGGCTAGAGCCGGCAACGTGGCGCCCAGCATGGATCTGCACACGGCGGTGTACAATGCGGCGCACGACGGCAAGCTGCAGCTGCTGCAGAAGCTGCTGGCCGGCCGCGGGCGGGAGGAGCTGGACGAGCTGCTGGGCGAGGTGGCGGGCGGCGGCACGCCGCTGCTGATCGCGGCGCGCCGCGGACACCTGGACGTGGTGGAGTACCTGGTGGACCACTGCGGCGCCAGCGTGGAGGCGGGCGGCTCGGTGCACTTCGACGGCGAGACGATCGAGGGCGCGCCGCCGCTCTGGGCCGCGTCGGCGGCGGGCCACCTGGCCGTGGTGCGGAGCCTGCTGCGCCGCGGCGCCTCGGTCAACCGCACCACCCGCACCAACTCCACGCCGCTGCGCGCCGCCTGCTTCGACGGCCACCTGGACGTGGTGCGCTACCTGGTGGGCGAGCACAAGGCCGACCTGGAGGTAGCCAACCGCCACGGCCACACGTGCCTCATGATCTCCTGCTACAAGGGCCACCGCGAGATCGCGCGCTACCTGCTGGAGCGCGGCGCGCAGGTGAACCGGCGCAGCGCCAAGGGCAACACGGCCCTGCACGACTGCGCCGAGTCCGGCAGCCTGGAGATCCTGCAGCTGCTGCTGGGCTGTCACGCGCGCATGGAGCGCGACGGCTATGGCATGACCCCGCTGCTGGCCGCCAGTGTCACCGGGCACACCAACATCGTGGAGTACCTCATCCAGGAGCAGCCCGGCCACGGGCATCTCTCGGGGGTGGAGCTGCCCAGGGAAGGGTCCCCCCAGGGGGCAAGCAGCGGCCGCTCCACCCCTGAGGAAGCAGAGCCTTATGAGAGCTGCTGCCCCACCAGCCGTGAAGCGGCCGTGGAGGCTTTGGAGCTGCTGGGAGCCACCTACGTGGATAAGAAAAGGGATCTGCTCGGAGCCCTGAAGCACTGGAGAAGGGCGATGGAGCTCCGCCACCAGGGTGGGGACTACCTCCCCAAGCCCGAGCCCCAACAACTGGTTCTGGCCTACGACTATTCCAGGGAGGTGACCACGCCCCAAGAGCTGGAGGCCCTCATCACAGATCCTGATGAGATGCGGATGCAGGCCCTGCTGATACGGGAGAGGATCCTGGGCCCCTCGCACCCTGACACTTCATACTACATAAGGTACCGGGGTGCTGTCTACGCAGACTCTGGAAATTTCGAGCGCTGTATCCGTCTTTGGAAGTATGCCTTGGATATGCAGCAGAGCAACCTGGAGCCACTGAGCCCCATGACGGCCAGCAGCTTCCTGTCATTTGCGGAGCTCTTCTCCTATGTGCTGCAGGACCGCTCCGCCAAGGGCAACCTGGGCATGCAGCTTGGTTTCCCCGACCTCATGGGCGTGCTCAGCAAAGGGGTGCGGGAAGTGGAGCGGGCCCTGCAGCTGCCCAAGGAGCCGGGGGACTCGGCGCAGTTTACCAAAGCCATCGCCATCATCCTCCATCTGCTGTACCTGCTGGAGAAGGTGGAGTGCACCCCTAGCCAGGAACACCTCAAGCACCAGACAGTCTACCGCCTGCTCAAGTGTGCCCCGCGCGGCAAGAACGGCTTCACCCCACTGCACATGGCAGTGGACAAGGAGACCACTAACGTGGGCCGCTACCGTGTGGGTGTCTTCCCCTGCCTGCATGTGGTCAGGGTGCTGCTGGACTGCGGGGCTGACCCCGATAGCCGGGACTTCGACAACAACACTCCGCTGCACATTGCTGCTCAAAACAACTGCCCAGCCATCATGGATGCACTCATCGAGGCCGGGGCCCACATGGATGCCACCAACGCCTTCAAGAAGACTGCCTATGAGCTGCTGGACGCCAAACTGCTGGCCAAGAGCACCGTGCAGCCCTTCAACTATGTAACACTGCAGTGCCTGGCCGCCCGTGCCCTGGACAGAAACAAGGTCCCTTATAAGGGCTTCATCCCAGAGGAGCTGGAGGCCTTCATCCAGCTGCACTGAGCCTGGCCCACAACCCGCCTGCACTTTGGCCTTCTCCAAGCAGAAGCATCCTGTCCCCTTGGCCTACTGGCAGTGGGGGGCAGTGGAGTGAGCCCGACTGTTGGTTCTAGAAACCTTCAGGGTCACGTGGTAGGAAGATGGTCTTTCTCCGTGGCAATGCAGAAGGGTACCGGGGCCTCCTCAGTGGCATCTGTCTGGGTCTGGAGACCTCTGCCCTGTCACCTGGTCTCCAGCTAGCTTGTCCTGGAGTCCTGTGTAGCCGACACTGTCAAGATGGAGTCAGAAGTCACTGGCGCCTTCCTGCAGTGGGGCACCTGCCACCTAGATGCTTGCGATTGGTTTGTTGTTTACTAAGCAAGTGGGCAACGGCTTGGAGCCCACGTTCTGAGGTTTTTGCTCGGTCTTTTTTTCCTTGGTTTCTGTTTGTTGGACTCAGTAATGACTTAGTTTGAAGTTGCTGCCAGGACTTTGGTGTGGCCACAGCTGAAACCAGCATGAGCTGTGAGTGCAGACCTGTGACAGACTTGCTGCGAAGCCTCCCTGCTTCCATACTGCTTAGAGAGAGGACTGTCCCCAAGAAGAGCCATAGCAAGTGACGGGAACAGCCAGGCGAACGACTGCCTCCAGCCCCATCCCGTGGGATGGCTGGCAGGTGCTCTGGTCACCAGGTCACATCCGTGCCACACTTGTCCTGTCTCACCTGACCCCGGGTCTTCGTGAAGAGTCCATAGTATCCCACTAACTGCCAGGAGTGGGACGGTGGGGAGCTGCCCAGGGTTGCGATAGGCCACCCGGGCCCTGAGTGCAGCCGTAGGGGCACACACCGCCTGAACAGCACCAGCCTGGGGCTCCACCAGCTCTTGTCCCTGTCCTTTACCGTGAGTGGGATTAAACCTGCATCACTCAAGGCAGGAGATGTACATCCCTGGCTTATGGGAACCAGCTGCAAGGGGAGAAAGTCTAGTGTAGAGAAGCCAGTCCCTCCCTTGGCCGTGGAAGCCGTCCCGCGAGGACATCGGTGTGTGATTGCAGTGTTAGGTAGCTTGTTCTCTGTATAAAACAAGCCTTAGGCCTTACTGGGCAGAGCCTCACTGCCCCACCATCCGAAGCTCAGGGCAAACATGAACCCCTGTGAGTCTTGGCACTTATATTTATTGATTAAAATACAGGTATGTGAAGGAATCTGCCTAGCTGTTAATTGATGTGGGCAGGTCGCGGGTGGGGAGCCAGGTGAGTGCCTGTCAAGAATGCCTGTACACAGATCCGCCATCTGAGCACTGCTGAGGCTGAGGCAGGAGGATCACAAGGTGGAGGCCATCCTAGAGGACAAAGTGAGTCCAAGCATAGCCTGAGGTGACGTAGTAAGACATTAAGTCAAGACCCCCACCCTCTTAAAACCATCTCCTATGAGGTACGGGCCCTACCGAAGTGCTCAAATGTGCCCCTGTGTCACGGTAGCTGCCTTCTGAAGGAACTGTTTCCACTTAGGTACCTGTGAGCTAGTCCAGAGAGGTTAAGATCACCAGCCGAGAGCCTAGGGACATGTAGCACGTGACCAAAGGCCAGACTTGAACTCTCTCTCAGCAGATCCATTCCTCTGCCTCAGCACCCTGAGCATCTGGCTCTGGGCCTGGCTCTGCTGGACATTCCCTGGGAGGGTTGATCCAGCAGCTCCCAAGGGGTTCTCCTTGGTGGGAACAACAGAATCAAAGATTTCCTGCCATATCCCTACAGGGTCCACCTGTCCTTCATTATATGGTGTCTGTGATTGGACAAGCCTGTGTACCCCAGCCAATCACAATAGCCTGTGAGTTAGTTGTGGTGATTGGTTACGAGGTAGCCTAGAGACCTGTAGTTATAAGGTTGGAGTTCTGGGGAGGAATTAAAGAGTAAAGCAGGGTTTGGTGCCTTTGGGAGGCAGAGGCGGCTGGATCTCTGTGTGCAGGGCCATCCTGGTCTACAGCCAGGGCTACTAGAGAGACTGCCCTCAAAAACAAAGAGTCATAGCCGGGCGGTGGTGGTGCACGCCTTTAACCCCAGCACTCGGGAGGCAGAGGCAGGCGGATCTCTGTGAGTTCGAGACCAGCCTGGTCTACAGAGCTAGTTCCAGGACAGGCTCCAAAGCCACAGAGAAACCCTGTCTCGAAAAACCAAAAAAAAAAAAAAAAGAGTCATGCAGGGGAGATGACTCAGTGGGTAAGAGCTTGCCACCCGTGAAACTCCAGTTCAACCCCTCAGAACACAGCACCGTTGTGGGTGGGCAGAAAGACTGGGAACAAGGAAGGGGGTGCCAGTCACAGGTGGGTGACACATGTCCCCATTTGACGCCACACCCCATCACAACAGACGGGCTCTTGGTGCTGTGTTCTCTGTTCATATGGAACAGGGCAGTGGCACAGACTGTCCCTTGAGGCTACACCAGTGTCTGCTATTTCTAGGTAGGGAGCATTCTCGCTCCAGGTTAAACATAGCCCAGTATAGAACCATGTCACTGGGCACTCAGCCAGTGGTACAGAGGGCCCAAGAGGCTGGCAGGAGGGTTGACGGGCATAGCAGGTGTGGGTGAGGAGGAGGTGGGCCTGGTGTTGTGCATTTGCGATTCCGCACTCGCAGCCTGTCAAGGAGTGAGAGTGAACCAGGAGTGCCATCACACCCCTTCAGTCCCAGCAGGGGAGGCCCGGCTCCCTGTGCTCCCTGTGCTGTACAGGACAGCCAGGGCTACAGTAAGACCCTTTCTTGGGGACAGAAACAAACTCCAAGTGAGCTTGGTGGAGCCTGACCTGCAGAAGCTCTCTAGATCACCCACGAGTCTCACAGCGCGGCCTTCCAGGCTCTTTCCTTCTTAGCTGAGTGCTTGCTCGCTTTTTAAATTATGAGTGTTTCGGGGCATGCGTGTGAGCGCAGGGTCTGCAGAGGCAGGAAGTGTCAGTTCACCCGGAGCTGGAGCTGTGCTTTTTAGGCAGCTGGCTCATGTAGCCTAGGCTGCCTCATCTAGAGTGCCGGAGTGACAGGCCTGCGCCATCGTGCCCGATTTGCAAGGCTGTCTTTACATATTCACACAGTTTTTAGCATATCGATACTTCAGGGGTGCACAGCCATTGCCATTTCCAGAGGTCCCCCAGAAGCTGATTTTCAGGCCTGGGGGCGGTCAGCAGTAAACATTGTGGATGGAGCCCTGGGACCCAGCCCCCAGCACTGAGAGAAACACTTTTTAAAAACTAACGTTGGCCGGGCGGTAGTGGCGCACGCCTTTAATCCCAGCACTGGGAGGCAGAGGCAGGCGGATCTCTGGGAGTTCGTAGGCCAGCCTGGTCTACAAGAGCTAGTTCCAGGACAGGCTCCAAAACTACAGAGAAACCCTGTCTCGAAAAACCAAAAATGCCGGGCGGTGGTGGCGCGCGCCTTTAATCCCAGCACTCGGGAGGCAGAGGCAGGCGGATCTCTGTGAGTTCGAGACCAGCCTGGTCTACAAGAGCTAGTTCCAGGACAGGCTCCAAAACCACAGAGAAACCCTGTCTCGAAAAACCAAAAAAAAAAAAAAAAAAAGAAAAACCAAAAAAAATTAAAAAATAAAAATAAGTAAAAACTAACGTTGACTTAACAAACGAGACCTCTGACTGGAGAGATGGCTCAGAGGTTAAGAACACTGATGATACGGAGGACATGAGTTCGAGTCCTAGCAACCACACGATGGCTCACAGTCATATATAATGAGATCTGGTGCCCTTTCCTGGTGTGCAGGCATACATGGAGAGGGAACACTGTATACATAATAAATAAATCTTTATACAAAAAGGAGGGCTGGCAGGGAAAGATGGGCCAGATGAGTGAGGCTGGATCACCAGCAGAACCAGAAGGACAGAACCCTCAAAATTAGAGTTCAATGTGGGCGTATCAAAGCTGCAGAGCCGTGGTCAGAGCATTGACCTGCTCACATCTGGTGAGGGGTCTGAGAGCCTAAGTCTTCAGGGAGAAGAAACCCCCTTCTCGCTTCCCTGAGATTCTGACCACATCCCAAGGCTTCTTAAAGGCCTGGGCCACAGGACAGGCTAAAAATAAAAGCCTCTCCCTAGCATCTGGCAGGAAATTGACCCAGGCAGGAGACAACACTCTTTGGGTGCCCATCTCAAGGTAGAAAAGCCCCACTCAATCTCACCTTGCAGTCTTGGAGATGGATGCCACCTCTCTGGGCCGCAGTTTCCCTGCCTGCAGATTTGGAAGGAACATTGTGCCCCCTCCGGGAAGGGCATCTGGATGGTCCCTATTGCTGATTTTGTCCCAGGGCAGAAACACTCAGCAGTCTGGACTGTGCTCGTGACCTCAGGTTGCTGCTCCGGGTGTCCCTGTTGAAAGTCTGTTCACTGTGGCGCTACCTTGGCATGTCCCATCATCCCCCACACTTTTTTGTTTTTTGTGGGTTTTGTTTGTTTGTTTGTTTGTTTTTTTCGAGACAGGGTTTCTCTGTAGCTTTGGTGCCCATCCCAGAACTAGCTCTTGTAGACCAGGCTGGCCTCGAACTCCCAGAGATCCGCCTGCCTCTGCCTCCCGAGTGCTGGGATTAAAGGCGTGTGCCATCACCGCGCGGCCCCCCACACTCTTTAACATGTTATATAACCATTCCACAGCCCAGGCTGAACGCAAGCTCGCTACATAGCTGAAGTTGACCTTGAGCTGTTGATTCACTGGGGATGGGCCCCTCAGAAGCTCCACACTCTTCCCCAGCTGTGCCCTGCATCCCCAGGTGGACTCATTCCCACCTGCCCACCAGTTCCTACTGTGCCCTCAGCATCCTCACCGCTGGTGAGTGGAACTCGGAGCTCACAAAGGTGGAGGCAGAAACCACAGCAGGCATCACATTAACTCCTGTCAGCGTACCCTGAGTGACGTACCCTGAGTGACGGTAGAACGAACAAGACCCACCAGCCAGCAGGAGGGGACAGGGACCAAGGTAGAGCTGAACATCAGTTGAGAGTCAGCCATTTCCTAATCACCTGCTGAGTACCAGAGGGTGGGCGGTGAATAGGGGAGTAGCTGTGTGTGGTAGTGGGGACCTGTGGAAGACTAGGTAGGTGGGGCGTAAGGGGGTTTTGATTTGGGGTTTGTTTGCTTTGGAAATAGGGTCTCACTATGTAGCCCAGGCTGGCCTGGTATAAGTTTTAGTTTTTAATTTGAAAGGTTTTTGTTGAGTTAAGGCCTCTCAAGTGCTGAGGTGGCCACATGAGCTTCTGGCCTGGGTTAAAGGGCTGGCCTGAAGTGAGTCTGGGCTGGGGGTGTATGTCAGCAGTGCAGCATCTGTCTGTCTGTCTGTCTGGGGGGGTGTGTCAGCAGTGCAGCATCTGTCTGTCTGTCTGGGTGTGTGTCAGCAGTGCAGCATCTGTCTGTCTGTCTGTCTGAGTGTGTGTCAGCAGTGCAGCATCTATCTGTCTGTCTGGGGGTGTGTGTCAGCAGTGCAGCATCTGTCTGTCTGTCTGTGTGTCAGCAGTGCAGCATCTGTCTGTCTGTCTGTGTGTCAGCAGTGCAGCATCTGTCTGTCTGTCTGTGTGTCAGCAGTGCAGCATCTGTCTGTCTGTCTGTC
Organism: Chionomys nivalis; assembly: GCF_950005125.1. Classification (NCBI taxonomy): domain Eukaryota; kingdom Metazoa; phylum Chordata; class Mammalia; order Rodentia; family Cricetidae; genus Chionomys; species Chionomys nivalis. The sequence continues at coordinate 11,042,859 of NC_080091.1, forward strand.
TGGGTGTGTGTCAGCAGTGCAGCATCTGTCTGTCTGTCTGGGTGTGTGTCAGCAGTGCAGCATCTGTCTGTCTGTCTGGGTGTGTGTCAGCAGTGCAGCATCTGTCTGTCTGTCTGTCTGTCTGGGGGTGTGTGTCAGCAGTGCAGCATCTGTCTGTCTGTCTGTCTGAGTGTGTGTCAGCAGTGCAGCATCTGTCTGTCTGTCTGTCTGAGTGTGTGTCAGCAGTGCAGCATCTGTCTGTCTGTCTGTCTGAGTGTGTGTCAGCAGTGCAGCATCTGTCTGTCTGTCTGGGGTGTGTGTCAGCAGTGCAGCATCTGTCTGTCTGTCTGGGGTGTGTGTCAGCAGTGCAGCATCTGTCTGTCTGGGGGTGTGTGTCAGCAATGCAGCATCTGTCTGTCTGTCTGGGGTGTGTGTCAGCAATGCAGCATCTGTCTGTCTGTCTGGGTGTGTGTCAGCAATGCAGCATCTGTCTGTCTGTCTGGGGGGTGTGTCAGCAATGCAGCGTCTGTCTGTCTGGGGGGGTGTCAGCAATGCAGCATCTGTCTGTCTGGGGGGTGTGTCAGCAATGCAGCATCTGTCTGTCTGTCTGGGTGTGTGTCAGCAGTGCAGCATCTGTCTGTCTGTCTGGGGGTGTGTGTCAGCAATGCAGCATCTGTCTGTCTGTCTGGGGTGTGTGTCAGCAGTGCAGCATCTGTCTGTCTGTCTGGGTGTGTGTCAGCAGTGCAGCATCTGTCTGTCTGTCTGGGTGTGTGTCAGCAGTGCAGCATCTGTCTGTCTGTCTGGGGGGTGTGTCAGCAATGCAGCATCTGTCTGTCTGTCTGGGGGGTGTGTCAGCAATGCAGCATCTGTCTGTCTGTCTGGGGTGTGTGTCAGCAGTGCAGCATCTGTCTGGCTCGGTAAAGGCTCTGAGTTTGATCTCCAGTGCCAGAAATAATTGTGTTTGTGCATTCATATACACATGTGAATACAGATGTGCATACACACACACACACACACGTCTGAAGGCCTGGGGGCGTCAGCATTCAAGGAGCTGCTCACCTTGGCTGTTTGGTGGTTTGCTGGCTTTGCATTTGTGTGTGTTCTCTGTTGTGTGTGTCTTTATGTTGTGTTTGTGTGTCTCTGTATATGTGTGTATGTCTGTGTGTGTATGTATGTTGAGTGTGTGAGTGTCCACACACATGACCCATCTGTGAAGCTCAGAGAACAACTCTGGGTACTTGCCTGGGTTTGCACACAGGCCGGCAGGCTTGGCCACTAGTGTTTTGTTGTCTGAGCCCTCTACTGGCTGATTTTGAGTCATTCTCACTGACCTACAGCACAGGTTTGCCGAGCGGGGCTGACTGGGAATCCCCCTGCCTCTGCCTCCCAGCGGTGGGATCCTAAGTGTGCACCGGCTGTTTCACTGTGCAGGGTCAGGAGCACGTTACCCACTAAGTCCTCTCACCGCAGTGAGAGGAGGAGGAGAGTGCCTCCCAGGGTTCCATCCAACCTGTACGAACCCACTGTGTCCCTAGGGCTGCCATCACCTTCCAGAAAGTTCTACCCGGTGTGGGCAGAAGCCAGGAGGGCCTTGGCAGGTGGCACAGCTTCCTCTTTTCAGTTCCCCGAGGAGGGCCAACAAGGCTGGTTGGAGCCAGGTCATGGCAACCCTGGACTCGGCCCAGCAGTACACTTCGGGCCCAGGAAGGGGCGTTGCCAGATGCTTCTAGAACAAGCTGCAAATGAGCAGAAGCCTGTTCCTGTCCCTGGCTCACCCCAGCCGTCTACAGACACGGGAGCCACTCCGCTGCCTGTGAGTTGGAGCCCTGGGACCCAACAGAAGGAGAAGACTGAGCACTGTTAGCTTGTGCTCTGACCTCCACACACCAGCTCACATAAAAGAAGTGTAAAGACACATTCTGCCCAGGTCAGACCCCAGCCACACAGACATGACTCTGGCTTGGAGAGAACATTTGGAAAACAATCCCTTAAGAAGGTCCAGCATGAAGCCGGGCAGTGGTGGCGCACGCCTTTAATCCCAGCACTCGGGAGGCAGAGGCAGGCGGATCTCTGTGAGTTCGAGGCCAGCCTGGTCTAGAAGAGCTAGTTCCAGGGCAGGAACCAAAAGCTACGGAGAAACCCTGTCTCGAAATTTAAAGAAAAAAACAAAAAAGAACGTCCAGCATGGGGTGGGGGGGTGGTGGTCAGGGGCTGGAGAGATGGCTCATAGGTTAAGAGCACCGGCTGCTCTTCCAGAGGTCCTGAGTTCAATTCCCAGCAACCATATAGTTGCTCACAACCATCTATAATGAGATCTGGTGCCCTCTTCTGGCCTGCAGGCAGAACACTATACATAATAAATTTTAAAAAACCAAAAAAAAAACGTCCAGCATGAATCCCAAGAGGTAGGGGCCGTTGGGTCTCTGTGAGTTCAAAGCCAGCCTGGTGTTCAGGACAAGCAGAACTACAACATGAGACCCATCCCACCCCACCTACCACCCAAAAGAAATCACCAAGGGCTAGCTAGGGCCACATCCTGCTGAGGCTGCCACCAGGGGACCCTGGAGGTCAGAGAACGTCCAGCCAAAGTTCCAGCCCCTCAGACTTCCTCTTCCAGAAACTTCCTTTAATCAAGCCACCAGTTCTGCCCCATCACAGCCCTAAGACTCTGTAAATGCACACACACGGCCTTACTGTGTCCCAGTGCCCAGCACAGCGCAGGTCCACGCACAGTAGGTACGAAGTAATGACTCGTTAAGAGTTCGTTAGAACTGAGGCTCAGAGGTAGACCACCTTGTCCACCTCCACAAACAAATTTAAGAGGGAACCGTGTAGAAAATGAACGCTTGGGGCTGGAGAGATGGCTCAGAGGTTAAGAGCATTGCCTGCTCTTCCAAAGGTCCTGAGTTCAATTCCCGGCAACCACATGGTGGCTCACAACCATCTGTAATGATGTCTGGTGCCCTCTTCTGGCCTGCAGACATACACACAGACAGAATATTGTATACATAATAAATAAATAAATAAATAAATAAATAAATAAATATGAATGCTTTTTGACTTGAGACAGGGTCTCCCACAGCCCAGGCTGGCCTCAAACTTGTTAAGTAGCCAAGGTTGGCCTTCAATTCTTGGTCTTTTTTCAGTCTCCCAAGTTCCAGAATAATTAAATTACAGTTCTTGCTCTATTGTGGGTGTGCGAATGTGCCACTGTGTGCATGGCCCTTCCCGTGTGGGTCCTGGCAAGGGAACTCAGGTCAGGAGGCTCCATGACAAGTACCTCTACCAGCTGAGCCATCTCTCCCTTCCCTGTCCCTCCCCCACCCCCGCCAAATCCAGGGGAAATGAATTGACAGGGAGCTCTCTGCCCTTCCCTACCTGTCCTCCCTACACCCCCTTCCCGCCTCCTCCCACTGCACCCCTAACATGCTCTGTCCTGCCCCAGGGCCTTTGCTTGGGCTCTCCTGTCCACGTACACCGCAGGACAGGCTGTCACCTCCCTGCCCATTCCAAGTCCCTTTGAGCTTTCCTAAGTCCCCTGGCTTTCTTTAATTTCTGTACTCCTTTTCCTCTTCTGCACCCTGGAACCGCGTAGCCAGAGCCCAGCCCCTTTCCAGCCTCTGACAATCCCACACACCATCGGTCAGATGACTTCATTGCATGCCCGCCCTCCCAGAATCTCCGAACGGTGCTGGTTTCACTTCAGCTCTGCCGTGCACAGAACAGCCCTGACCAGGTCTGACTCAGAGACTGAAATAGCGCGGGGAGTGATTCATGCCCTCCTGCAACATCAGCCAGGGCCTGGAACAGCCCTCAGGCTTGGCTGTTTATGGGATGAGCCCCGCAGTTGCCCATCCTGGGAAGTCTGGGATTGTGCTCCCCTGAATTCTGACTAGAGTGATGCTGAGAGCCAGAATTCAGTGCTGGGCCTCACTTTTCCCATCTGTAAACATGGGTCCACATTTCACAGAGGGCTGGGATGTCTGGGCACATTAAAATCTCCTGGTTTTCTGAGACAAGGTTTGTCTGTGTAGCTCAGGCTGTCCTGGAACTCACTATGTAGACCATGCTGGCCTCGAACTCACAGAGATCTGCCTGCCTCTGCCTCCCAAGTGCTGAGATCAAAGGTGTGTGCCACAAATGCCTGGCTCACTCAGGGCTAGGTAGAGAGACCTCTTGTCGCAAACTAAACCCAAATAAATAAAGAGTGGGGGAAACAGGATAAATAAATGATAAGAAAATGAATGCACAGGGATGGCTGAGTGGTTAAGAGCAGTGGTTCAGAGACCCTGAGTCCAGTTTCCAGCAACCACAACTGTCTATAACCAGATGCTCCCAGCCTTCCTAACGTGAAGACCCTTTCCCTCAACCATAGAAATGTTTTCCTCATTACTTCGTAGCTGTAATTTTGCTACTGTTATGAATTGTAATGTAAATTTCTCAGTTTTCCAATGGTCTTAGGTGACCCCGTGAAAGGGATGACCCACAGGTTGAGAACCACCCGTAACTAGTTCCATGAGACCCGCCTTCTTCTGGTGTGCATACATGCACAAAGACAACTATATACATAAGACACAAAAGCAAGTAAATAAAATCCTTTAAAAAATAAAGGAGCACTTACTGTTCTTGCGGAAGATGCTGGCTGGGTTTTGAGCACCCACAGCAAGGGGTTCACATCTGCCTGTAACTCTCTGACTTGCAAGGTGCACATAAACTCACATAACCTTGCATGCCTACCCATAAATAAAAGTAATACATTTGTTTAAAAAATTAAAACCAATAAATAAGTTGAGGTAAGACAGCAGAGAGTCAGAGATGCAGAGTCACACAGCCTTGGCTGAACCTCACCACACGCTCACACGCCAAAGAAAACCCGCTTTAGCAAAATCTATCAAATGATTTTAAAAAAACAAACAAAAACTTTCTTTTACTGTATGAGAGTGAATTTGAAGTATCTATCACAGGGACCCACATGGAGGAGGAGGACCGGCTCAATCAGGTTGTCCTCCGACCTCCACACATGTCTGGCACACATGTAATACATAAATAAATGCACAAAACAATCAAAATCACCAGAAACTCCCCAGTGTCTTTTTTTCTTCTCCTTTCCTGACATTACAAGACTTTCTGCGATATGGCCGCCCACCGCCACCACCACAAAAGCCTACATTTCCTAGAGTCCCTTGCAGCAAAAGCCACATGTCCCGCGCTGACCAATGGGATAAGAATTCATCCACAACTTCCGATTCCTGCCTCTCAGGGAGCCCGCTGGCTCTCGTGCTTTCGGATTCCAGCCCTGGCGAAGCTGAGTCTCCTGCTGGTTTCTTGAGGGTGGTGGTGGCGGGGGGGACGCTGGCTCATGACTCAGCTGCCAATAACTTTATTATAAAGACAGGACTCTCTCCATTGCCCCAGCACTGCATCCTCCCCAGAGACAGCACGTGCCACACTGAATGAAGGTCACGTAGCTGCTGGGAGCACCTCGGAGGAGCCCACGGCCCCATCGACTTCTTTCCACCTAGAGGATGCAGGTTGGGGTTCCACAGAGTCCTGTGCAATGTTCAATGGAGTTCTGGGTTCCCAGGCCCTGAGTTTACAGTTGAGGTCCAATTCATGGCCACTGTGTGCACCCAAGAGAGTGTCCCCTGTCCCACTGTCACTCCGGATCAAGCAAGGATTCCCCCTGGTCATTCGGAGGGCCCAAGCAGGGTTTCTCCAGACACTCCGTCTTGTTGTCGTCCGTCGACTGGGCCCCCGTCTGGCCCCACATGTGGTTGTTGACCCCCAGCTGAACCATCTGGGCATGGTGAATAATGAGAGGACCTGGAGTCTGGGGGGCTGCTGAAGAGGCAGGGGGGAAAGGTGGGGACTGTGGGGAAGAGACTGGAGGCTGCAGGAAAGGTGATGGAGGCTGCGGGAAAGACGGAGGCTGCGGGAAAGGTGATGGAGGCTGTGGGAAAGACGGAGGCTGCGGGAAAGACGGAGGCTGCGGGAAAGACGGAGGCTGCGGGAAAGGTGATGGAGGCTGTGGGAAAGACGGAGGCTGCGGGAAAGACGGAGGCTGCGGGAAAGACGGAGGCTGCGGGAAATAGGGGAAAGCTGGGGTACCACCCTGGCGTGGATGTGAAGATATTGGCTGTGGACATCCTAGCCAACCGGGAAAGGATGTAGGGGTCCCCAGTGACAAGTCCTTGCCGAAGACCACCCGCAGGCTGTCCATCTGTGCTTGCCAGGCGCTGCAGCTGTGGACATAGGCGGAGTAGGCAGCAGACATGGCAGCCAACCTCTGCCGCTCCGCTTCTAGCTGTGTGCTCTGCTCCTTGAGGGCTCTGGCCTCTTGCTCCTTCTTCCAGCGCATCCGGTGTGCCTGGAGCTTCTGTGGTTTGAAGGTGTTCGCCACCTTCCTGGCAAAGATCGGGGAGTGTTCATCCAGCCACACAAGGCTGTGGAGCAAGCTGGCCGTGTTGGGGCTGAGCTGGGCCTGGGAGCACTCCAGCGGGAGGAGGGGGATCACACAATCCTGCCTTCCCGATTGAGTGAGGCTGTTCATAAGGGCATGGTTGACTTGGTGCAGGCTCAGGCGACAGTCGAAGTTGGTGGTCAGGAGAAGGATAGTGTATCCCGAGTGGTCGATGGCATCTTGGAGACAGTGCAGCTCACCACGCCCAGGCACCTGAAATTCCTCACAGAAGGTGGCCCCGTCGGGCACCCCAAGGGTCTCCAACTTGTCCCGGATACGTAGGGCCACGTGTTCATCAGCCCTGGCGTGGATGACCACGAAGTTATAGAATTTCTGCTCAGATGTTTCCGAGTGACCCAGAACGGGACACGTGGGGGCTGGGGGAGCAGGACAGCTGCCGGAGGAGCAGGTGGAGGGCGGAGGGGAAGGAGGCAGTGTACTGGAGGTCTGGGGGGACGGTGGCTGCGCAGGGGGGCTGGACGTGGTGTTCTGCTGACTGTCATCTCCGACAGAGCCCAGAGGAGACATCTGACTTGCCACAGACAGCTGCCTTCTAACACCTTCCGTGGGTGGCGGGAGAGACTGGGAACCTTTAGAACCCTCTGTGCATTCAACCGGGTGGCGGACACCTGTGTCTGGAGCAGCCAGAGAGTCAGGGAGAACTGCTGAAGTCACCTCAGGGGACACCTCTGGGACCCCAGTTCTGTGTGGTGACCCCAAGGGAACATTGGTTTCCACTGACGGGGGCCAGCTCACTTCCTCAGGTTCTTGGCAGCCTGCAGGGACAAGCTGAGACTCAGGGGAGGTCTGGGGTGTGTCACAGAGTTTGCTGGGTCCATGGGTTCCACGTTGTGGACAGAGGAAGGGCAGAGTGGGTGACTGGCTGATCTCCAGGTGGCTGGCCAGTGAGGCCATACTGCCAGTGGAGTGTAGAGAACGCCCCCGGCTCCAGTCTGATGATGTGTCAATGGGTCGAGGCTGGCTTCTGGTCACTGAAGGAGATGCTGAAGTTGGTGGCAGGCAACCCTGATCAGAATGTAGTGGCTGGAAGCCATGGAGGTCCCCCATGGTGTCTGAACTACACCGATCCCAGGCCTCCTTCTGGAGTTGGCCCAGCAGGTGGTCACCCTGGGAGGCAAGGTCATGGAGGGCCACCTGGTAAGCCATGTCCCTTGTGGAAGCTGGACACAGGTTCTCCTCAGCCAGCAGGTGGTAGAGGCGAGCCACGGTCCAGGATAAATCTGGGGGCTCCTCGGGGTCTTCTGTGTTGACCTCGCCTGCCCACTGGCGGGCTACTAGCTGGGCCACTGTGTCTGCTTTCAAGGACCGCAAAGAGGTCCTGGCCTCTGTGTCCTGGCCCAGAACCAAGAGCACCATGGCGTGAAGAAGCTTGGACTCCTGGCTGCCTGGGTGCAGACTCTCCAGCTTGTGTTCCAGGTGGACCAGCCTGTCCCTTCCCACGGCTCCTAAAATGCCTAAGACGCTGTGGAGCGATGGGTCTGGGTTGGCCATGGGTGAGGGAGGATGAAGCCTGGAGCCACAGAGGCTGGGGCGGGTGAAGACATGTTCCAGACCGACAGCCTCCTGCACGCGTGTCCCCGGCTGCAGGGACTCCTGGAGGATGGTGCAACGGACCTGTGGGAATGGGAGTTCCTCGTGACTTACCCCAACACTGAGAGGCAGAGGCAGGGGGATCTCTTTGAGCTCCAGGCCATCCAGGGCTACAGAGGGAGATGTCTCCAAACAAGCAGGAGGGCTGTGGTCAGAGGAGAGAGCACTGGCCGAGCATGCAGAGCCGCGGGCTCCGCAGGTTTCACGCCCAGTGCTGCACAGCCAGGTCTGGAGAGTGAGCAGGTGAACAGATGTGTGAACTGGCATAAAGGCTTCTCACAGGGACCCTCAGGTGGGAGGACCAAGTCTGTCACTCACCCCCTCTCTCTCTTCACGGCTGAGATGAACTCAGAGGCTGTTAGTCCTAGTGCCCTGACACCAGTCTTGCATCCACAGCCAGGCTGGAATGGGGCTCACTCCTGTCCCACCCCAGTGCCCTGCTGGCTTCTCAGGTAGGGACAGGTGTGGCTGCTGTGACCAGACAGTCCTAGCATGGAGTGGGTGGAGGCCAGGGATGCTTCTCAATGCCTACAGGGTCCACAATGCCTCACAGAGAATGAGCCGGCTGTGTAAATGTCTGGGCTACTCAAGAGGGACCTGGTCTAGAGCAGAAGTCAACTCACCATTCAGTCAACCCACAGACTTTGCACGCAGATGACTGAAAAGTCTTCAAAGACTGGACTTTGAACAGCAGAGGTGGGCTGGGCCCAGGGCCCAGGTCAAGGGAGTCAGGTAGGCAGAGGGAGGGGCCTAATGACCATTGGCAGGTAGGGGCAGTGACGGCAGATGGCAGACCAGGAAGGTGTCAGAGAGGCTGCTGGGAAATGGAGGCAGTCAGGTGTGAAAGTGAAGACAGACGCAGTGACAGTGGGAACAAAAGAAACAGAGCTAAGCCGGAGAAAGGAGCAACATTCACAGTGGGCCAGCTGCCCATCATGGCTGCAGACAAGACTAAGTCCGGAAGAGGGTGGGGAACTCAAGGAGTAAGGCTCATGTTGGTGGATCTGAGCAGTGTGGGCGTAAGACAGAGACAGCACCTGGACAGGACGTGAGAATGGAGAGGGGGGGGCACGCCCAGGGGAAGACACAGCTCATGCAAAGGCCCTGGGGCAGAGGACACAGCTCATGCAAAGGCCCTGGGGCAGAGGACACGGTTCATGCAAAGGCCCTGGGGCAGGGGTCAAACAAAGCCCTACCAGATAAACCCCTGTTCTGGCCTCCCCACCACACCAAAGCCTTGTACCACATGTCCCTCCTTCTCCTCCGCACCCATGCAGTCTCTTCATAGACTGGACATTGCTCACACAGCGTGGGCACTGCCATGGGAGATGCTGCACATGGAGAGGGCACAAGCGCGGGCATCAGGCAGAGCAACAGGAAGTGATAAAAAAAATCACCTAAGGTCATTTCAAGAAATAAAAGTGCCATGGAGGAAATGAACCTGAGACAGAACCTGGGGTGCGGGATGCCCTAGGGAGGGCAAGATCAGGCTGCAACCCTGGCGGAGGTGAGCTAGTTCAGAGAGCTCCCTCGGAGTGTGTGAGCGCAAAGGCCCTGGGGCGCAGGGTTCAGCCTAGAGAGCAGGAATGCTGGCCTGTTGGAGCCGAGAGTAGGCCAGATCAGAGAGAGAGAGGACCAGGGCAGCTTTGACCCCGAGGGAGGTAGGCGCCCTGGAAGGCTGTGAGCAGAGGCCCTAGGAAGGAAGCCTTTGGGAGGCTAGACTGTTGGATGGGGGGCAGAGTTAAGCAGGGCTTGTCCCTCTCTCCCTCGTCTCTCTGTGCCTGCTATACTGTCACTTATATGCACTGTCCTATCTCAGGGACTTTGCAAGGCTGTCCCTCCGGGCAGCGTCCCTCCGGGTCATATCCTCTGGGCAGTCCCCTCCGCAACAGGGCACTCGCTCCGCACCCGCTGAATTTGACTCTATGTTGTGGAAGAACCATCATGACCCATACCAGACCCCAGTGTGGGCCCCAGCAGGAGCAAGGCTCAGGTACAGCTCTCTCTGTCTAACTCCCAGTATCCAGAGTGCCTGACACACAGTGGGCGCATAATAAATGCTGACTGAGGGCTGGCAAGACGGCTCAGTGGGTAGGGATGCGTCACCCTGCCAAGTTGGATGATTTGAGTTCAGTCCGTGGACCCATGTGACGGAAGGAAGAGAGAAAAAAGTTAAAATTACTAAATAAACAAATTGCTGGACCTCTTTAATTCCAGCACTCAGGAGGCAGAGACAGGCGGGCAGATCTCTGAGTTTAAGGCCAGCCTGATCTACAGAGCAAATTCCAGGATAGCCAGAGCTACACAGAGAAACCCTGTCTCAAACAACAACAATAATTAATAAAATAAGCATTCAGTAGAGGAAAAAACTCAGCACATGAACAGGATAGTACCTGGTACACAGTACTTGCTTAGTAAGTGCTTAGTGAGGCCTAGAGACGCAACTGAGTGGCTGGGGTGCCTATCTGTCATACATGACGCCCCGCGTACAACTCCCAATGCCAGGTGGGGACAGGGTTGGGGGGAGAAAGAGACACAGAGAGGAGAAAGAAATGTTATAGACACAGTTAAGCAATGAACAGGCAATATATAGCAGGGCGCACAGTATTTGGGTATTTGAGGAGTTTGTTTTTTTGTTTTTTTTTAAGGTTTTCGAGACAGGGTTTCTCTGTGGTTTTGGAGCCTGTCCTGGAACTAGCTCTTGTAGATCAGGCTGGCCTCGAACTCACAGAGATCCACCTGCCTCTGCCTCCCAAGTGCTGGGATTAAAGGCATGCGCCACCACCGCCCGGCTTGAGGAGTTTTTTTGTTTTGTTTTGTCTTGTTTTGCTTTTTGGTTTTTCAAGATAGGGTTTCTCCCGGTAGCCCTGGCTGTCCTGGAGTTTGCCCTGTAGACCAGGCTGGCCTTGAACTCAGAGATCCTGATGCCTCTGCTGGGATTAAAGGTGTGTGCTACCACCTCCCTGGAGCAGGAGGGTGTCTTGAGACAAAGAGATCAGGGCCAGCCTAGGTGAGTTCCAGGCTAACCTGGTCTACATAGTGAAAACTGACCTCAAGATACAAATAAATAACATAGCATAAATGACATAAAAATAAAAGTAATTATTTTTAAGAGTGGGGTGGAGGCGCTCAGTGGGTAGCATGTGTGAGACCCTGGACGCTGTCCCTAGCATGAACCAGGACTGGTGGATGGGGGCTTGGGGCGGATGAATGGATAGGGGAATGGGGTCCCTTTCTCTCTTGCCTGGCCTCCCTCTGGCAGAAATGGCAGTCACTTGTGATACAGGGTCCCCTCCCCTAGTCTCTAGAGACTGTCAGCTTTGGGACTCAGGCACTGAGGGCTGCCAGGGAACTTGGAATGGTTCCCAGGCTGATCTTGCATATACCAGGGGCAGCTGGCTGCAGGAGCTGCACCAGGCCAGTCCCTACACCTAGCAGACAGTGCCTGTATTAGTCTGGGGACAGAGATTTTGACAGGGGACATTGAGGTAGAGAAAGCAGATCATCTGGTCAGGAAATAGAGACCAGGAGAGGGATTTGGGGGTGGGGAGGGGAGGGGTTTGCTGTGTGGCTGGGGGAGACCTGGGAGCTGGAAGATCTAGGAATTTTGGGGCACTGGGGGCTGGGCAAGCACCAAGGATTGCAGGCCTGGGTTGGGGCAGGAATTGGGCTGCAGATCTGAGTGTCCACGGGAAACAGCTTGAGGAAGAAGAACGGGCTGCAGGTGGGGGCCCAGCGTGCCACCCAGGCTGTCCACGGCCCTCCAGGTCCGGCACCTGTGTCCCCTCTGTTTCATCCTACCTGGCTGTGGGGTCCTGGGCTGGTGGATTTCAGGGTCCCTGGTGGCCGCTGGAGGAGAAGGAGGAGGGAGAAGAGGGAACGGGTCCACCCCTTCCGTGTGGGGGAGGAGCAGATGAAGTCATTTGTGTCCCGCCCCAGAGGGGAAAGTCCCCAGGACTCCCCGGACCTAACACTGCCCTCTGCCCAGTGCCACGGTGCCACGTGGAACAAGGCAGAGCTCCCATTGTATGGAGCCAAGGCAGGGGAAGGAGAAACCCCTACCCCAGAGACCGAGGAGCTGGTGGCCACAGACCTCAATTAGTGACATATACTCTGGGGATTCGCAACGCACCACGTGGCTAAATTCACAGGAACCCTGGTGATTTATGCTTATTAGTCCAGCACACTGGAAGCTGAGCAGGAGAACTGACTGAGTTTCGAGCAAGCCTAACCTACACAGTGAGACCTCCATCTCAAAACTAAATTAATAGGCTGGGCGGTGGTGGTGCACGTCTTTAATCCCAGCATTCGGGAGGCAAAGGCAGGTGGATCTCTGTGAGTTCAAGAGCAGCCTGGTCCACAAGAGCTAGTTCCAGGACAGGCTCCAAAACCACAGAGAAACCCTGTCTCGAAAAATTAAAAAAAAAAAAAAAGAAAAAGAAAAAAAAGAAAAAGAAACAGTCTTTGTATGTATGTGTGACTCTATCCTGGAACTTTAGCTATCCTCCTGACTCAGTCTCCCAGATGCTTAGATTACAGGCATGTTTTCAAATTGATGAAACTAGCCTGGCAATGGCGGAGCACACCCTTAATCCCAGCACTCGGGAGGCAGAGGCAGGTGGATCTCTATGAGTTGGAGGCCAGCCTGGGCTACAGAGCAAGTTCCAGGACAGCCAGAGCTACCCAGAGAAACCCTGTCTCATAAAACAAAACAAAAAAACTGATGAAACTAAATTGTGAAAACAGAAAAGCAGAAGCAGTTTACAATCACTGGGAAGTGGTGTGTACATGTGAGCCATTCTTCCCAACCCTTCCCTGGGAGATGATAAGTGTGGGGGGGAACTGTACCCCATGACCACGCCCCCAGCCCCTCACTGGGGGAGTCTAAACAGAAGTATCTGGCTCATGTCACTGAGCATGTCTCCAAAGCTCTGGACTTTGGAGACGGCATTAGAATAGCCTGTGTTTCCCTCGTGTATATGTCACGTTTGTGGAAGTCAGGGATTGGCATCAAGTATCTTTCTTGCTCACACTCCAAGCACTTCACCATTTTTCTCCTGCTCCTGAGTTTTGCTGTTTTGAGACAGGGTCTCATGTAGCCCAGGCTACTCACTACGTAGCCAAGTGAAGATGGACGCTAAGGAGAAATCCCACAGTAGCTCGGAAATGAGTATAATAAAGGGTTATTTATTTAGGGGTAGACTCACAGATCACAGTCCTCTGCTCAAATGGGTAACAGTACTGAATCTGGCCCGGAAGAGAGAGGGAAAGTGCTTCACATAGGTATTTATGGTATAAGAGGCCACGCCCAAGAGGGCGGGTAATTTAAAAGCCACTGGCTTTTTAAATTTTTTTTAAAATTTGAGCTCCTAATCCTCCTGTCTCCAGATCAAGGGGAACAGCCATGTTCAGTCTGCCGCACCTTATCACCCCCCTCCCCTATACCTCACAGGAGGGAAATCTGGCAGTGGGCCCGCCCCTCCTGCTCCTCTGCCAGGGTGGCTCGGCAGCTGCGAAAGGAACACACACACACACTGTCCTCCTGGCCTCTGATGCTCATAAAATTTATTATAACAATACTGGACCCCAGGGTTTGAGGAACACTGGACACTCAGTGCTCAGCCACTTTCTCATCTGAAACAATTTCACGTCCCTGCTGTCCACGCCGTGAGGACCAAGTGCCAGGGTAGGAAACCACTTGCTATCATGGTCCATGATGTACTAAAGGCACAGGGAATGGGCTCTCATCAGGCCGTGGTCTTAAGTGAGTCTCAGGCCATCACTGACTCTGCTTGCTATATAGCGTCTGGCTTAGAATTCTTTTTTTTTTTTTTTTTTTTTTGGTTTTTCGAGACAGGGTTTCTCCGTAGTTTTTGGTTCCTGTCCTGGAACTAGCTCTTCTAGACCAGGTTGGTCTCGAACTCACAGAGATCCGCCTGCCTCTGCCTCCCGAGTGCTGGGATTAAAGGCGTGCGCCACCACCGCCCGGCCTGGCTTAGAATTCTTGATCCTCCTGCCTCTCTCGCCACAGTGCTGGCATAGCATGGCAGGAAAGTGCCATTACTACTGGTTACCCTGACTGTTTTTTCTTTTAGGGATTTTTTTCTTCTAGAACATTCTAGAAAATTTTTTCTCCTAGAACATTCTAGAGGTTTTTTTTTTTCTTCTTCTTCAATAAACTGATGGGAGAAGGTTAAACACTTCTTCAGACTCAGGGTAGCTGAGGACCTAGTATGCAACAGGATTATGGGGAAAAGCTGGCTGAAACCAGCTGCTGGCCCCGATCTGTCTCTACTTCTTCTCTTCCAGGGCTTTCTCAGTGATTCCAGGAGCGAACGGGCCCACCAGCCACATGACCGGCGTGTTCTGGGCCACGTACTCCACAGTGTGGTCAAGGGCCTCCCGGGCTCTGGCTATGCGTTCGCGGGTCTGGGCAAGAACACCAGCTGTGAGGTCCTGGAAGGAGTGGATGCTGGAGAAAGTGGCCTGAAGGTCGTCCACTTGGCTGCGGGCCTGCTGGGCCTGCTCCCGGACGTGGCCAGGCAGGCCCTGGATGCTGGCCCCCAGGGCCACACATGTGCTCTGTAGCTGCTGGGCAATGTCCCTGAACATGCCGAGCGCCCGGGCCTCCACCTGCTGAAAAGGGGAACAGGGCAGGGTGAGAGCCAGCAGGGGCACAGCCCAGCGTTGGGAACAGGGATTTGGCTCTCCTCAGACCCCCAGTAACCTTTTTCAAAATAGAGTTACAGGGAGACGTCGGAAGATGCCTAGAATCTAGACTCATCGGACACAAAAGCTAAACAGCAAAAATTACAAAACATACAAACCCCAAATCAAATTACAACGTGGGCACTAAGAGGCCAGATGTGGTGGCCATACAGTTGTGATCTCAAAACCAAACCAAATAACCCCCACAGTAATAATAAAAATACAAAAATTAAAAACCAAAGCCAAAATGCCAGGTGGTGGTGCACACCTTTAATCCCAGCACTCGGGGGGCAGAGACATGTGGGTCTCTGTGAGTTCGAGGCCAGCCTGGGCTACAGAGAGAGGGAGAGTGTGCCTGCCATGAGAAACCAAGAGAAAAAGGAAAAAAATCCAAAACTAATCAGAATCGATCGTGTAAAGTCTGGATTCTGCGGTCACCCCGGGACAGGAAGCCCGGTGTGCATAGAGCAGGGCCTGCAGACACAGGGAGCCCTGGGCCCCAGCGTGTACCTCTGGCTTAGCTGGGTCCTTTTCTGCATCCTGGGGTGTCTTCTGGTTCCAGCTGAGCCACATCTGGTGCAATTTCTCCTGCCCCTCCCCCAGCCTCTGGTCCACACCCTGCTTCACGGATTCCATCTGCAGCACAAAGAAAGGGGTGGGGGTTGAGGGAGCCCGTGCCCCTGACACCGGGTTCCAGTCGGGGACAGCAGGTATGGGGATGCTCTTCATTCACATTTTTTTTTCTGTTTCTGGCTAGCCAGGAATTGACTCTGTAGCCCAGGCTGGCCTCTGCCAAGATGAGAGGCAAGCGCCAAGGAGTCCCCTTGGGCAATGCTTGATGGATCCTTGCTCTACCAGCAACCATCGTCAACTTCAAATGAATAAGATGGAATAGTACCTTAGCTGGACTGGGGACCCAGTGACCAGCACCCCTAGGTAGCCAGACGGAGAAAAAGAAGCCTGTGCCCCACACACCCTGGGACAGTCTAGACAGTCACACAGGATTCATCCATCAAAGTCCGCAATTCCTCTTTCTCAACTGAACTTCAGTCTCACACATGGTCAGACAATGAATGTGTCTGGCTCAGCTGCCCAGACTGCACTTTGTTACACAGCCTGAGCTGACTCACACACCATGGTATGGAAGAAGTCGCCCCAGGGGAACCAGTCCAGTCCACCTAGTGAGATCCCAGCTTGGGAGGGATGGGAGCTGCAGGAAGGAGACCCCAGCCCTGGCCACACCCCAAAGCTCACCAGGCTGAGCGCATGCGTGAGTTGCTGCATCGCCTCATGCGCACTCTGTCTGGCATTGCGCAGCTTGCCCAGTGAGTGCTCGTAGGCATGGTTGCGTAGCCGTTCCGACAGTGAGCCCAGCCGGACGAAGTAGTTCTGCTCCTGTCTCTGCTGCTGCAGCGAGGCCATGTCCGAGCCCTCTGAGGACGTGGCGATCAGGGCTGTGGCACAGAAGGAGAGAGTGCTTAGGTTCACAGTGCCCAATGCATGGCCTCTTTGGGAACCTGAGGCAGAACGCTTGCAAGACTCTGGCAACCCAAGCTACAGGAGACCGTCTCAAAATAAAAAGCAAAAAGAGGGCTGACAGTATGGCTCCGTGGTGGAGCAACTATCTAGAGGTTCATCCCCAGGCCTGGGCCAGCAAGATGGCTGGCGGGTCAAGATGCTTGCTGCCAAGTCTGAGAAACCGAGTTCAATCCTTGGATCCCACAGTGGGGAGAAGCGACAGTCGGAAGTTGTGCTCTGGATGCTACATGTGCACCTAGCACAGGCACACCGCATATGATTAAAATGAAATATAGTTTTAAAAATTTGAAAAGCAGCTTCAGCTTCCAGCCTGAGTCCCTTTCTTTTCCATCTCCCTCTCAAAGAGGAAGCTTCTGTTCCTCCCCACTTCTCCCCTTTCCCCCCTCCCATCTCTCTCTCTCTCTCTCTGCTCTTCCTCCTTCTCTCCTTAGCCCCTCTCTCCTACCTTTCCATAACCCACTAAATAAATATCCAACCTCACTCTACAAAACAAAAGAAAAAATGAAAGAAAGAAAGTAAAGAAAGAAAGAAAGAAAAAAGAAAGAAAGAAAGAAAGAAGAAAAGCAGAAGGCAGTGGACAGGGAACAGGCTTGTAAAGATGTGCTCCATCCTGACTGGTCTAATACAAAGCCAAGAGCCCTGCAGTAGAGGGACAGGCAGGGCTGGCAGGCAGAGAGAGTAAGTAGGAGCAGGAATCCAGGCTCAAGAAATGAGGGAGACAGCCGGGCGGTGGTGGCGCACACCTTTAATCCCAGCACTCGGGAGGCAGAGGCAGGCAGATCTCTGTGAGGTCGAGGCCAGCCTGGTCTACAAGAGCTAGTTCCAGGACAGGAACCAAGAAGCTACAGAGAAACCCTGTCTTGAAAATCAATAATAATAATAATAATAATAATAATAAATAAAATAAGAAATGAGGGAGAAAGAGAGGGAGTCTGGGCCAGCCAGCCAGGCAGCCACCAGCAGTCAGACACGGAGGAAGCAGGAAAGGAGGGCACACAGAAGGAAAAAGAGGTAAAAAGCCCCGAGGCAAATTCAGACGAAGAGAAACGGGTTGATATAAGCTACAGAGCCAGTGGGACAAGCCTACACTAAGGCCGAGCATTCGTAATCAATAATAAGTCTCCATGTCACGATTTGGGGGCTGGCAGTCCAAGAAAGCCTGCTACAGAGGAGGAGACAGGAGGATGGATCCCGGGGCTCCCCTGGACAGCCAGCATAGCCAAGTCTTGTGAACCCCAGGTCACTGATGCCCTGTTTCAAAAAAACAAGGGGAACAGTGGCCTTGGCAGACACACTCAGAGGCCTTTGAGACAGCACGGCAGAAAGTCAAATCCCAGGGCTTTTTGCTTTGTTTGTTTGTTTTTTGAGACAGCATCTCACTGTGTTGTCCAGGCCACACTCAAATTCATAGACATATGCCTGCCTCTGCCTCCCAAGTGCTGGGATTAAAGGTGTGTGGGATCACTCCAGGCAAAATCTTAGGTTGTTTTCCTTCCCATTTCTCCTTACACAGTAGATTTTCAAAGGAAAGCAGCTACATGTTGGTCCAGGCCATCTGGTTTGTAGCTCTCTTGGAAGCTGGGGACCACACCCTGGGAACTGAAAGGAGCCCTGTGTTCTTAGCCAAGGCAAGGGCAGGAAGCCATGGGCAGAGTGTGACGCGACATAGGAAGGGACAGGCCTGTGTCCCTGAGAGACGGGCAGCTCAACTGACCTCCAACTCCAGAGCCCTGCATCCCCTCCTGAGTACTGGGGTGACGGGTGTGCTACCACGCCTGTCTGTTGTGCCAGTGACAGAACCCAGGGCCTCAAATGTGCTAGGTAAACGCTCTATCGATCCACAGCCCAGTCTGAAGCTAATTCTGGTATCTGAGACAGGGTCTTGCTATGGAACTGGCCTAGAACTGCTCCAATTTCCTTCCTCAGCCTCTCAGGTGCTGGTGACATGTACAGGCCCCTTGCTTGGGCTCCTAAGCTAGCTCCCACAAGCCTCTGCTAATTCCTACAAGCCACCTGGGGCCTATAGGACATGCGTCCTCACCAGGGGCGCAGCTGGGAGGTCAGTGGCCGAAACCAAGCCTGCTCAGGCAGGAGCTGCTCAGGCAGGAGCTGCCTTCTGGTTCCTGTTTGGACGCTGCACCCCACCCTTGCCCAGGCTGGTGTCTGCTGATCTGCTGAGGTACAGGCGGGTCTCCCCCACAAAGGGTCACTGTTGGCTGGGAGTGGGCGTTGCTCTCATTTGCATG
This sequence comes from Chionomys nivalis, assembly GCF_950005125.1. Lineage (NCBI taxonomy): Eukaryota > Metazoa > Chordata > Mammalia > Rodentia > Cricetidae > Chionomys > Chionomys nivalis. The sequence goes on from NC_080091.1 coordinate 11,061,402, forward strand.
AATACATGCCACTGCCACTCAAAACCCACAGGGCTGCAGGCTCACGGCCAGCCTAGGAGGAACTGAGACCTCTATGGATGGTGGCACTTGGGAGGTAGAGGCAGGGGGATCATCCCTGAACCAATGGCTCAGGGGGAAAAGGCTTGTTGTTTGTTGTCAAGACTGAATTTGATTCCTGGAACGCACATGGTGGATGGACAGAACCTACCAGAGGACGTGGAGGGCTGAGGGCAGAGGAGGTATCCTCTTGGGGGCAGTTGTGGGGAGGACCAAGCATAGGGCCGGGGTAAGGATACTCACCCAGCTCTGCATCCGTCAGGGGCAGGCGGTTGTCCGCCCAAGCCTCTGATTTTACCAGCACCGTGTCCACTCCGCTAATCACCATCTGTCCCACTCGGGAGCCCATGACTGACTGGACGCCGCTGGTCACCGCTGACTTGGTCATGTCCACACTGCTCTGTACAGCCCCCCGGGTCACATCCACTGCCCCGGTCACCCGAGTGGTCACTGTGTCCTTTGCACTGATCACCGAGTTGGATACCATTTCTCGGGCCCCAGATACTGTAGACGACACCAGTTCCTTAGTGTCCGCCAGAACCTGCAAGACGGGACACGTGAAGGTCGCTCTCCGCCCCCATCTCCCACCAGAGAGGCCAGAGGTGGGCCATTCCCATGTGGTTAAGACTTTAGCAGAGGCAGGTGGATCACTGGGTTCAAGGCCAGCCTGGTCTACAAGAGCTAGTTCCAGGACAGCCAGGGCTACACAGAGAAACCTTGTCTCAACACACGCATGTGCACACACACACACACACACACACACACGACTTCATAGCTGAGTAATGTGGCACACACAGGTCTTTAATCCCAGCACTGGGGAGACAGGTGGATTTCTGTCAGTTGAACTCCAGCTTGGGCTACACAGTGAGTTCTAGGTCAGCCAAAGCTATTATCTCAAGAAAAAAAAATGCAGTAACTTTCTTTTTTTTTTTAAATATTTATTTATTTATACAATATTCCGTCTTTGTGTATGTCTGCAGGCCAGAAGAGGGCACCAGACCTCATTACAGATGGTTGTGAGCCACCATGTGGTTGCCGGGAATTGAACTCAGGACCTTTGGAAGGGCAGGCAATGCTCTTAACCGCTGAGCCAACTCTCTAGCCCTGCAGTAACTTTCTAAATTCAAATCACACCAAGCTGTGTGTTCTCAGGCAAGTCACGCAATCTCTCTGTGCCTTTGCTTTTTATTTGAAGGTGTTTCTGGCTGACCCTGCATCTTTCCCAATTAGTTAAAAATTTAAAAAAAGCCGGGCTGTGGTGGCACACGCCTTTAATCCCAGCACTCGGGAGGCAGAGGCAGGCGGATCTCAGTGAGTTCGAGACCAGCCTGGTCTACAAGAGCTAGTCCCAGGACAGGCTCCAAAACCACAGAGAAACCCTGTCTCAAAAAACAAAAACAAAAAAAAAAATTAAAAAAGATTTATATTATTTTTATTTAAGTGTATACATCAACATAGGTATATGTTCTGTGTGTGGGGGCCCTCAGGGGCCACTTGGAGTTCCAGGCAGTTGGAGTTCCTTCAGGTAGCTCAGCTACCATTTCACTGGGTACTAGGAACCAAACTCGGGTCCCGGGGAAGAACAGAACTCTTGACCACCAAGCCATTTCTATAGCCACTTAATTAATCATGTAAGAAAGTAAATAGTTGACATTTCTTTTTACGTGTATATGTGTGTGTGTGAGACAACACTTATGTAGCGGAGGACAACAGGCAGTCAGTTCTATCCGACTCTGTGGGTCCTTGGGGATAGAACTGAGGCCCTCAGACCTGACTGCAGGTCCTCACTGAGCTATCCCTGGCTGGCTCCAACCCTAAATTCACTGTGTAGCTGTGATCTATGCAACAGCCCGGGTTCAAATGCCAGTTTGGCCACACGCTCGTCCCGTGTAGCCCAGAGGGTAAAATGACCTTCCAAGCGCCCAGAACGCGAAACACAGCTCAGCCCGTCCCAAATGCAAAGCCCAGAGCCACAGCACAGGCTCTGTTAGAAGAATCAGGAGACACCAAAGCTACAGAGAAACCCTGTCTCGAAAAACCAAAGAAGAAGAAGAAGAAGAAGGAGAAGGAGAAGGAGAAGGAGAAGGAGAAGGAGAAGGAGAAGGAGAAGGAGAAGGAGAAGGAGAAGGAGAATCAGGAATCAGGAGACTCTGACCCTGAACTGCTCCTTGCGAAGGACTCCTCGAAACAGAACTGTGTCAGGAGACGGGAGTGGTGGGGGCGCTCAGTGTTGGGAGTGGCGGGGCGCTCGCTGCTGGGAGCGGTGGGGGCGCTCGCTGCTGGGAGTGGTGGGGGCGCTCGCTGCTGGGAGCGGTGGGGGCGCTCAGTGTTGGGAGTGGCGGGGCGCTCGCTGCTGGGAGCGGTGGGGGCGCTCGCTGCTGGGAGTGGTGGGGGCGCTCGCTGCTGGGAGCGGTGGGGGCACTCGCTACTGGGAGGCCTCCAGCGGCAACTACACCCAGATGTGGGGCCTCTGTGCAGAAGCAGTGACCTGCCCTATTTTCCTGGAGTTGACACTATTCCAGGGCATGGCATCCAGGAGGAGGGCCCAGCCCACAAGAACATGAGAATGAAGTGTGTCCCTATCAGAAAGCTCGTGATTCAGAGGCCAGATAGGATGGAAGCTAGCTGGAGACCCCACCTAGAACCCCCCACCTGCGATGGTCTGGGGCGTGGTGATCAGGGTGGAGCTCCGCCTAGAATCCCCAGTGAGGGCCTGGGGGCGTGGTCAAGGTGGAGCTCCAGCTAGACTCCACCAGTGAGGTGCTGGGAGCGGGGCCTGGGGGTACATAGAACATTCAAGCCCAGCTTGGGTTATCTAAGTAAGACCCTGTCTCAAAAACAAAACAAAACCAAAACCAAAACCAAAACAAAACAAAACAAAGCAAAAAAAAGGAAAACAAAAACACACACAAAGAGAACATTCTACAAGTTTGGATTTGGTTAATGAATGTTCTGGAGATTAGAGTTTCTGGTTCAGTTAAGAATAGCACATGTAGGGTGCTGGAGAGATGGCTCATTGGCTAAGAGCATTGCCTGCTCTTCCAAAGGTCCTGAGTTCAATTCCCAGCAACCACATAGTGGCTCACAACCATCTGTAATGAGGTCTGGTGTCCTCTTCTGGCCTGCAAGCATACACACAGACAGACTATTGTATACATAATAAATAAATAAATATTAAAAAAAAAAAAAGAATAGCACATGTAGCCCAGCAATGGTGGTGCACGCCTTTAAACAGTACTCGGGAGGCAGAGGCAGGTGGATCTCTATGAGTTTGAGGCAAGCCTGGTCTACAGAGCAAGTTCCAGGACAGGCTCCAAAGCTGCACTGAGAAACTCTGTCTCAAAAACACAAAACAAAACAAAACAAACAAACAAACAAAAAACCCAAAACAACAACAAAAAAGAATAGCACGTGAGAAGGTCCTGGGGCAGGATTCTGATGGGTGCATTTGCTGTGTAAGTGGACCTTGCCTTCTTGGGTTTAGGTTCCTTCCCAAAAGCTTACAACTCCGTTTGTTTGTTTGTTTTTTTCTTTTGTTTTTCATTTTGTTTTGTTTTTCCAAGGCAGGGTTTCTCTGTAGCTTTGGAGCCTGTCCTGGAGCTCGCTCTGTAGACCAGGCTGATCTCGAACTCACAGAGATCGGCCTGCCTCTGCCTCCCGAGTGCTGGGATTAAAGGCGTGCGCCACCACTGCATGGTTATAACTCTGTTTCTAAGGGTGTGTTCCACCATCTAAACTGTGCGTGGTGCTTGAAGGGCCAGATCAGATGACAGTGTGTGTCCTTTCCTCTGGGTTGGGTGGGATCCAGATGGTGTTCTGACTGGATGTTGCCACCTTCAGGAACTTTCTGCCCAGTGTGGTGGGGACTGTGGGGGCTGTCGTATTTTTTTTTTAATATTTATTTATTTATTATGTATACAATATTCTGTCTGTGTGTATGCCTGAAGGCCAGAAGAGGGCGCCAGACCTCTTTACAGATGGTTGTGAGCCACTATGTGGTTGCTGGGAATTGAACTCAGGACCTTTGGAAGAGCAGGCAATGCTCTTAACCACTGAGCCATCTCTCCAGCCCCGGGGCTGTCGTATTTGTGTTGTGGATAAAGCTGGGACCTGGTGGGCTCAGGCAGGGGTTCAAGGCAGAGTCAACCGACGCTAGCACTGACCTTCTCCGTCGGCTGCTGGAGGATGGGCAGGCTTTCCTGCAATCTGTCCAGTCCGCGGTGCGCATACTCGCTGGCCGTCGCAACTGCAGGGCACCAGAGAAAACACATCCACTGTGACTGCCCTTCGGAGGCGGGAGAGCCACCCAGGGCCAGTTTCAGGGAACTGGACTTCAGAAGTGGGGGTGACTCCCTCCACAGATGGCCACGAGGAACATTCTCCAAACCCTGAGGTCCTCAACTCACTCTGGGGCTCCAGCTTGGACAAGATGGGTTGTGCCCCGCTGACCGCAGCTGCAGTGAGGGTCTTGACGCCTTTCTCAGCCACGTCACACACGGTCCTCACGTGGGGGTAGCTCTCCTTGGTGGAGGCGTACGCGGCACTCACCATCTCACACGTGGAGCTGATGAGAGGCAGGTTGGCCATGCGGCCCACCACGCTGGGCTGTGGAGAGCGGGAGACTCGGTTAGCAGCTCAGGGTGCCCACAGGTATGCTCTCAATTTGGGGGAACAGACCAGCTGGGCTCCACTATGCCTGGTACAAACAATTGTATAAGGCAAGACACCTGAAGGGTCCCGTCGGGTGCTTCTGGTGGCTTGATTGTTTGAGAATTGGACTGAGCACCAGTGAGGTGTCAGGCAGTGTGGTGACAGAGGAACTCCATATTTGTCAGGCACTGGTTGTTAGAGCACTGTGTTCCATCCCCAACCCTGGAAATCTGGGGTGACAGTACATGATGTCATTCAACACAGGATGGGGCCTCAAAAGTTCAACTATGACAACCGTACCCTGGGCTACATAGTGAATTAGAGGCCAGCCTGGGCTAAATGACAGTTTCAGAGAGATGAGGAGAGACAAAGAGATGTAAGAGGAATTCAAAATCATCCTTAGTCATATAGTGAATTTGAGGCTAGCCTGTGCTATGTGAGACCCTGTATTGAAAGGCTGGGCCTAGGTGTTTAATCCCCAGCACTCAGAAGGCAGAGGTAGGGGAATCTCTGTGAGTTCCATGCTAGCCTGAGCTACATAGTAAGACTCTGTCTCAAAACTAAAAGAAAAGAAAGGAAAGGAAAAGAAAAAGAAGGGAGGTAGATCTCAGGACTTCTTCTCTGGCCAGCCCCTCCCCTCCCAGCCCCCAGCAGGATGCCACGGAGCACTCTCAGGAGCCTAGGGCTCCCTGCAGCTCAGCCCCTCACCTGTGGGACAGGTTCTTCCACGGCAGCCTGGGCTTCAGTAGGGACATCTGACCCATTGCTAGACATGGTCTCGCAGCAGATGCTGTGGGCAGAAGAGACAGTCAAGTGACAGCCTGCCCCAGGAACACAGGAAGCAGAGGTGATCTATGAACCTTCCACCCTGTCAGAGCCCCGTCATCAGTTCAGAAGGTCCAAGGTGGGGCCTAGCTCACCACAGCACCTCAACCCGACCCTTTGATGTTAAAGAGCCGACCTAGTGACCCAGGTGCACTCAACAAATCTGCATCCCTGAGCCATACCCCAGCCCCTCATGGGCTCCACCCTGACCACGCCCCCAGTCCCTCTCTGGGGGATTCTGGGCGGGGCTCCACTCTGACCACGCCCTCAGCCCCTCACTGGGGGATTCTAGGCGGGGCTCCACCCTACCACGCCCCCAGCCCCTCTTTGGGGGATTCTAGGCGGGGCTCTACCCTGACCACGCCCCCAGGCCCTCACTGGGGATCTAGGCAGGGGCTCCATCCCGACCACGCCCCCAAACTGGATGGTCGTGACAGAGGTTCTAGGCCACACCTAGCAGATCCGTCCATTTAAGTTTACTTTCACCATCTATTAAGGAGAAAGGTCAGGTCTAGCACCACTCTCAAGGGCACTGTTCCCCTCGTAGCCCTCTTCCACGTTACCAGACAGTTGACACTGATGCCACACCTGTTCTGCCATAGGAGGGGGCTGTACCCCCTTGTGGGTCCCAACCTAGATGCCCAGCAGAGAGGGATTTTTTAAAAAACTAACAATTTCCCCATGTGTTCAAGACAGAATTCTCACAGGCCAAGATGTTCAGAGGCGAAATGTGTGAAAAAGTATTCAAGATTTTCTCTCTTCCTCTCTCTTTCTCCTTAAAGAGTATTTCGGGGCTGGAAATAGCTCTAAGGAACCGAGACTGTACTGCTCTTTCACAGGACTTGAGTTTGACTCCCAGCATCCGCAGCAGTGGGCTCACAACTACCTGTGATTCTAGCTCCAGGGCTCTGAGGACTCGATGCACGTAACTAAAAATAATTAGCTAAGCCAGGCAGTGGTGGCGCATGCCTTTAATCCCAGTGCCCGGGAGCAGAGGCAGGCGGATCTCTGAGTCCCAGGCAAGCCTGGTCTTCAGGGTGAAAACCTATCTCAAAAACAAAAACAAAAATGTAAGTCTTTTGTGTGTGTGTGTGTGTGTGTGTATACAAAAAAAGTTAAAAAAAATAGTAAATCTTAGAAAGATTTATGTTTTGGTTTCATGTGCATGCAGTGGCCAGAGCTGGAGTTAGGTGGTGTGAGGTGCCTGATGTGAGTGCTGGAAACTGAACCCGGTCCTCCGAGAGAGAAAGAAGTGCCTTAACCGCTGAACCATGTCTCCAGCCTGATTTGTTTATCTTTACATAGATGTTAGAGGATCAGAAAAATAGACAGACTAAGAAGAGGTTTGGGATGGAAGGCGGGTGTAGAAGTCACATCACCTCTTCAAAAACCAGTTAAAAGTGGGACTGGGGTCAGTGGGCAGAGCCAGCACACCCCAGTGATGCCCCCAGAACTACAGAAACCAGGGGTGGCGGCACATGCCTGTCACCCCATCACTTGGGGGAAGATCAGGACTTCAAGGCCATCCTTGGCTACCTCGTGAATTGTAGGCCAGCCTGGGTTACGTGAGACCATGTCTCAAGAAATAAGGTCGGGTTTTGAACCAATAAGAGATCACGTCTGAGGGAAGCGGGAGTCTCAGCTCATTGAAAGCAGCTTTGGGATGGGCCATGCTGTCTTCCCCACCCGGTTCCGCTGACTCACAACACTGAGTTTAAAGGTTGCTCCTAACTCAGACACTGGAACCCCAGGAGATTTTGTTGTACCAGGTCTGAACCCAGTAACTCCAGAACACTGGGTCTGTTCTGGTGTGTGCACAATGTTTGGGGCGGGTCTCAAGGGTCTAGCCCATGCTAGGCAAGCACTCTCCACTGAGCCACACCCAGCCCTATTTCTGTTTTTCTACATTTTATTTATTATGTATCATGTGTGTATGTGAGTGGATGCTCGCCACAGTACGCCCAGGTCGAGCCCACAAGACAACCCACAGGAGCAGATTTTCTTGTTGGATTTGATCCCTGATCCCGACTCTGGAGCCCCCTGGGAGGACCTCAGAGGGCTCACCCCTTGTTTGCCGTGAGCTCTAGCTCAGACTCTCGGGTAGATTGCTTGGTGGAGTCTGTGGGATGCACAATAACCAGGTCAGGCACTGCCGCCTGACTGCTCTAGGAAGACAGCAGCTTCTGGTGTGCAAGAAAGATTTCCCAACAGCGGAGTCAGGTGATGAGGGTCGGGCCTCGGGCCTTGTAAGGTCCACCCACACCTTACCAGGGGTGCGGCAAAGCCTGATTGATTCCTTAGGAGTCAGTCGGACCCCTGGAGCCCCCCACTCCAAGCAAAGGGTGGCCGGCCGCTGCTGATAAGCACTTTCTCAATTCTTGGGGTCTGTGACCGCCTTACACCGGCTCCAGCTGCCAGGAACTGACCCTCCCCCTCACGTCCCGCCCACAAGATTACTTTCTCTGCCGAGACAGCCAGAAGCCCCGATGATCAAAGATTACTGCGGGTCTGGGCTTAGAAGTGGTCAAGGAGTCTTTTTGCCTGGTTTGGTGACAATCCTGTCATCCCAGCATTACTGGCGGAGGCAGGGGCTGGCAAGTTCCAGACCACCCTAGTTTACAGAGCAGGCCCATTTCCAAAACCAATCACCAAGACAGAAACAAAGGACTGAGATTCTAAGAGAAGGAGGTACCAGGCCCGGCTGGGGACAAGATCTCAGGTCATAACCTCCTGTGGAACAGTCCCGCCTTTGTGCAAAGGATCCCTCCCCTCCCTCACGCATTCTAGCGGCTGGGGCCAGTGCTGGGCTGGACCGAGGCTGCCCTGCCGGGTTGGTTGCTCTGGAGGACAGGAGACTCAGTACACCGGGGAGGAGGGTGGAGCCGCAGGTCAGGAAGCATGAGGTGTGCATTTGAGCACAGCTCTAATTCTGGGAACCCAGGACGGTAGAATCCACCTTCCTTGGCACTCAGGAACTCAGTCCCTACCGCCAAAGTCCCAGGGTGGCCAGGCCAAGAGTTGGAAGCGCTACAAAAGTTGGAGCCTCCGGTAAAAGTTAGTCTCCTGTAAAAGTGGAGTTTCCTAACGTGGAGAGATTTGGGGGCCTCTGATCCTCCCAGCAAAAGTCTCGTGTCTCCCTCCTCCCCTGGGGCGCCTCAAGATCGACCCTGGGGCCCCCAGCTCTCACCAGAGTCCTCAGGTGGTCGAGGCCGAGGCAAGGAAGGCTACCCTCCCAAGGCCAGCTCGGATCTGCCCGGGAGGGGCGGGGCGGCCTTTTGGATCCGTGGGAGGAGGGGCTTGGGAGTGACGAGACAGACGACCAATCAAAGGGTCCCATGTCTTAGTCCCGCCTACCACTTACCCACCTTTCTCAGGAGACCAGGTTGCCCGTTGAGTCCCAGTAAGACCTAGAGCCCTGGTCCTGGATGGAGTGGAAGTGAGGAAATCATGGGTAATGTCGTTTCCTGAAAAGTTTCTGGTGGGGGGGGTGTCCTTGACCCCCGCACGTTTCCAGACACCTCAAAGAGGCTTGTGGATCCAGGGGATGGTTGAATGACATCTTTAAATGTACCAAGTGATAGTCTCCATCCGGACGCGGGGACTCAATAGCCAAGAGTATGCACAGTCCGGATGGGGCCCTAGGTGAAAGCTTGCTCACCGTGCCGAGGCCTTCTGGGAGCCAGAGATGGCCACCCGTGCTTCCCAGACTCCTGGGCCAAGCAGGCCCTGAAGCTGCCCACCTTCCTGAAATCTTTCTCCCCATGGTCTGTAAGCCAAGGGGTTAACCTCAGACGGCTTCAGAGGCTAAGAAAGAGCTGAATATGTTTGCTGAGGGGGTGACCGTAGCTGCTGCTCCCCGACCTCTCAAGTGGGGGTAAAAATTGGGCACAGACGTTTGCAACTGCGCATGTGCAAGCGTGAGCCCAACTTGGGGAGGACCCAACCTTGCCGGAGGTACTACAAATCTTCCCCGACTTCCGTTTCGGACCTCCTTTTTCTGGATTGCCTTGATGATTGTGTTCCTCATCTTCCTGTTTCCACTGAACAATGTGGCCTTCACAGGGGCAGAGGAGGGATGGGGCACACTGCCGGCAGGTGGCGCCCTGCCCCCGATGGCGCCCCTTCTCTGTGTGCCCCCCCATGGCGCCCCTTCCTTCTGTGCCCTTGATGCATGCATCCCTTTCTCTATGCCCTGGCACCTTTCCTTCTGTGATCTGTGATCCCCGACAGCGCTCCTTCCTTCTGTGCCTCTGACGGTACCCCTTCCTCTGTGCCCCCCCATGGTGCCCTTCCCTCAGTGACCCCCAACGCCACCCTTCCCTGTGTCTTAGCAGGCATGTACTATTAACCTTGGTCCTGGGAACGTAATCTGAACCCTCTTGGCTTGGTTGCACTCAGAGGCCAGTGGGAAGTCAGGCCAGCAGGATAACATTAAGACTAAATTTAGGGGATGGACAGCCAGCCAGATCTACATAGTGGGTCCATCTCAACAACAAGACGGCATAATACTTGGGGGAGTTGATCCAAGGGATATTTTAAAATTGTGTTACATCTATTTATTTGGTGTGTGGAGGTCAGACAAGAGTATGCCGGCATCCTTGCTCTCCGCCACGTGGTTCCTGGAGATTGAACTCTGGCTTTAATTGGCAGCAAACTCCCTTCCTAATTGATTCATCTTGCTGGCCTCCAAGGAACTTTTATTTTGTCTCATTGACTGAGGCCATCTTTCGTGTTGGAACGAGAGGCATTTGCAACCACTTCTGGCCTCTTTTCGAAGAAATTAGGGGCTGGGTGTCACTGCTCAGTCAGTACCCACCAAACTTGGGTTCTGTCCTCAGCACTACATTCCCAGGTGGGCTGCATGCTGTTACCCCAGCACCCTGGAGCTGGAGGCAGGGGGATCAGGAGAGTTCAAGTCAGCCTGTTCTGCACAGTGAGTTTGAGGCCAACCTGGGTTACATAAGATTTTAGGCAGGAAAAACAAAGATTCTAGATGAAAGAGCTAGCCCTCTGTCTGCAGTGTCTGAGCCCTGGCGTCCCCATGTCCCCACTCTGTCTGTAGTGGCTGAGCCTGACGTCATCCCCGTGTCCCCACTCTGTCTGCAGTGGCTGAGCCCTGATGTCCCCACTCTGTCTGTCTGCAGTGGCTGAGCCCTGACGTCCCCATGTCCCCACTCTTTGGAGGACACATTATAGCCACAAGTCCTTGCTTTTACTCAGCACCTGATGGCCAGCGTCTGTCCACATCTACTCTGTGGCCTGTGTGGCCAGAGTTTTACGCTGCCCCTCACCACAGGCAGCTGGGGGACATTTAACACGCAGGCCCTGGCTGTCCCCGCCCCCCTGGGCCTCATGGCGCCAGCTGCCCGCTGTCCCCTGTGAGAGGCCGGGTGGTGGCAGGCTTGGGGGAGGGGCACAGCTCTGAGACCTTGGCCCACCAGGCTGTCCCAGCTTCTTCCAGACCCCATGTGTCTCCTTTGTCCACCATATCCTGGCACTCCAGCTCCTGCGAGAGGCAGCCACTGAGTTTCCTTGGTTCCTTGTTTCTCTGGGCTCTGAGACAGACCGTGCAGGCTGCCTGGTGGCTCCTGAGGCGACTTTAAAGCAAGCGGGCCCAGTGGGCAGGCTTCACTTTATAAATATCTTGGCTGGCTCAAGGGCTGTGCCCTGTGGGGCTGTAACCCAATCCCTCAGGGGCCACAGGTCCCAGAGAGGGCAGCCTGGCCCATGGTGGCCAAGCCGGCTACTCAGAGCGCTGCCAGAGTCCAGGACACCCAATCATGTTGTCACGCCAGTGGGGACAAGCTGTTCCTGCTGCCCCTGGGTGGAGACTAGGGGCTGCTGTCCTAGTGACCACTTTGAAACTGAATACGTGAACACGGAGGTGTTGCCTTGGACCTGGGGGGGACATCCTTAAGTCCTTCTAATTGACAAGATAAGTGGGCTCCTCCCACCAGTCCTAGGTGATGGGGAGACTGGCCACTGCACTGGTGGCTGGGGACTGCAGTGTGGACGGTCCTCCGGTGGCAGCTGCAGCCACTGCTCCCCCCAGAGCTTGCAGCTGTGTGAGTGGCTTAGGTTTCTGGGAGGGGGGTTATTTTGGGGTTGGGAACCAGGAAGAATGAGGGGCCCTTCCACGGAGGACAGGAAACCTGGTGGCCCCAGCTGCCTTTTCCCGTTGGCCCACCTGGCATGGTGAGTGTCGTCAGTCACCACACAGGAAGTGTCCCCAACGCTTGCCTGTGTGAGTCACTGAGTCTCAGGGGTGGAGGGGGAAGGAGTCTCCCTGTGAAAGTTGCAGAGCTGGCTGGAATGTTCCAGAAAGCCCTCATTGGGTTTGCTAATGGCAGTATGGCGTAGCACTGACACAGAGTCTCACATATCCCAGGCATTGCTGACGATGTAATATATAATCGGGAATGACCTCAAATCTCTCAGCCTCCTCAGTGCTGGGATAGTGTGCCACCATGCCTGGTTTTGGAGATCTCTGTTTAGAGGTAGATACTTAACCCATGGGAACTTGGCCCACAGTGACCGCTCTAGCAAGACTTAAGAGACACGTCTGTTCCCTTCAAACTGGGTCTCACATAACCCGGGCTAGCCTGGAGCTTGCTAGGTAGCAGAGGCTGCCCTTGAATTCCTGTTCCTCCAGCTCCTGAGTGCCAGGTGACAGGTACACGCCCTCACACCCGGATTGTGTGGTATCTGGGATAGAGCCCAGGGCATTGTACCTGCCCTGCTAGCCCCAGGCCCAGCAGACAAGCAGCTCGCTTAGAGTTACAATAGGGTTTTAATATTAAAGTTTGGGCATTCAAACCAGTTGATCCTCATATGGTGACTCAACCACCTGGGGGCAGCTGTCCTGGTCTTCCCTCCTGCTGGTGATGATGATAGGGAGCCGGGCTTTGACGGTGGACAAGGACCAGGGGAGGTGGATAGTGACGACGAGCTCATAGCTCGTTTGCATGATCTCGTTCTCCTGGGAGCCGTTGCTCACGGACAATACCAGTGGCAGGGTGAAGGCACTGACCACTGTGGTGCTGTTGAAGGCCGGGATGCGAGCGTTGGCCACCTGTCGCAGCAGCTCACTACTGTCCGCCCGCTGGCGCCGCTCGGCATTGGGCGTGAAGCCCTCGTACTGCACGTGGGCGTAGAGGGCGAACACCACCGTCTTGATATACTTGCCCGTGTGGTTGCGGATCTCCGTCGTGAATGTCACATTCTCACCCGGCACGAAGGTGTTCTTGCCCATCTGCACCTGCAGGCTCACCCAGCCCTGGCTGCAGCAGCTGTAAGATACCTTCTTCTCCACTTCCACCAGTATGGGGTTCTATAAAGGAAGAGGATAGACCTGCTGAGGACCTGCTGCAGCTCATGCAGGCTGTGGGGGACGGTGGGGGGACTTGAGACCCAGACTTCTGTCTCCCTGACTTGTGTCTCCAACCCTAGGAACCATGGAGCACCAGGAGGGTCAGATTGGAAGATTTGGTTCAAGGCTAGCCTTGGGCCACAGAAGGGACAGCCAGGACTATAGAATGAGACTTTTAAAACGTACAGGACAAGCCGGGCGGTGGTGGCGCACGCCTTTAATCCCAGCACTTGGGAGGTAGAGGCAGGTGGATCTCTGTGAGTTCGAGACCAGCCTGGTCTACAGAGCTAGTTCCAGGACAGGCTCCAAAACCACAGAGAAACCCTGTCTCGAAAAACCAAAAAAAAAAAAAAACAAAAAACAAAAAACGTACAGGACAAAGCTGGCGGTGGGGGCACACCTTTAATCCCAGCACTTGGGAGGCAGACGCAGGTGGATCTCTGTGAGATTGAGGCCAGCCTGGTCTACAGAGCACGTTCCAGGACAGCCAGGGCTGCACAGAGAAACCCTGTGTGTCTCAAAACGAGAATGCTTCTTGGAGTGTTTAAGAGTTTGTCCACTTTGAAAGCTGGATGTCTCAGCTCACTTGAAACCCTAAGCTTTCTGAGTTGATACCCGGCTTTAGTTCCACATTCCATGCATTTGTACAATGATTTCCTGTCTGAATTTACTCTGTTGCTTTATTTCTGTTATCACTGTTATGATCATGGTCGTCATCGTCACTGAGACAGGGTCTCACTGGGTAACTGAGGTTGGCCTCTGATGCACTGCCACACTCCTGCCTAAATCTTTCAAGTGCCTGGACGTAACTGTTACACCCAGTTCATGTTAAATTGACTTTTTTTTTTTTAATTTTATTTTTCGAGACAGCATTTCTCCGTAGCTTTTTGGTTCCTGTCCTGGAACTAGCTCTTGTAGATCAGGCTGGCCTCGAACTCACAGAGATCCGCCTGCCTCTGCCTCTTGAGAGCTGGGATTAAAGGCGTGCGCCACCACTGCCCGGCTTAAATTGACTTTTGCAACTTTGTCAGAGGTCATGGGACTTGAATGATACAGGCCATGGGGTGGGGCGGCGGCTCGGAGGTGGCTCAATGGACAAAGGCACCTGCCGCTAGGCCCGAAGACCCAAGTTCAATTTCCAGGTCCCACGTGGTGAAAGGAAAGAACTGACTCCCACAGGCCATCCTCTGAGCCCCGTACACTTGCTGTGGGCCCCTTCACCAAGGTAAATAAATGTTAAAAAGAAGGAAAAAGAAAAGTACGATCAGGTTAACAAGGTATCCTCATAGGGTCAAGGGTCTACCAACCTTTGACCTTCTGACATCACCTTCCACTCTCAACCTCTGACCCCTGCATCGCTCACCCCCCATTCTCAGCAAGGGGCCACTTCTCTCTGCCTGCTACACCAAGGCTGAGCGAGTCCCTTCAAGCCCCTCCTCTGTGTAGAAAACTTCAACTTCACAGGTGCAAGAGGGCCTCTGCAGGCCTCATGGAACCTGGGGTTTACAGGTGGGCTTCCTCGCCACGCCTCCACACTGAGCTCTGGGCAGCTCCAGGGCCTTTGCACAGACTGATCCCCATTTGCTGATGAGTCACCTTTAGTCCTCATGCAGGCCCCAGAAAGGGTGCCTGACCCATCCAAGGGCACCCCGGGGCATCTCCCCTGTGCTTGGCTGTGGAGGTGACAACCTCTATCTTGGGACTGTTTCACTGGACTAAGCCAGGCCCGAGCTTCTACCAGTCTTCCCTCTCTCTCTCTCTCTCTCTGTCCCTCATAGTGTCACCTGGGCTATGAAGCCTGGGCATGCTGACGGTTCTCTCAGTGGCACTGAGGAAGGACTGGATCGTTCCCTGCAAATGTCCTGGGCCCTGCCAGGTGTTGGGTCTCCTGGCTCTGCCAGAAGCTTCCACGGTACAGCAGCCACTTCCACCTGGACCCTCACTTGACTTTTAGGAGGTTTGGGGGTGCTGGTGGGGAGCTCTATTATGAACTGTAAGCTGCAAGATGTCCCAGGACCAAATATCACAGGATGTAAAATCACAAAGTTGAGAGTCATCCCACCTACTAGGCTCCTGCTTTGGTTTCTGAGTTACCTTTTTCATTTTTTTTTTTTTAATCAATTATTTGTGTGTGTGTGTATAAGGCTGGGGGGAGAGCCCAGGTTTCACCATGCCTAGTTAGGTCAGGGAGTTGGTTCTTCCCTTCTCTCTTCAGATGGGTCCTGGTTTTGTTTTTTTTTTTGGTTTTTTTTTGTTTTTTTTTTTTTGTTTTTCTTTGAGACAGGGTTTCTCTGTGGTTTTGGAGCCTGTCCTGGAACTAGCTCTTGTAGACCAGGCTGGTCTCGAACTCACAGAGCTCTGCCTGCCTCTGCCTCCCAAGTGCTGGGATTAAAGGCGTGCGCCACCACCGCCCGGCCAGATGGGTCTTGGAAATCAAACTTAGGTCATCAAGCTTGGCAACAATCACCTTTACCTGCTAAGCCCTATTCCTGACCCCTGCAAGCCACCTGTTGTGGAATCACTCTGAAGCCTGGCTAGGTAACCCTACCCTTCTTGCTCCCATCTCCTGGGTACCTGGGTGAGGTTCCGCTGGCGGAATTCAGAAATCCCTTGGACTAGCAAGTACAGCCTCTTCTTGGCCAGGATATGCTCCCGGCCCATGCACAGGGCCTGCACAAAGTAGGAGATGTGGCCAATCTTGCTGTTGAATGTGGACGGAAGCCTGGGAGGTAAGTTGAAATGGAAGTCAAAGGTGTGGCTGCCTGCCCTTAACCAATTATCTGTAAGCAAAACACACCGAGGCCGTGCGTGAGAACCTTCCAGAACCTTGTCTGGTGGCAGCACTGGGGCTGGGGCTAACCACTGACTAACACCCCCATGTTTTTATTGATCGACATGGGACCTCCTACCTTGCCTCCTTTTCTTGTGAGCTTATTTTTCTTTTCTTTTTGGTTCTTTGAGACAGACTTTCTTTGTGTAACTGTGGCTGTCCTGGGACTCGCTCTGTTGGTTGACTAAACTGACCTCGAACTCAAGAGATCCACCTGTCTCTACTTCCTGGGTGCTGGGATGAAAAGTGTGCACCACGACTGCTCGGCTATCACATTCCTATTTACCTGTTTCTTTGTGTGTGTGCCTGTGTCCAGCCTTGGCAAAAATGCCCTTGCCCGATGAGCCCTCGCATTGACCCTCCAAACCTCCCCCCATTTTGAGATAGTGTCTCTCTGTGTGGCGTGTGCCCTGCTGTTCATCTCTAAACCTTTTTATGGCTGGGCGGTGGTGGCACACGCCTTTAATCCCAGCACTCGGGAGGCAGAGGCAGGCGGATCTCTGTGAGTTCGAGGCCAGCCTGGCCTACAAGAGCTAGTTCCAGGACAGGAACCAAAGCTACAGAGAAACCCTGTCTCGAAAAACTAAAATAAATAAATAAATAAATTAATTAATTAAAAACAAAACAAAAAAAAACCTTTTTATGGCTATCTGTACTGAGCAATTTCCGGAGACATCAGAAGCACTACTTGTTGTATTCAGGGTTGTAGGCTCGGCACTTAGCACACATTTGGAAAACAGTAGGTGCTCAATAAATGCCTAAGTAACTGAATGAGTCACAGGGTTTTGTGTTAGTCTGACTGGCCTGGAGGTCACTGTGTAGGATGACCTGCTCTCCTGACCCTTCTGCCTCCCTCTCCAGTGCCAAGATGACTGGTGTGCACCACCACACGCGAGTAATAAGATGCTGGGAACGGAACCCAGCATTTTGTGCCATAGGCTGGCCCCAAACGTTCAGCAATCCTCCTGCCTCAGCCTCCAAAGTGCTACTGTGCTCGGTTAAATGTTAACTCTTTTAACGAAGAAAACACTTCCGGACACTCGGCTTGGTGGTACAGACTTTCTCTGTAGCTTTTGTGCCTGTCCCGGAACTCGCTCTTGTAGGCCAGGCTGGCCTCGAACTCACAGGCTCTGCCTGCCTCTGCCTCCCGAGTGCTGGGATTAAAGAAATGTACCACGACTGCCCAAATGTAAAACCCTTTCTTAAAAACAAAACAAGGTCTGGAGATGGCCCAGCGGTTAGAGCGCTGGCTGCCCTCACAGAAGATCGGGGGTCGGTTCCCAGTGTCCGCGTGGTAGTAACACAAGCTGCAACTCTAGTTCCTAGGATCTAATGTTCTCTTCTGGTCTGGGGAACCAGGTACATGCCTGATGTTTAGACAGATACACAGGCGAAATATTCGTGCATATAAAAATGAAATATAAAAATATTACAAAACAAAACCAGGGCATGATGGAGCATGTTTTTTTTTTCTTAAATTTTACTTACTAGCCCCAGTTTCCCCTCCCTCCCTTTCTCTTGCCCCCCCCATCTCCCCTTCTGGAGCATATTCTTTTTTTTTTTTTTTTAAGATTTATTTATTATGTATACAGTGTTGTATCTGCATGTATATCTGCACGCTAAAAGAGGGCATCAGATCCCATTATAGATGGCTATGAGCCACCATGTGATTGTTGGGAACTGAACTCAGGACCTCTGGAAGAGCAGCCAGTGTTCTTAACCTTTGAGCCATCTCTCAAGCCCTGGAGTACACTTTTAACCCCAGCACTTGGGAGGCAGAGGCAGGAGGATCTCTTTAAGTTTAAAGCAAGTCTGACCTACAGAGCAAGTTCCAGGACAGTCAGGACCACATAGTAAGATCTAGTCGGCCGGGCGGTGGTGGCGCACGCCTTTAATCCCAGCACTAGGGAGGCAGAGGCAGGCGGATCTCTGTGAGGTCGAGGCCAGCCTGGACTACAAGAGCTAGTTCCAGGACAGGAACCAAAAGCTACAGAGAAACCCTGTCTCGAAAAACCAAAAAAAAAAAAAAAAAAGATCTTGTCTCAAAAAACCAAACCAAACCAAATCCCAAATTTGAAAACCCTATGAACACCCACAACAACCCAGTAACACAGTTTGGAAAGGAAACGGAGTTCCCAGGATGCTCAGGTGAAGTGATGTGATGTGGGGAACCTAAGGACTTCCCACCGCCAGGTCCCACCGCCAGAACACTAACTGCCCCAATGGCTGTACCCAGCCCCTGCCCTACAGAGTGAAACAACCTAAGCTGTGGGCTTGAAATTCTACCAATCCCCACCCTGGAAAGCTCCAAGAAACTCTGTATAAACCTGCCTTCTTTCCTCCCAATCTCGTATGTGAGGTTTGTTGTGCAGTGACTTTGTGGTATTCCTTGGCTTCTGATTGCCAGGATACCTTCCGTCTGAGCCATAACAATTACATATGCCAGAGCCGGATTGGCAGGACTGAGGGCTTTGTCCTGAGCGCTGTCTTCCCCTCCTCCCAGGTGACCTTCAGGACCCCTTTCCTGGGTCTCCTTGAGTCTTAGTACCAGAGGGAGATGTTCATGAAAGTTGACAGGAATGATTTCTTAGAGGGACTCTCACAGCCATTTGTGGGACTGAATATATTATCTTCCAAGAGGTCATTTTGGATGTCTCTGTCCTGATTGGTTCCCTCGTCTTCGTATCTTCACAATGGTCATGATTTAACATGAGTTCCCTCTACCTATCTCCAATCCATGTCACGATACTCCCAAGGGATTGTTGATTGACTAGCGGATGTGTTTGCCTTTCTGCCCCCAGCTGCTGGCTGCATCCTTACCTTTTATTGGGAATGTCTTTGTTTTATGTACGTAATCTGCCTTATTATTGCAAATAACATCTCTGCTATAATCACGGGTCTCTCCAATTTCTTCGTTCCATTCAACGTAGCCCCTCCCGACGAGCTCTACTTTCACAATAGGGTCCACAAGGGTACTGTTGAGGGTGAGGACCACCTGCCCGTCTATGTTCGAGCCGGCCAGGTAGACTGCATCTTTGGGCAGCACTACCTCGATGGACTTCACCACAGACATGGGAGGTTGGGCGGGGGGAGACACATCCTTCCCCTCCCCCGAGTGCCACCCAGCTCCCCCTGGGCTCCTCAGCTGTGGTGACCTCTGTGACATCACTACACCCAGAGTTCTGGGAAGGAAGACAGGTTATCTGTTAGCCTAGGCTGGCCTTGAGCTCTTTCTGTGTCCAAGGATGACCTTGAACTCCTGATCCTGCTGCTGCAGTCTCTGGGACCACCGCTCCCCAGTCCTGACTCTTGCTTCCTAGGACAGCATAGAAAACCGAAACCCTCCAGTTTGTCACTACATCAACTTAGGATGCCAAGGCCGGAAGCTGCCTGGACAACTTTGTGTGAAGTTTGAAGTAAAATGAGCCAGAAGGCTTGGGGGTTTATGCCTTTAATCCCAGCACTTGTGAGGCAGGAGGATTGCCAAGTTTGTGATGGGCCTGGGGCACCTAGTGAGAGTTTCAGGACACGGAGGCCCGAGCCAGAGGTCCTGATGCTCCGTGGGAAGATCCTGTTCATTGTCTGTGGTCTGTCTTGACTTGCCTTGTGTGATTGTTTTGGTAGACCGTGACATCATGTCTCCCTGTTTTATTATTTAAATAAACATTTAAATTATTTACTTATTTATTTACTTATATGTGTGTGGCCACGTACACGTGAAGGTTGGAGCTCATGGAAACCAGTATCTTCCACTATTCGTGTCGAGTGATTGAACTCAAGTCATCCGGCTTGGCAGCAGGTACTCTTACCAGCTGAAGCCACCTTGTATGCCCTGGTTTTTAATGTTAATTATTTTGTTTGCATTTTTGAGACAGAGTCTCATATAGTCCAGACTGGCTTGGAATTTGCTGTGTAAGTGAAGATGACTTTGAATCCCTGGTCCTCCTGCCCCTGCTTTCCCAGTGCCAGGTGTGTGCCGCCAGGCTACGCCGTGTGGAGGCTACGCCGTGTGGGAAACCCCTTGCCACACGTATAAAGCCTACCTCACTGGGGAAGGCCCTTTCCCCAGATCTTAGAGATGAGGGCCTGGATACTGTTGGGGTCACGGGGAGACACTTCAAACATCTTTGGAGGGACAACCTTGTATGAGCCCCCCAAGATGTGCCAGGTGTGGAAGTGTACCTCTGTTAGCCCAGAATTAGGAAGGTGGAGGCTCTGGAGTTAAAGTCATTTTTGACTACAGAGCAAGTTGGAGGCCAGCTTGGGCTATGTGAGACCCTGTTTCTAAAAACAAAAACAGTTAAACAAAAATTGGAAGTCTTTCTGTTAAGGACCTCCAAGGTAGAGAAGGAAAGGACAAAGTCCTTCCCAGGGCCTCTGAGGTCTTACCTGTTCTTTGCCCAGCCCCGGGCCTCCTCTGGCACCCCTACCCTAAGCCTTCTCCACACCCCATGTGTCCTTGCTGTTCCCAGACGGAAGTGCCTCTGCCCCAGCTCCCACGTGGCCGCTGGTCACTTCTGACCCCATGGCTTGTGGTTGTACTTGGAATTGTCCTCTAAGACTGGTTTTCTTCTTGTTTGGTACCATAACCAGAATTTGCTTTGCCAGAGACCCCAAGTGCTGGAGCGAAGGTTTGGACCCCGCAGCTCTGGTGTCTCTGTTCATCAGTTCCTGAAGATGCCCAGTGCCTGCCAAGGATGGTCAGAATGGAGCAGGCCTGGGCGGAGGGGGCAGGGAGGCGCTGCCTGCCTGGACAGCTTGCAGAAGGCAGGAAAAACCAGGGGGAAAAGAAACCCTGCAGATGGGTAGCATGGGGTGGGGGAGTCACTTGCAGCGCCCTGTTACTCAAGGCGCCTGGGGATGCTCAGGATATGGGGTGCAGGATGTCTGGAGGGGACGCACCCCTCAAGTTCTCCTGGGGTATGTGGCCAAAAATTGGGGTCTTAGATTTGAGAGATCAAAGTGTGTCCAGTCGAGGGCGAAAGGGTATGTACTCAGGTCAGGGGTGTCTCTAGGGGGGCAATCCCTCCGAGGATTCCTATGCATGCCAGGGGACCCGGGCCTTGGCAAACTGGGCACAGCCTGCTGGGCGGAGCCGGCGGTGGGGTACTCAGTCGTGGGGACGCCCCCACTGTCTTTCTCGCTTCCCGCCACAGCGCGAGCCAATCAGGAATCAAAAGCCCGCCCCTCCACCCATTAGGGTGGCAGAGTTTCTCGCAGCAGCCTTTGGACACTTCTGAAAACGCCCTGAGTTTTCGCGGGAAAAAAAAGAAACTCCTAGCAGCTGGAAGGATCGCGCGCTCCCGGGCTCATTCAGGTCCTCTGCCACGCACGCGGCTCCCTCCTCGGTCACCCAACCCCAGAGCCCTAACCAGGAGCAGGCACTCCAGGCCTGAGTACAGTCCGGATCGCAGCCGCGGGAGAGGTGAGTAGGAGAGCGGGCTGTGCGCACACAGTGGCACGGCCGGGCGCAGCGCAAAACTGCAGAGTACTTTTCACGCGTGGCCACTGGGCTTACTTCAGGGGATCCGAGGTCTTCCAGTCTTACACACTGAACCTCCTGCCTGACTAGCCGCACAACGTTGGTGGGGGGGGATTGGAGGGGACATTGCAAACTTTCCCGCGCGTGGGATGAGATTTGCAGAGAACCATTGCCCACGCGAGCTTCCGCACCGCGTGTGAGGGGAATCCGAACTGGAGGCATGTTGGATCCCCATCTCTGACCCCGCAAACACGATTACACCCCAAAACTTGGCAAAATTTTCCCGCGCGTGGCTCTGGGCTCGGCAGAGAGCCACTGCGCATGCGTGCTTCTCCGTCCGTTGAGGGGTAACTTGAGGGGCGTCCTTCATGCTGCACCCGATTTTTGACCCTCCCGGGTGCCGCTGAGTCCGCGGGAAACGCGTGGGGTATAGCGGGGGAGTACACGCGGCTCCGCGCCTGCGCGCGGACGCTCCCCGCGATTCAATTGTCGCGCCTGAGTCGGGTTTCGCGCGCCCTGGCTTCTCCGAGTCCATTTCGGCCAATTGTGTGCGAGGTGGGCGGGGTATACAACTCGGAGGAGCCAATCAGCAGCGGGCTCTCTGGAAGGGCGGAACTTAAACGGCGCGGCTCCAGGGGTCCGACCCTGGCGGCAGCGGAGGGTGTGGGCGTGGGCTTCGGGCCTCGGGGGTCTTTAAAGCGCCGTCCCAAGAGGCCAGGGTCGGTATCCCGGGAATTGTTCAGGGTAGTCAGCCGCGCGTGGAGCCCAGGTGAGTTCCTAGCCACGAACGCGCGCGCGAGGGTGACCGGCCCGGGACTGCCGGTTACCATGGCCACGGCGGGGGGGGGCCTAATCCGCGCACGCGCGCGGGGGGCACCGGCCCGGAACTCCGAGTGGTGTCTGGGGTGGGGGTCCTGACTTCAGTGACCGAGTTCCCTCTCCCAGGACTTGAAGTTCTGGTCCCTTTCGAAGTTGGCGAGTTCCCGTTACTGTGGAATGAATGAATGAATGGGTGAACGAATGAATGAGTAACTGCGACCACTCTGCCTGACCAGGCAGGCCTTTCTTTCGTCCACGGGTATTACTTTTTTTTTTTTTTTTTTTTGCTTCCCCCTCTTGGAAGACATGGTGGATTGTCTTGGATCACCCAGTGTATCTTTGGCGGTCCATGCTCAAGTGTCCCCACTCACTGGTCATTAAAATATTAAGCGCCTAATTTATGCCACCTGGTCTTCCAAGGCGCAGTCTGGCCGAGTAGAGGGGCCAGGACGCCAGGAGATTGATCCTGGGAGTTTCTTCTTGCTCAGTCAGATGTAAAGAAAGCTGCTGGGGCGAGGGACCCCCACTTCCTGCCTGCAGGCCGGTCATACTGACACGAGTCCCGCCCCCCTTCTCTCTATCCCTTCAGTGTATCGGCACCATGTGGATCCAGGTCCGAACCATGGATGGGAAGGAGACCCGCACCGTGGACTCCCTATCTAGGTTGACCAAAGTGCAGGAGCTGAGAAAAAAGATTGCGGAGATGTTTCACGTGGAACCCCAACTGCAGAGACTCTTTTACAGGGGGAAACAGGTAAAGTGGCCACCCCAGCTTTCCATCCACCCACTGAGCTTTGTCCCAGGCACCCTGACTCTCAAAGCCACCAAGCAAGAGTGCTCCCCGCCTTGTCGGTTGCTTCAGATGCTGGGGGAAGGGTGAACAAAGGCTGGTCTCTGTGCTGCAAGACTTGCTACCTTTTTAGTTGTCCTTTAAAGTCTTCTAAATCATTTTTCTTGAGAAAAAAGCTTAAGTGGCCAACAGAGGGCTCCAGGGGGTTGCAGATTAAAGTTTCTCCAACAGTCTTCATGTACTAGCTGTGAGAGGGGACCAGATTTTCCTTTTGAAATCCACCATGATAGCCCACAGCTTGCTCCCATGAGACATTAAACCTCCCGTGGATCCACCTCACTCATGAATTAGAAATTTCATTCGATTAGGCTTATGGGAAAAGGGCTAGTGGTTAGCCCCTTGTTGTTGCACCTCTCTTACCCCCTTTTTGTCCAGCTCTCTGGCCTTCAAAATGGCCATTTTTATAGCCCAGCTGCCCGCATTGGGAATGGTTATCATTGGCACCTGGCTGGGCCTTTTTTTAATTGGCGTCTTGCGGTGCTGTGAGTAGCATGTGCCAGCATTGGGATCTCTGGTGTAGGGTACATGCCTGCAGGGGTTTGTTTGGAGTTGGGTGCACCACAGCCAGCGGCGAAGGGTCCTAGGTAGATCTGAAGTCCCTACTTTCACGACCTGTACCGCCCTTGTGGCTGGCAGGGCACTGCCGCCCTCTGGTGTCCAGGTTCATTTCTTTAACTGGCTGTGCCCTGGTGATGGCAGTTTGGCTGTGCCTCCCCCCAGTCATGGGATTTCCTTGGCGCAGCTGGGTGGTGTGTGGGAACCATGTCTGATTGCCCGCCATGAGGGCTCATTTCGTTCCATTCCCTATGTGTCGGTTTAGCGGTGTGTCTCTCCTGGAAACTATAGCTGGACAAGTGTACATCGGGTCTGAAAGACAAACTTTAGTAGCGTTACCCCTGCAGAGATTCCACACCATCCCCTTGGCTTTCTGCTGGCACCTCTGCCTTTTGTCAAGTCGTTAGCTTCGCTTCCTCCTGGGACCATCCCAGCTGATGGAAATGACTGTCACGTTCTTCTTGAGCAGTGTTAGGCTTTTATTGAGAGACAGGGTTTCACATAGCCTAGGCTGGCCCTGAACTTAGAACCATCTGCCTCTGCCTCTCAAGGGAGACCAACCGCACCCCTGCTACTGCCTGATCCCTTTTCCTAGCTCCTTTCATGCTACCACAGGCGGTGGCTTCTGAGGCAGCTGCAGCAGGCCGTGGGGAGGGAGCCAGGGGCTGGGGAAAGGCCGCTTCTGTGGTGCTTGACGGCAACAGAAACCATGCAAGTAGGTCGTTCTTATGGAAGGTTTACGGTGCCCTGGCTTTCTCCTTATTTCTTGTGGCCTGACTTCAAAGCTAGAAGGAGCAGGCTGGTGCCAGGGAGTTAGTGTGTGCTGGCCTCCTGATCTCTGAGCAGGGTGGTGGGTAAGTGGGAGGGGATGCTGGGCATTGTCCCTGCCAGGGAAAAGTGGTATGTGTCTGGTAGACGGATTTTTGTTTTCTTAAAACCCCCCGTGGAAATATGCCAAGCATGTGCAGACTTTAACGCCGCTAACTTCCTTGCTCCTCTCTGTTCAGGGACAGCTAACTCTCGTGTCCCAATAGTAAGCATGGCTGGCCGCTTGTCACCGCATATGGTGATGTGTTATGGGTTCGGCAGGTCCTGACTCGGTGATGGAGGAACCAAAAATCAGCCAAGGGTCCTCACGCCAGGTCGTTCAGTCTCCAGACATCACCAGGAGTCCTTTGGGATACTTCTCTTTCCCTTCATATCCTCTGGTTTCATGGGTGATTGAGGTCAGCCATGCTGCTGAGAGTGTTGGTCCGGCGCTTGCCCGGCATGCACAGAGCCTGGAGTCCACCCAGTCCAGTACCCAGCAAATCTGTCATTCCAGCACTGGGCCAGTCTTCTCTACCTGTGGAATCCAGGGTCAGTCTGGGCCATGACAAAGTGAACCCTTGTTCCTTCAAAAAAAAAAAGTCGTGAACAGAGTGGCTGGACCAAGGCCCGACTCAGACTGTGGCCCCAGAGCCATTTCCTTGCAAGATTAACTTGAAAGGCGCCACCCAGGATCATGTGACAAGCCAAGTAAAGGCAAGTCTCCTACCCCCTTCACTGGAGGCACAACAGCAGACCTCCCAAGAGTGGACAAAAGCCACCAGGCCATCTTGAACATTGCCTAGTTACTCAGGAGGCTGAGGCAGGGTAGCAGCTGCCTTGTCAGAAAATGTTACTGGTTGAATTTTTTAGTTGATTGGTTGTGTATATGCTTTAGTGTGTGGGGTTCAGAGGATCTTTCTTTCCACTGTGGGCTCTTCCACATCAGGCTCGCAGGGTGAGTGCTCCCTCACGTGCTTGTGCTAACCATCTGGCCAGCCCAGGCTGCAGTCGGATCTGTGGAGCCAAGGATAAACCTGAAGTACTTGTTTGCTCGTGGAATGGGATGACAGCACATGTGAGCACCTGGTTTGTGTAGTGCTGGGGATGGAGGCCCAGGGCCTTATGCACACTGGTGCACACTCAGCCCCTACCGGGTTTCATTTTCAGTCTTAGAAACTAGCAGGAGGTGTGTGTGACCCAGTGCTGGACTCAGTTACTGTTGAGGTCATTGAGTGGTAGGAGCTGGACCTTGACTTTAGGCTCTTAGAGTGTCCTGTCACCGGTGACCTCAAGGGTGACCTCACTCAAGTGGGATATGGGTTAGGGGCACTACTCCCACCCCTTGCCCTGGTCACGTGCCAGTGCAGGCTTCTACTAGCCTGATAGTTCCTGAAACAGCAGCCAGAAGCTGCCCAACCGGCCTTGTGAGTTAGGAGTTGCTGGGTGAGTCTGCCCAGCCAGGCCCAGCCATATCCTGTCCTGCTTGTTGAGTGGGGGCTGTGACCATGGCGGGGCAGCCTGGTGGGTTCCTAGATAACAGGCCTGGGGGTTGTAAGGTCTGGTTACCCACCCTCCTCACCCTGCCTCCTGGCTGTTCCAGCGCTGACACCAGCCCCTGGGTTTGCTTTGTATTTGCTTTGGGCATGTGCATGTGTCTGTGTGCGGCATAAATGCATTGCGTGCACATGGATGTCAGGTGGCCTCAGTTGCTTCCTGAGCTGTGGTCCTGTTGATGCCTGAGCAGCGTTGCATTCTGTGGATGGCACGTGTTGCATTCTGTGGATGGCATGCGGCAGTGCTTGTCCATCTGTGGAAGGACTTTTTAGACTGGGCCCCTTTTCTCAGGATCCCCAAGTGTGGCCTGTGGTGCAGAAGTCCCTGTATTGGGTGACATGGTGACTTGTGGGTGCTGGCCTCAATGTAAGCATGTGTTCAGAGCAGTCATGGACTGCTGACCACCCAAGCTGTCTATTTCAGAGTCCCCTCCAGCATGCGGAGTTCCTTTCCCACGGAGTTCTTTTCCCGCAGAATTCCTTTCCCGCAGAGTTCCTTTCCCGCGAGTCCCACCTGTTCCCGCTGAGTCTCTTTCCCGCGCGTTCCACCTGTTCCCCGGAATCCCCCCTCCCCCGTTCCTTTGGAGTCGTCCCTTTCCCCGAGGGGGTCTCACCTGTTCCACGGAGCCCCTCCATTCCCTTGGAGTCCCCCCTATTTCTGCGGAATCCCCTGTTCCCGTGGAGTCGTCCCTGTTCCCGTGGAGTCCCCCCTGTTCCCGTGGAGTCGTCCCTGTTCCCGCGGAGTCTCCCGTGTTCCCGTGGAGTCCTGTTCCCGTGGAGTCCTACTTCTTCCCATGGTGTCCTCCTTGCTCCCGGGAGCTCTGTTGCTGCATGCGCAGAGTTCTAAAGAGAAGGCATTTTGTATGGTGCCTCCATCTTAGACACAGAGTTTGTTCTCTAGGTGTCTCATTCCTGTTCCCACAGTCCTGTCCCAGCCTATTTTCAGTTATAGTAGGTCACTGGGCCTGCCCTCCCTGTTAGTCCCCAGGGATCTGGGGACTCCAATTCAAAGCAACCCCAAGAGCTCTTTGCATGACAATAGGGTCCCTGGAAGGGACTAAACCCCCATTCTTTTTTTACTTTTTCTGAGAGGGGGTTTCTCTATGTAGCTTTGGAGCCTGTCCTGGAACTCCGTTCTATAGACCAGGCTGGCCTCAAACTCACAGAGATCCACCTGCTTCTGCCTCCCAGTGCTGGGATTAAAGGCGTGCGCCACCACCATCGCGCTAACCTTCCCTTCCATTTTTAAGGCACTAGGTGACTCCATCCCTAAGGGAGCCCCTCCCAGTGGATGTGACTGTCACAGGGGAGGTGCCTCTGGCCCACAGTGGGGAAGGAGTCCATGGTGAGAGATGACATGGTAGGGAATACTGCCGAGCCATGAATGACTCTGAGCAGCTGGGGGAGATTGGTGGAAAGCCTTAGAAAGGATTCTGGGGACTGTGCTGTGGGTCCCGTCTGGTTGCCCCTGGACACAATGGGACATGGGCTTCACAGTCTGTCCTTGTGAGCTTTTTGGTCCCTACAATGTGCTGGTCAGTGTACCTACCTCAATGCCAGGAGCGCTCTCTCCGGCAATACCACCCAGCAAAACGTAACTGGCTTAATGGCCCTTCTGCCTGCCTTCCCAGCCTTTGGGAGGTGCCAGAAGGAGGACCAGGAGTTTGAGATGAGCTTGGGCTACGTGAGACCCCGCTCAGCATTAGTTCAGCAGGTTTCCCTGGAAGGAGGACCCGTAGACATCCACAGCGTGGAGGGGCTGTGCTGCCTATGCCCGTGGCTGTCTGGGTACTGCCGGTCCTCTGTGTGTGCCTGCCTCGTCCTGGGACAGGGCTTCAGCTGGCTATGTATTCCCATCTACCCGCCCTGTGCCAGGCCTTCAGAGAAGACAATCTGTTTTGGGTTTCCCCACAGATGGAGGACGGACACACACTCTTTGATTATGACGTGCGCCTCAATGACACAATCCAGCTGCTGGTGCGCCAGAGTCTGGCACTGCCTTCCAGTTCGAAGGAACGGGATTCGGAGCTCTCAGACTCTGACTCTGGCTATGGTGTGGGTCAGAGCGAGTCCGACAAGTCGTCCACGCATGGCGAAGGGGCTGCTGAAGGGGATGACAAGACTGTGTGGGAGGACACAGAACTGGGGCTGTACAAGGTGAGGTGGCTGTGTGGACGTGTGACAGTGGCTTTCTGCATTTGCCCTCAACCCAGATTTGTACACTGCCAACCCTAGCAGTGCCTCAGCCTCCCTGCCCCTTACTGCACTGACAGCCACACAGGTAGGTCTCTTGGGACTCTTTGACCCACTGTAGGCAGTACTGTAGGTCTCACCTCTGCAGCTGGCATAGGAGCTGATATTTTGAACTCCAGTGAGTTGCATCAAGATTGAAATGCATTTGACAAACTGGAGGTTGAGCCTCCGTAGAAATCCCAGCCTGTATTCGAGGCTGAGCAGTGCCCCATGAGGGCCATCTTCTGCTCTCTGAGCACATCGCTCTTACTCCACCTGTTGGGTTTGACCTGTGTAGGCGCAGCTTCTTATCCAGGACCCGGAGTTACATGGGAGATCCTGGTCTGGAGTGTGGAGGCTTGGGATGTGGCTCAGCACCTGGAGCCCGAGGACCGCTCGTGTTCCCTGTTTGTTTGCTGTCTGTCATCAAACCTCTGAGATAGTTGGAGCCATCAGAGCAGAAGTTTCTGGCAGCAGAGGGCGTTGTTGACTGAGTTCTGTTCAGAATTGTCTAGTACCATCCGCTGTCCACAGCGCTGAGGCTTACTCCCAGATGGAATGTGGCGACCCACACTTGCCATCCCTGTGCTCTGGGGGCTGAGGCAGCACCCTTGTGCTTGTGGGGCTAACCTGGAATAGAGAGTGAGACCTTTAGGCATAACTGGACGCAGACACACTTGCCTGGTGTGTGGCCCTGTGATTCTCACCCCACTACCCAAATCCTCGACCCTGGTCCTGCCCTACTGCCAGGTCCCTGAGCCTCCTTGCTTCCTGTAGGTTGATGAGTACGTGGATGTGCGTGACAACACCTTGGGTGCATGGTTTGAGGCCCAGGTGGTCCAGGTGCAGAAGAGAGCCCCGTCCCAGGAGGAGCCCTGCAGCTCCAGTGCCAGCATGACTGCCGAGGATGACATCATGTACCATATCAAATATGATGAGTGAGTGCCATCGCCAGCTTGGTCCTGTCTCCAGCGCTGTCCAGAGCCCCTGTCTTGCATTCCTTGAGTGACTGCTGCCAGGGGATGAGGGTG
Source organism: Chionomys nivalis (assembly GCF_950005125.1). Lineage (NCBI taxonomy): Eukaryota > Metazoa > Chordata > Mammalia > Rodentia > Cricetidae > Chionomys > Chionomys nivalis. The sequence continues at coordinate 11,090,465 of NC_080091.1, forward strand.
GGGAAGCCACGGAAGGCTCATCCTTGGCACCCTGTTTCCATTCAAGACTAGATGAAGGGCCTCTAACCCTAGGATCCCAGCCGTGAGCTGCCCTGCCTTGATCAGTTTTTGTTCAGTCTGTGAGGACATGAGGATCTCCTGAGTGTCCTTGGTCCCAGCCTTCTCAGGAAGGTCTTTGGTCTCAGTCCCTGGGCTAACAGGGCATCTCAGTTCCAGGTTCCACCTGATGACGTGGGTGGTGCCGAGAGACCTCAGGCAGACAGCTATGCCGTATACATATTTTTGCTTGGGTCTGGGGGCCCCTCCTGGCTTGGGGAGGCCGCAGAACTTCTTTGTAAGGCCAGCATCCCGTAGGTGGAGGATGCACTTGCTCTTTGCTGGACTCGGCTTCCTTCGGTCATGCTGGGTTTCTGGTGTCAGCCCTTCACTAGAGGAGAGGTGCTGTCATTTCTGTTCATGGCCTTGGATGGTTCCTAAGACAGTGGATAGTGAGATCCCAGTGTATAAACTGAGGTCTTGTCGAGATTTTCATGTTCTAGCTCTGGGATCATTTGTGGGCCCAGCTTGTTGTTGACAAGCCATTTAGTCAAATATTTATTGACTTTATTGAAACAGCCATTTAGTGTGGAAATCCTCTGTGGAAGATGCTTGCTGAGCTGAGTTCTGTGATGGACCTGAAAGTGAATGTCGCTCACGGCTGCCCGGAGAGCGCTCTGTGTGGAATAGTCACTTCTTAGTCTATATGCCTCCACACACATCCATGTTTACGCTCTATACGTGTGTGTGGAGAAACACTTGCTTTCCCTACCCATAGCTTCCCAGTCTGGTCCCCAGGTCAACCTTCCCAAGCTGCCTTGACTTGGCGGTCCTGGGCGCATGGCCACCTCACTTCTCTTCTGAGGAGCTGTTCCTCCTCCATCAGGCCTACCTCACTGAAAAGAGCCTTCTTTACAAATTGCCGTCTCCCTGGTTGCTGGGCTGGGGATCAGGTCATTTTGTGAGTCGTATTTGTCTACATCTTCCGCATACCTGGCCCACCAGCATAGATGGCCAGGGTCACCCAGAATATGGCTCCCCATGCTCCCACTTCTGGGCATGTTTAGGGACAGCATGTGGTGGCTTCGGGTATCTGAGTTTGGGCCTTTGCTTGCAGCTACCCAGAGAGTGGAGTGGAGGTCGTCAAAGCCAAGGATGTCCGTGCCCGTGCCCGCACTGTGATCCCGTGGGAGGACCTGGAGGTGGGCCAGGTGGTAATGGCCAACTACAATGTGGACTACCCCAGGAAGCGCGGCTTCTGGTATGACGTCGAGATCTGTAGGAAGCGGCAGACCAGGACGGCGCGGGAGCTGTATGGCAACGTCATGCTCTTGTGAGTGGCCTGCCTGGACAGGGACCCTGCTGTCCTCCCTTATCCTCACACTGGCCATCCCTAGACACAGCTCTGCAGCCCTCAGACTTGGCTTTCCAGAGGCTTCTTTATGTATGTTTATGTTGTCCCATACAGGAGGTGTCCCATACATACAGGAGGGTGTGGGCCTGAGTGGTTCTAGGAGGCCTGGAGCTCTTGAGTGTGCCTGGGAACCTCCAAGGGGCCAAGGGCGTTTTCCTCATTTAGGGCACCAGATCTCATTCTCTTCAGACTCTTGACTCAGTGCTATGTAAACATCTCCAGAAGCCACATAAAGCCTGTCTGTATTGCTAGCCAGCAGTGCGGTAGGGACATGGGAATTCCTGGATGTCCTGGGCCAGCTAGCCCGACATGTGACATGTGTAGGCAAACGTGGAGGATGGACAGTGAGGGTGCTCTGACCTGTGTGTGGCATAGGAGTGCCCACACTACAGAAACCAATGGGGAGTAGATCTGAAAGCCTGTCTTCAGACAGGCTCAGCCCCACAGTGCTCTAATGTTTGGGGATGTTCTGCAGAAACGATTCTCAGCTCAACAACTGCCGGCTGATGTTCGTGGATGAAGTCTTTAAGATTGAGCTCCCTAATGAGAGGAGCCCCTTGATTGGGAACCCCTCGCAGCGTGAGTACTGGTCGGGCCCTGAGCACGCCTGGGTGGGGGGTGGCAGGCCAGGTGGCATGGTGGCCTGCTGCAGCCCCTCCTCCCCTCCGGAAAACAGGGAAGAGTGGCCCGTCCTGCCAGTATTGCAAGGACGACGAGAACAAACTGTGCCGCAAGTGTGCCTGCCACGTGTGCGGCGGGCGTGAGGCTCCTGAGAAGCAGGTGTTGTGTGATGAGTGTGACATGGCCTTCCACCTGTACTGCCTGCAGCCACCGCTTACTTGCGTCCCCCCTGAGCCTGAGTGGTGAGTGGCAGACTTCTGGGGTCCCCTGGACAGGCCAGGAAGTGGCTCTCAACCTATTGTGTGGTTCCACTTTCCTGAATGTAAATCCCAGAGCTTGAATCAAATGCTGGGTGTGGCTGTTAGGTGTGAGAGCTCGGTGCTGGGGGAACAGTGACAGGAGGGTCCTGGGGCCTTCTGCCTGCCAGCTTGGCTGCAGGCTTAGGAGAGAGCGCTGTGCTAGTGCCTAGCGTCGAGGGACTAGCTCGTGTACCTCACTCTGACTGCATTTGAGGACTTGAGTTCCTGGCAGTGGTGTGGCTGCCTGAGCCTGTGGCGGTCAGGACACCCTGGGGAGGTGAGCGCTATCAGGTGACTCGTGCAGCTCCCTTACTCAGCATTATGATTTGCTTTTCGTTGTTCTTGTTTTGATTTGATTTTCTTGAGACAAGGTCTCACTGAGTAGCCTTGGCTGTCCTGGAACTCGTTCTGTAGACCAGGCTGACCTGGAACTCACAGAGATCCACCTGCTTCTGCCTCCCTGGGAAAGGTGTGCTCTCTGGGGGGGGGTTCTTTTTTTTTTTTTTTAATATTTATTTATTTATTATGTATACAATATTCTGCCTGTGTGTATGTCTGCACTCCAGAAGAGGGCACCAGACCTCATTACAGATGGTTGTGAGCCACCATGTGGTTGCTGGGAATTGAACTCAGAACCTTTGGAGGAGCAGGCAGTGCTCTTAACCACTGAGCCATCTCTCCAGCCCCCTCTGGGGGGGGTTCTTGAAATAACTTCGTTAGTTTTATTTTTGTATGTGTGGCGATTAGGAAACAACTCTTGGGAGTCAGTTCTCTCTACTGTGTAGGCCCTGGGGGATTAAATGCAAGTCCTGAGGCTTGGCGGCAAGCCTCTACCCACTGATTGTTTTACTGGCTTTCTCAGGCAGGGCTTTTAGCAGAAGGTTGAGGAAACCTATGTCCTATAGAGCATTGGCAGTGATTCTGTAGGGATGGTCCAGCCTGGAGCTTAACTCTGTGCCTCCAGCTGCCTGTAGCTGCAGATGCTGGAGCATGCTCACTGCTGCCTGGGAATCCAAGTTTCCGATTTGATTCAGCTCTAGGAACCTTATCTCTGAACAGCCAGTGGGCTGTGTCCCCAGGGGGAAGGACTCCATCTGTCTTTTGCCCTTGGGTATCGGGCCATATACAGGTGACATTCTTGTTGTCCCAGGTACTGCCCCAGCTGCCGGACCGACTCCAGCGAGGTGGTGCAAGCAGGCGAGAAGCTGAAGCAAAGCAAGAAGAAGGCGAAGATGGCATCAGCCACGTCATCCTCCCGTCGGGACTGGGGCAAGGGCATGGCCTGTGTGGGCCGCACCAGAGAATGTACCATCGTGCCCGCCAACCACTTCGGGCCCATCCCTGGCGTCCCTGTGGGCACCATGTGGCGCTTCAGAGTCCAGGTAACTGCTGATGTCACGGGGTTCCAGACATTTATCTTTGGAGTTTGTGTCTCAGATGTGGCTAGGGGCAGGAAATGCTGCTGAGTGGGGTTCAGGAGGCTGCCTGCTTGGAGGAGGGTGCCGGGTTGCAGCACTATCCTTTATCCCTATCACAGTCAGTTCTTTTATGGTAGCTGGACTCAGCCATTGGGCCAGTGTGTTCTTGTCAGGTACTGTCATCCTGGGGTCTGGACAGGGTCACAGTTCCACGAGATGGAGTGGGTCTTTTGGCTGTGTTCACAGGTCAGTGAGTCTGGTGTGCATCGGCCGCACGTGGCGGGCATCCATGGGCGGAGTAATGACGGTGCTTACTCATTGGTGCTGGCTGGAGGCTACGAGGATGATGTGGTGAGACTGCGCCTCCTTCATCCCCATCCCCATACCCCATGGCCTCCCACTCTGGCTCTTCCACACCATCCACCATGACTGATCCCTCAGGAGTTGCACCCTCTCTGTCATTCTGTCCAGTCTCCCACTGGGGCCTGCCCTCAGTGCTGGCCAGAGTTGCCAGGTCGTGCTGTCAGCTTGTTGTGGTCACTCTTGTCGACCTAACAGTGGCCCCAGACAGCAAGAGTGGTAACATGTGTGGCTCATTTCTGCTGAGAAGATGGCATGAGCTGTTGCCTATAAGCACAAAAATAAGTCTTTCAATTTTATAAGGAAAGAAAAATCAATTCAGAGGATGCCTTAGTGCGGTGAGGGCAACAGGAGCTGGGCTGGCTTCTTGTTCCAGGTTATTTTGTGGGGTGTGAGGACTGCTTAATTAGAAGGGAAGGTGGGAAATTACAGAGTGCGGCGAACATTCCGCACCCGCTGGGCGGCCTGACCCTTCTTGGCCTAGGAAGCACCCCGAGCCCAGCAGCATGGCGATGGTGTCAGGTACTTCTCTGCCATCTGCCTCTAGAACTTTGCATCTTCCTCTCACGGAGCCTCTGTCCCGAGACACTTGACCACCAGTGTCTCGGCCTTTCTCCAGCACATGCTGTCCTCCCAAGGTTCCAGGACATGGGGCCCTGTGGCATCTGTCCCTTTGTCTGGCTCATGTCACTCCTCATTGCCTTAAGGACCCTTTGTGTGGGAACAGGTCTTAGTGGCATTTCAAAGACAAAACTTGGTCTCTTTCTGTTACGGGGGTACGGTGCCTTGTGTCTTCTGAGCCTGCTGTGTGCCACTGGCCCTCACTTTTCACCCCTGCCACACTCTATCTCCTCTGGGTCCACCCCTCTTGTCCTCATTGATTCGGGCAGGCCTTACCCTCTATGCCGAGGGCTCACACAGCCCTTCTTCCCCATTGCAGGACAACGGCAATTCCTTCACATACACAGGGAGCGGTGGCCGGGACCTCTCAGGCAACAAGCGTACGGCAGGACAGTCCTCTGACCAGAAGCTTACCAACACCAACAGGTGTGCGGAAGCTTGGCATCCTGTGGAGGGTGGGGGCCCGCGTGCCTCTCATGGCAGCAGGTGATGGGGCACAGGTTTGCCTCATGATGGACCTCTGTCATGGCCACAATCCTAGCCAGGGGTATCACTGCCGTCTCATTATGGAGGTGGCATCCCGGGCAGGGTCCTGCATTCTGCTCTGCTGCACAGCCAGGGTGTAGCTCAGCTCAGCACAGGGTTGTTGTATCAGGACGTCCAGCTCAGTGGTTTAGAGGCAAAGGTTTTGTTACTGTAACAAATCCTGACAATGTGAGCCTATAAGGAAGGTTTCTGTTGAAGTAATAAACCCCTTTAATCTCAGCAGAGGCAGAGACAGGTGGATCTTTGAGTTTGAGGCCAGCCTGGTCTACAAGAGCTAGTTCCAGGACAGCCAGGGCTGTTACATAGAGAAACCCTGTCTTAAAAAAACAAAAAACCAAACAAACAATCCCCTCTCCCTAGTTTATAGACAGGACAGCTTTTGTTACTGTAACAAGTCCTGAGACTATTAACTTAGGGGCAAGGTTTCCTGGGTGGTCTATGCATCTGGGTTGTGCTGTGCTTGGTTGAGCCTTTGTCTTGAGGCTCCCACTAGGGGGGCAACAGAAGGCAGCCATGTGTGGCACTTGGGCAGGGCAGGAGAATGGAGAGGACACTGGAGTCCTACAGCCCTATTCTCTAGCACCCGTGGTGCTGCCAGGCCCTGTGCCTTAAAGTTACACTTCCTGTAGCTCTGCCCTCAACACAGGGACTTCTGGGGGGTATTTAAAGAATTATTTCATGTGTATGAGTGTGTTGCCTGCAAGCCTGTGTGCTGCTTGGGTGCAGTGCCCACGTAGGCCAGGAGAGGGCGCTGGATCCCGTGGGTCTGGAGTCAGCGATAGTTGTGACCATCATGTAGGTGCTGGGAATCACACTGGGAGCTCTGCAAGAACACGCTCTCCAGCCTCTGGGAAACCTGCGTGTCTTGTGGGGACGGTTAGATCAGACAGCAGTGTCTGGCCAATGCCAGTGATCTTGTCCTGGTGTCCTATGGTGACGAGGTCTGTGTATCTGGGTGTCAGGGTGTGACTTCCCTTGTGTCGTGTTCCCCAAAGGGCTCTGGCGCTAAATTGCAACTCCAAAATCAGTGAGAATGGGGCAGAGGCCAAGGACTGGCGCCAGGGGAAGCCAGTGCGTGTCGTCCGCAACATGAAGGGTGGGAAACACAGCAAGTACGCGCCTGCAGAGGGCAACCGCTATGATGGCATCTACAAGGTGGGTCGTGAGCACCTGCCTGTGTCCTGCCGGTGTCCCCGAGCTTCCTGCGCCACACTACACCAGCCATGCTGCTCTTCCCACAGGTGGTTAAGTACTGGCCAGAGAAGGGTAAGTCTGGCTTCCTTGTGTGGCGCTACCTCCTGCGACGGGATGACACGGAGCCTGGGCCCTGGACCCGGGAGGGCAAGGACCGCATGCGGCAGCTGGGGCTCACTATGCAGGTGTGTGGCCTGGAGGTCAGGGGCTCCAGATCTCCCTCTCTGAGGCTTGTTTTCTGTGGAGCTCGTTGCCTGTCATGATGGGCATTAGCAGTGGGGACACCTGTTCTACTTCCATTCTGCTTCCAGGCCCCAGACTTCCCAGGGTCCCTCTCTTCTCCAAACCAACTACCAGTAGGTCCTCAGAAGGCTGGGACCAGCCTGGGCTGCATAGCAAGACCCTCTGAATAAAACCAGGGCTAGTTCTGCCACTCTGTGGGTAGAGCATTCTTCTATACAAAGACTACGTTCTGTTCCAGCCAAACATAATCAGGATCAGGGGTTCAAGGCCAGCCTGGCCTACGTTAGATCCTGCCTCAAACTCATATGGGGACGAAGAGAGATGGCTCAGTTAATATCACTGGCTGCTCTTGCAGAGGACCCCAGTTTGATACCTAGCACCCACATGTTGACTCAGCATGTGTAACAACAGTCCCGCCTCCACAGGTACTGTGTACACACACACACACACCTCCAGTCCTCTGTACACACTTCCAGCATGTGTAACTCCAGTCCTGGAGCCTGTCCGCCTCTGCAGGCACTGCACACACCTGGCGCAGACACTCGGAGGCAGTACACTATACACTGAAAAATAAATGTAGAAACGTTGAGGTTATGAGTGGCTGAGGGCAAACAGGTGACACATCCAACCAGCCACACCTGTAGCTAACGTTGCTTCTGCCCCTCCAACCTCTGACCCGTGACCCCTCCAGCATCAGCAGAAAGAAGCTACCAGAACTGATAGAAAACAGGCAGTGGGGGCGGGCAGGTAAGGATGCAAATCCCCTGCAGCCGCCTCACCTCTTTGCAGCCAGATCATTTCATATCTACGTGGTGGGGGTGTTTGCCCTGGGGCTCTAGTCATGCTTGTATCCTGTTGAGGACTATTTAAGGAATCTTAGTGACCCATGGGACATGATGGCATCTGTCCCCAGGTGTTGGGGGCTGCACTGATGGTACAGCAGGATGTGCAGAAGCGTGTGCATGTTTTCACGCACACAAATGCTCGAGGAAGTGGGCTGAAGGGCTGGGACAGGGTCAGTGGTAGGGCTGGTAAGGTTAGTTTTTCTGTGGTTTTTGAAGATCTCACTCTCTTATGGCTAGCCTGTAACTCAACAGTCCTGCCTCAGTTTCCTGGGTGCTGGATCACAGATGGGGTGCCACCACACCTGGCTTCACGTAGCCCAGGCTAGCCTTGAAGTTGCTATATAGCCCAGGATGACTTTTGACCTCCTGACCCTCTCTTGACCTCTAGTGCAGGGTGACAGGAGTGTGCTGTCACTCCTGGCTCTTGTTTTAGGTAGGGATCTTCCCCACATAGTCCCGGCTGGCTTATAGGGGGGCTATGTGGGAAAGATCCCAGCCCCACCACCCCTGGCCCTCATGCTTGTCCAGTAATGCCCTCAGGTACCCAAGAGCTTGCTAGGTGATGACACGGTGGCCCTGAAGGATGGGCTGGTTCCTGACTTTTGCCTACAACCTCTCTCCCTTCAGTACCCCGAAGGCTACTTGGAGGCCTTGGCTAGCAAAGAGAAGAGTAAGAAGTGCCGAGCCAAGGCCTTGGAGAAGGAATCACCCTCTAAGACAGGCTCATGCAAGCGGAAGCCCACAGGTGGGTGCCTGTCCATCTCAACTTCCCGTCTATCCCACATGTCTGAAGTGTTCATTAACTTCTCACAGATCTTGTTCTGTGTCCCCGTCCCCCCCAGGCCAGGCCACTAACACACGTGTACCCAAGAAGAGCAAACTGGAGCCCTTCACGCTCCCTGTCGAACAGGCCAACCTCATCAAGGAGGACAAGAGCAATGCCAAGCTGTGGGATGACGTGCTGAGTTCACTTCAGGATGGGCCGGTGAGCCACGGGGCCCCATCCTGTGGGCACGCAGGGTCAGAGTCCATGTCCTAGCCTGCGGCAGCACTCCAGTATGGCCTCACATAGCCCATTTCGTGGGTGTGCAGCTGCCTCTGGAACTTCCCATGTCCCACACTGAGACAGTCAGTGCAGGCCTTGTTTGTGCCTTCAGGGTGGAAAGTTCAGGTCTGGGCTGGGTCGGCTGCACAGGGCCACCACCCTGTACTATCTGAGGCCTTCTGCCTTGTATCACAGTATCCTCAGTGTTGATGAGGCGCAAATGGGGCTGGGGTTTCTGTCTTGTGTTGGGATGAGGTGATGGAAGTGTGCCCTCCCATGCCCGCTCTGCAGTACCAGGTCTTTCTGAGCAAGGTGAATGAGGCTTTCCAGTGCATCTGCTGTCAGGAGCTGGTGTTCCGGCCTGTCACCACCGTGTGTCTGCACAATGTCTGCAAGGTGAGGAGGCAGGTGCCGGGGTGTCGTGGCTGTTCCCTCAGCCTTATCCTTTATAGAGACCCAGGCTCCTATACACTAACCCCTCTAGGACAGTGCCAGGGACTACCAGGAAGGAGCTCAGAGTCCTGAGTGGGCACGAGGGTCAGAAGGGAGCCCCCAGTGCCTGCGTGGCTGCTCCCAGTTGCCCCCTTCACCCTGCCTATGTCTCATGCAGGACTGCCTGGACAGGTCCTTCCGGGCCGAGGTGTATAGCTGCCCAGCCTGTCGCTGCGACCTGGACCATAGCTCCCCAACCCGGGTGAATCAGCCTTTGCAGACCATTCTCAACCAGCTCTTCCCTGGCTACGGCAGCGGCCGGTGATGCCGCGAACCAGGCGGGGGGCCCTCAATCCTGCTTCGAGTTCTTAGTGGGCTTAGCTTGAAGGTGTTGTCCTTCCACATCTGCCCCTGGTGACCCGTCTGCCTTGATCGCCAGTTAACCAGGAATACTGTATTCTGGCTACCACTTGGACGTCTGTCTTTCATTTCTTTTTTTTCTTTTCTCTCCTTTTTTTTTAAGTATATATATATATATGTATATGTACACATACACATATATATATATATATATATATATGTACAACGTCTGTAAGTCTCCAAGAGAAGAGAAAAAGAACCCTGCCTTTTTCTTTTTTGGAGATGGATTTGGAAACAGTTGAGCCTGCACCAACCTCAGTGCCATGTTGTCAGTTCTCACCTTGAGAGCAGCTGCCTAGAACAACTCTGCAACCATTTTTGAAAAGACCAGGTATATCTCCCTGGCAGCCATGCCTTAGGCCTTCACAGAAGACCTGAAGGGGACCCTGGGCCAGCCTCAGCCCTGGCGTTGCCATCCTCACGGGTGCCTCTGGGGCCTAGCTGACACTCCCTCAGCGGGACTTGGCTGTGACCTCAGGTCAGTGCACTGGCTGAGGCGAAGCTGACCATGCACCCTCGGCTCACCGCCCCTTCCACTGCTGTCAGCACTGAACTGTCCGAAGCCCATCTTGGAAGCCTGGCCGCTGGGTTTCGTGGAGGCTTGAGGTGTAGCCACCAGTTCTCATCTTGTTTTTAACTCAGCAACTGAAAATTATGAGGGTTTCTTTATTTTTCTAAGGGGATGAATGGTTTCCTTGATGAATTTCTTTAGTTACAGCCTGTACTGAAGAAGACTGTGATTGCGTGGTTGGTTTTTGTTTTCTTTTGTAACTGGTAACTTTGCCAAAGTGTGCAGGCCGTACCTCAGTAGAGCATGGGAACTGAACACGTAACGTAACTGCAAGCAGACCGGACAGCGCTGTTTTAAGGGTCACTTTTTGTGTTTCATGGTTTTTTTTGTTTTGTTTTGTTTTGTTTGTTTTGTTAGATTGTTAACATGTTAGGGAAGAAAACGGAATTCCATGTGTCCATGTGAATGTTTTCTGAAGTTCAATTTTTTTGTTCAGATTTTAGATCTCAATTAAATTTTTTTCTGCAGATTTGAATATTTGTGTTTGCTTGTTTTTGAACTGCTTTGTGGTGCTGTCATGAAAAGGAGAAGAGAGGCTGATGAGACAATGGGCATAAGGGCACTCGTGTCCAGGGCACAGCTTGGTTGTGCAGATAAAGTTTTATGGACAGCTGTTCACTCATCCCTGTTGTTGCTCTTGCTGCAGTCAGACAGAAACTCCATAGTCCTGAAAGCAGAGAACAGTTTGCTGGCACCTGTTCTGGAAGGTTCTTCCGTCGCACAGACGACCCCACAGGTTTATAGAAAACTGGATGTTGAAGATGTACAGGGAAAAGGCAGTGCTAACTTGTGAGAGCAGAGGCTTTGGCCCTGGGGGCTGGAGTGTGGGAGGGCTTTGCGGGCTGCTGGTGGGGCTGGTGTGCCTGCATTTGGCACAGGCACTGTAAGCTGCAGAAGGGTCTGGGCTCCTGTGGAGTCATGCATGGGTGGGTGAGCACGGTGGGGAGGGGCACAGTAGTTACTCAGAATGGTTGAGGGGGGAGCCTCAGCTGCTGGTCTCAAGCCAAGGATGTCTGCTTTTTTAGAAAAATTACATGTGGGGTTGGAGAGGTCAGAGCATGGCTGCTCTTGCAGAGGACTTGGGTTTGATTCCCAGCACCCACGTGGTGATGCAACAACCTGCTTTGTAATGCCAGTTCCCAAGCATGTGCTGCCCTCTTCTGGCCTCTGCAGGTAACTCCACACAACGTACAGGCAAAACACCATACATATAAGTCTAAAAAAATTTTAAAAAGTTGAAGTCATTCACCATATGGGACTTGAGGATGGAACTTGGGTTGTCAGGCTTGGTCAAAAGTACCTTGATCCACACACACAGCCCTCACCAACATGACGTTATTTTTAAGGAACGTGGGGCAGAGCTGGGTGTGTTGTGGTATGCCTCTTAGCCTGTGTTTGTGTGACTGAGACATGAAGATTGTGACTGCAGGATTAGCCTGAGCTACAAAGTGATACTCGGTCATGGTGGTGCAGGCAGGTCTGTGAGTTTGAGACCAGCGTGATTGACAGCGCTAGTTCCAGGACAGCCAGGGCTGCATAGAGGAATCCTGTCTCGGAAACCACAGTTGTACCATCCTTAGTGTGAGACCTCGAGACTGACCTGGAACTCAGGCCTACCTCCCTCTACTTCCCCAGCACTACAACTGAGGGGCATGGGCCGCCATGTAAAAGATTTTAGAAAATTTTAATTATTTGAACGTAGGAATGGGTGCCTCTGGAGGCTACAGATGCTGGAGCTGGTCGCAAGCCATTTGACATAGGGGCTGATGTCCGAATTCTCTGGGCTCTGCTGCAAGAGCAGGCCGCCATGTTAACTGCTGAGCCAGCCTCCCTAGCTCAGACAAGTGCCCATACCACGTTGTATGAATCCTGAGGGCAGAGCAAATCTAATAAAACTCCACTCCTCATTAAAAGCAAACCATTACTAATGGTAGTCCTCCACAAAGGTCATGTGCCCTTGAAATGTGGTGGTGAGCACACAGGATTCTCTTCTTTGTGCTGAGTTGGTTTGTGTGTGTGCCTGTGCAGGCAGATGTGTGCCATCTATGGAAACCAGAACAAAGGACACTCCCCTCACCGTTTGGGGAACTGGGATCAGACAGGTCGTCTGGCTAGTTGGCAAGCTTACTGAGCTGTTTCACCTGTCTGTTTGAGACAGGGTCTTTGTTGGGTTTTCATTGTGTAGCCATGGCTGTCCTGGAACTTGCTCTGAAGACTTAGGATCCACCTGCCTCTGCCTCCCAGTGCCAGGATTAGAGGAGTGTGTCACCATCTCTTAGCTGAAGAGACGTGTTGACCTGGCGTGAGGGCAGGGTGGTGGTGACGGCATGACAATGGCTGTTTCTCTTGTGGTTGTCGTACAGTGAGGAGCGTGGAAAAATAGTTCAAGAGCCACCCGGTTGGGAATAATTTCTGCATAACCTTGGAGTTAGTGACCTACTGGGAGACGGGGGTGGGGAAAGGGGAAAGCAAATGACTTGCTCCAAGGAGGGTACTTTCAGGTATAGGTGTTAAAGTCAAAGGATTTCTAGTCCTGCCCCATAAAACGGGCACACCTTCACCCTTGTTTGATCAAGAACGAAAGAAATGATGGTGGACCAGCAAGCAGGCTTAGTGGGTAAAGGGACTTGCAACCAAGTCTGACAAAGCTGAGTTTGATCCTGGTACCCAGATGGCAGGAGAGTTGGCTCCCAAGGGACCCCCTAACAGGGCACATATACACAAAATAATAGAAATGTAAAACTATAGATACATACTGATGGGGGATACCTTAAGAAACCCTCCATAGAGGCATAGCTGTAGCTGGGATCTGGTGCACAGGTCCCCAGTTTGGAACATACTGAGTTGGAGAGAGCAGGACCGAGGAAGACTGCTAAATAGAGAAGAAGCACCACTCCTTTCATTGAATTATTGCAAAGTTTTCTGTGGGTTCCGCTATCACTTCATGGAGGGTACTGAGGCCCAGTTAGGTGACTTCCCCAGAGACACGCCCCAGCAGAACTCACGCACGTTAAGGGGAATGGCGGACCCCCTGTACCCTAGTTCGGCCCCTTGCAAAGCTGTGCTCAAATCCCGGCTCCGGGTCTTGATCCAGCGGGTCTCGAACCTCTGTCTCTCGGCGTCTCGGAACCACGACCGATGTTGTGCAGGATATCACGTACTCAACAACCGCCTGATAACAGGGCGGGGTCTGAAGCAGCAAGACAGTGATTGACATTCAGTTCTAACCAATAGGCGCCCAGAGGCCGGTGCCGAACGCCAATCCGCGCTTCTCTCAGCGGGGTCCCTGAGAACGCGCTTGTCAATCTGACTGCGCTCCGGGCTATACTAGTCCCGGCCGTTGTCGGATTGGCTGAGTCCCTTTAGACGGGCGTGCTCAGCACCCATTGAGAGCTGAGCCGGTCACCGGGCACGTGAGTGGGTGCCGGAGCGTCCTCGCGGTTGGACCAATGACGGGAAGAGGTCGAGTGCCTGCGCCCGCCCCAGGTCGCGGAGGGCGGGGCCGCACGGTGTTGATTAGGGGAGGGGCGGAGCTGTCAGCCGCCACCAATCAGCGTGCGGGCGTGGGCTGGATACCCAATGGCGGCTGAGGAGGAGCCGTCGCCCCGCCCCGTGGAGCTTCGTCTCCCCGCCCGAGGCGCTTACTGAGGGCTCGGCCGCGAGCAAGCGAACGATCGAACCAGCGAACGAACCCGGCGAAGGCAGGAGCCGAGCGGCCCGACCGCGGGAGCAAGGCCCGGCGGGGGCGACGCAAGGAGGCCGAGCACGCGCCGCTCAGCCCGCTGTCCACACTCGGGGTCGCGCGCGCCGCGCCAGGTGAGTGTGCGATCGGCGGCGGTGCTCTGCAGCTTCCAGGCCCCTCCGGGGGGCCGCGCAGCCGCCATGCCTGCCCCCGCGCCGCGCCTCGCGGACACCGCTCATACTTTAGGCCGAGGCTTCGGCTGCGGCCTACTCGACTCCGCGAGGCGGTGGGGTGCGCCGGGCTTTTGTCCGCTCGGGCGAAGCTGCTGTTTGTTGATCGACAAAACGACTGTGTGCCTGGGAAAGGAGGGTGTGTTTTTTTGGGGGGGGAGGGGGGACGATGGGGCCGGACAAAGGCGGGGCGGGGGCGGGGCGCCGCGTCCCCTTTCCAGGGCACAAAAGATGACAGCGTGGGTGGCCTGGTCCAGCCATCCCTTCAGCACCCCTAAATCCTTGAAAATATAAAGCTCACTCCAAGCCCTTGCTCCTCCCTGTTTGGATTTTTATTCCCTTTAGGGGACACAGATGCTGTCCCCTTCAAACACCCCATCCATCATGCCTTCCAAACTTGACCCCCTCTTGTCCCAGAATCCCTAAATCACTATGTAATCTGCATTTTTTAAAGTTAAAATAAATAGCGCACGTATCCACTGTTTCAATGGCAGCCTTCTCACCTCGCATCCGTTCCCGGGTCCCTCTGCCTTCAAGTCCTCTTCTCTCTGTAAACCATGAATTGTGCAGTTGCTCGCGTGCATACCCGTCCAGGGCGTCCCCCGGCAGACAGCCCCTTTTCTCCTTCCCAGGAAGCCAGCAGAGTCGGGGACAGCTGGGGATGACTTTTCTACTGTTGTAGGAAAGCTGGGGGCTTCTTGGCAGGGTGGAGGTCTGCTGGGGGGCGGGGGCTACGGTGAGCCAGGTACGAGTATGAGGGATTCTGGTCTGCCTGGGTCCTGGTTTGCAGATTTGATGGTGTAAGCGGTGCGGTTAGAGCATTGCCGCTCCTGGGCTTCCTCTTGTCCCATCTGTCTGACTGGGGGAGGGGAAAGGATGGCATTGCTTTAATAATTCAGTAACACCTGGGGAAGTGTCTTGCCCGAGTTGCTAATTTTTTTTCAGCTAGCCAGAGGGTGAATCCTGTAACATGTTTCAAAAAGCAAAAAGAAAGTGTATCTTTCCTTGTGTGCAAGTGGGGTTTGCTCAGCCTGCAGCCTGGTATCTGCACCTACTTAGGCTCTGAGGATCTTGGTTGCAGAAGGTTCGGGGCCCCGGGATGTCTCTGTGTCCCATAGTTGTGTATCTGACAGTCCCCGGGCTGGAGCCTGCTCTGTCCCCAAACAACTCTTGCCTCAAAATGGGATCATTACGTGGGTCTTCAGAGGCTTTCCCCCTACCAGGAAAGGATAATCACTCTCTTTAATTCTCCAGTAATTGCTGCCTTCAGAGCCACCAGGAGGGCGTGTCCCCAGCCAGGGCCAGCGTTATCTTTCCCATCCTGCACTAACAGGCCAGCTTTCGTCTTCCCTTCTCTTTTTCTCCAAACCTTGTGGGTGCCCCGTATATTGAAACTTAGGGGGTCCTTTTGGAAGACACTGGGTGAGTTTCCATGTATCCCCTGGGAGGGCACAAAGCCTGAGGCAAGAGATTGGGTTGCCCAGATTGCCATAGGGTGTTTGGTGTTTGGGGAGAAGTGTCCCTGTGCCAGGTGCTCGGTGTTCCCGTGTGAGTTTGTGCGTGCAGACCTGGGAATGTACAGGTCTGAGTACAAGTGGTTTTCTAGTTCTTTCCTCCCAGGGTGATGGCTGCTGACTACATAGAGGACTCTCTAGAGACTCAGTCACTATCCTGTGGCTATCTGTCCCCAACCCATAGCTTGTCTCTTTCCCATCCCAGGGGCCCTCTGTTCTCCCAGCCCACCCAGCCCTGACCTAGACTTCCGGTCCTTGCCCCCCCCCCCCCCCTCTGCTGGGCTCTGGCCCCCTTGTTCTGCCTGCCTCTTCCTATGTTGTGCTGGGAGCCCCAGCACAGGGTAGCCATCTGTCCCTGTGCCACCTGACACCTGTGGGGAGTCACCTGGCCCGTCAGTTGGCAGGTTGTGCAAAGTCTCACTCCAGGGTCCTGGGGCTCATTGGGAGTGCTGGGAGGAGGCTGCTTAGGGCCAACCCAGCACTCACAGACAGTGAGGCCATGCGGAGTGAGGGGTAGAGGTGTGAGCTGTGAGACACTTTCGGATGGTTGTTTAGGGATCTGGAGGTGGGGTGGAGGCTTCAGGGCCTGGTGGCCTTGGGCTTGTCCCTTGCTCCAGAACCAAGGTCAGAGCTCCTGTCCTCACAGCCTCCTGGGCGCAGGGGCAGGGAGCAGACTGTAGCAGATGGCCAGCCTCTGGAGAGACCTGTCACTGCAGGGCCTGGGGGTGGAGTGCTGGGCTTCATCCCTCATCCTTGCAGTTCAGGCCATGGTGGAGTCCCAGAGGTTGAGGTCCCTCCTGCAGGCAGGGAGGTCCTTTCCTGCTCTCTCCAGCATCCTGGCTCCTCCATCTGTAGAGTGGGTGCCCAGCACGCTCCTCTCCTCAGGTGGCCTTGAGGGTCAAGGGCAAGGAGCCAGGAGCTTGAAAACTTTTTGCATTGCCCCATTGTCCTCACGGGCTCAGTCCACTGTGGCCAGATCACCCCTGGGGTGAGCAGCCGCTCCTCACCCAAGTTCCTCCACATGAGACCTGGTACCTGGCCTTCAGCCCTGTAGATTCACCTGCCTCTCTGTCCCATATACCCCCCCCCATCCACCTTCATTGCTTAGTGATTATTCTGTTTGTGCCCTTCTCCCACTGGCTCTGTCTCCAATCCAGGCCTGTGATTGCACGGACGGGATTTGCCTGTGACCGGCCTTGGCACCCCACGCCCATCCTGTGCAGGTCCCACTCTGGCTTCCTTGGCTCTGTTGAATCGGCACTGACACCCCTCCCTTTGCTGTACCCCATTCTGTTGCTTTGATCAACTTGTTGCTAATTGACTTCTGTTGACTCATTTCTCTAATCTTGGCCTTCTCCTCCACAATGATGTCCCTGAATTCGTGGGGTGTTCTTACACTGGCTGCTTCAGAGAGGGTGACAGGGATCCAGTGACTTGCTAAGCCTAAGTAGTGTCCAGGCAGGTCACAGTGGTAAGGAGTGAGGTCCTGACTCTACCTTAATACCACAAAAACAACTTTGAAATAATAAATTGATTTTTATTTTTTAAAATAATTTATTTAAATTTATCTTATGTTTATTGGTCTGAAGGTGTCAGGTTCCCGGGAACAGGAGTTACAGACAGTTGTGAGCTGCCATGTGGGTGCTGGGAATTGAACCCAGGTCCTCTGGGAGAGTGTACTTCCTTGCTGAACCATTTCTCCAGCCCCCTATGAATTGATTTTTAAAAAGAAGATGAGTTGGTTTTCCATTCACCCCCACTGGGTGTGGTCTTGGCTAGATAATGTATTGGGCTCTGTCATTGTCATACCTGCTGTGCCCTTCTCAGTGGGACAGGAAAGCATCAGGCATCACTACCTAAAGCCACCTCAGAAAAGTTAAGTCTACTAAACAGTGAAACTGTGGGCCGGGCCTGGACCCGGTGAGTGGAATGCATGCCTAGCATGTGCTCAGCACCGGCTTCCAACTGGTGCGCATCTCAGCACTCAGGAGGATGGAGAGTTCCAGGCTAGCCTGGGATACATGGAGACCCTGTCTCCAAACACAGCCACAAATTCATGGCTGGGAAAGGGTGGGGGCTGCTGCTGCGGAAGCATAGGCTCCAGATCAAATGTCAGCTCACATAAGAGCCAGCCACTGCCCAGTGAGCCCCAGCACAGGGAGGTGGGGAACAGAGTTCCAGGGCAGCCAGCCCAGGTAAAATGGTGAGCTTCATACGCCTGGGGTGGGAATGCGGCTGGGTGGTGCATGCTCGGCTGGCACATACTAGGTCCTGGGTTCATCCAGCAACAGGTAGATGACAGCAAGGGCTTGTTGCCTTTCCTCACTTTGGGTGACAGTTCCTATGGGTCCTGCCTTGGGCCTTGTGGAATCCCCCTCCTCTGGGTGACATGTCATAAGCCCCCAGCCTCTCTCTGAGCCAGTGCCAGTGACTGTGGGAAGAACTCCATTGCCCCTAGAGGTGGCTTCTGCTGCCATCTAGCAGGAGAAGTGGATTCCATTGCAGTTCTGGGTGAGGGCCACTCTGGTGCCTGCTATAACCCTGCTTTATTCGTGTTTCCAGAGTTCACCTTCGCTGTGTCTGTCTGCTCCCTTCCTTCTCCTCCCCAGTAGTGTCAGCCCCACACAGCTTTGGGGACAAGTCTGTGTTAAGCCATCCGTGACCCGTGGACCCTGTGGCCTTTTTTTTTTTTTTAATCTCTCTGTGTGCACATGTGTCAGGACTTAGGCGTGGATCCCTGCTTTCACTGTCTCAGGATGCAACCTCTTGCCTCCCAGTGCACACACCAGGGCAGCCAGCCCTCCAGCTCTTGTCTCTGCCTCGAAGCTCACATGTCCTTCACTAGGTTTTCTGGGAATTTGAACTCAGCTCTCCACACTTGTACAGCAAACACTTTGACCACTGAAGTATCTCACTGGTCCCTAGAGAGCTTCCTGCCTCTCCCTCCGCAGTATTGTGATTGCAGTCCTGCTCATTCACGCCTGGCTTTGTTAAGATTTCTGGAAATTCAAACTCATGTCCTTGCACAGCAAGTGCTTTATCCTGGCCATCCTAGCGCAGGCTGTCCCTCTTACTGCTACTGAGTGCTAGGCTGGTCATCCCTGCATAGCAGACAAAGAGTTGGTTTGTAAAGCAGGCTGCGGTCACTGTTCTGGTGGCTTTCAAGTACAGAAGGAAGCACAGCGGACTGAAGCCTTAACCTCTGGGCTCACCTGCGTGACAGCTGTGTGTCTGGACATGCTACAGGTGGAACCCCAGGGCAGATTCCAGCCGCAGTGCTTTTCCAGGGTAGCTCCTGGCACTGGGTCCCTCACAGCCAAGACTGGCCCTGTCCTGGGGGATGGGGTGTGGAACCAGGTGATTCCTTGAGAGAGGAGAGGCTGTGGGGTGGTTGGTCCCTGGAGTCCCTCTGACTACAGGGCTAGCAGAAGCCTCCTTGGATGGGGGATGTGCCATGGACTCCTGGGCATGGTGAGAGAAGGGGGACAGCCAGGACTGGGGAGCTCCCCCAAACTCCTGTGTCCCCTCCATGAGATTTTTTTTCTTACAGTCTCTTCAATTAGAGAGGGTCAGCCATAAGGGGTCCCTGTGTGCCACCACCTCAGAGACGATGTGGGCAGAGGGGCAGGGACCATGGCTACTGTGGGAGAGCGCCCCAGGAATTTAGGACCCCCTCTTTAGGGGTCACTGGTACCTTGGGGACCTAAAGGGATCCCTTGCAGTGCTTTCATGCTGCAGCTAGGAGCCCCAAGATCCCAAGCCAGAGTCACCAGTGGCCTAACTCAGCACAGGGAACCCTTCGGGTTCAGCTCCTCTGCGTCCGCCTGTCCCTGTGGCTCTCCACCAGATGGGTTGTCTGCAGCTGGTTGACATGGTCGCCTAGAGTGGCGGCAGCTGGGGTGGCATGCTGTTATGCTGCCGCCGTGTAGTTGGACTGAGTGTGCCTGGGGTAGGTGCAGCCTCTGAACGGAACCTGATGTGCGCAGCTTGTCCTGGCACTGTGGGCGAGCAGGCCAGGGGCAGCTGGCCTGGGAGATGGTCATGGTTTCTTAGAGGTGTGTCCTTGGGGCCATGCCTGTCTATCTTGGTTGATGATGGGCAGAGAAAGGAGGAAGGAATGCTGGGGTCATGGCCTTGGAGACGCTGAGAAGCAGACCGGGATGAGGTGTGTGCTAGACTGTGGGGTGTCTCTTGGTCTCTAGGGCTCCCCAGTACCAAGGCCCCATGGATATAGTCTGTGGGTTTCCCTCTGGAGTGCTCAGCATCACAGGGAGTGTGAGGCCTCCTGCTCCCTCCCCCATGCTGGAAGGATGGCTAAGCAGTTAGACACAGTACTGGGAGGTCTGCCAGCTGCATGACAGTGACCCTGTTGTGACCAGATCTGGCATTTCTGAGTCTTCTTTTACTAACGTGATCCTGCTGTGGACCTAGCAAGCTCTGGCCCCTCGCACGTGACATGTAGGGTGTCACCTTCAGAGTAACTGCCCCAGCCCAAGTTGCTTTAGGAAATGGTTGGTTTTGGATTTAAATGGTTTTTTAAAATAGTATTTATTGTGTGGGGTGGGGTGTTTGCCAGAGCACACGTGTGGAGGTCTGGGGGTCAGGCTTTGTAGCAAGCGCCTTTACCTGCTGAGCCCCCTTGCAAGCCCTTCCATTTCTGAGCCACAGTAGAAGGTGAAAACAGAGCAGGTGAGCCTGGCCTCAGTGTAAGCCTCCAGCAGGCATGGCAGTAGTGAACCAAGGGTATCTTACTCCGTGTTGCTTTGTAAAATATTTTTACTTACTTATTTCATGTGTATGGGTGTTTTGTCTGTGCAGTGCCTGCTGAGGCCAGAAGAGGGCGTCAGAACCCAAGTTGGCGGTAGAGACAGTTGTGAGCTGCCTTGGGAGTTCTGAGAACTGAACCTGGTCCTTTGTCAGGACATCCGGGCATCCGGTGTTCTAACCACTGAGCCATCCCTCCAGCATGGGGGAGGGAGTAGGAGGCCTCACACTGCCTGACACGCTGAGCACTCCTGTCTTCATCTGCTGTGCCGCGGCCTGAGGGTGGCTGCAGTCACCCAGCTCTCACCAGCTGCCCAGAGGCATGAGGGGGTCTTTCGGGTGACTAGGCTCTAGGCTTGTGCCCGCACACCCCACAAAGTGTGGTATGAAAACCAACTGTGGGGCCCCAGTGACATGGCTCAGCAGGTGAAGGGGTTTGCTGTGAAGCCTGACCAACCAGGTTCAGTTCCCAGGATCCACAGTGTGGACGGAGAGAACCAGTCCCTGCCAGTTGTCCTCTGACTTCAACATGCATGACTTCCCCCAAAATAAATAATAAAAATAAATAGTAGCCAGGTGGTGGTGGCACATGCCTTGAGTTCGAAGCCAGCCTGGTTTACAAGGTGAGTTCCAGGACAACCAGGCAGTTACGCAGAGAAACACTGTCTCAAAAAGAAAGGTAAAAATTTATAATATTTAACTTTGTTTTGTTTTGTTTTGAAATGAGCTGCAGAGTTTGTTTCCTGAGATGAGTCCTCATATGTGAGGCCAGGTGCTGGGATATTAGCACGGGACGGGGTTGGAGGTGAATGGGACAGTCACCAGGGGGCACTGAATGGAGCCTCCTGGACACTGCCCTGCACTGGTGTCCTGCAGGTGATGTGGACAGACGGACCCACATATAAAGCCCTGGGGCGGTACTCCCAGAGTGAAGGAGCTGCTGTGTCCAAGGCTCACGGGCTGGGCAGTGTCAAGGCCATGGCCCGTGATGGCAGAAGCTTCGGCAGTGCCCTCACTGCCTCAGGACAGTGTTGAGGGGAGGGGGGGACCCCTGGGCCGTCAGCATTTCTTGGTCCAAGTCATGACAGTCAGTGATGTCTCCGACTCCAGGGTGTCTGACCTTCGCTGTGTCCCCTTTATTTTCTTGAGCTGTTGGGAAGGTCTGCGTCCTCCTCCAACTCCAGACCTTGTCAGTGATTGACAGGACTGGCAGTGCTTCCTCCTGCTCCTCTGAGGGCTGCGACCTTTGTTCTCAGTGTTTCTACCCATGCCATTGTTGTCTCCTGTGTCCCCCACACCCCTACTTCTGGGTGGCCTTGGGCAAGCCATGTCCTGCCCTATGTCTCCTTCACCAGCTGGGACAGTATAGTGATGGTGCCTGCTTCGGATGGCTGTGGTGCTGGGCAGGCAGCATCTGTGTGTTTGTGCATGTCCATGTCTGTGTGCGTCCATGTATGTGCACATGTCCATGTGCATGTGTGGGTGTCCATGCATCTTTCGTGTGTGTGTGGACCAGATGCCTCTGGCCGACCTAGCTGCCCTGCTTTGTCCCTCAACTGGACGAGGCAGTGGCAGGTGAAGGGACCTGACCTAGACCATTGGGCTCAGTGAGCCCAGGAATGACAGGGACATCCAGCTTCATCTTTGGTCCCCCAGACACTGGTTATGGTGTCTGATGCAAGGCTTGCTCATGGGTTAGTAGACAAACACTGGCCAAAGCTGGTACTTAGTAGTCAAGGATGCACCCAGAAGTCAGAGGTGTGTGCAGGAGGCTGTGCTGCTTGTGGAAGGTCTCTCACTTGCAGCACTGGGTGCTGGGGTGCTGGCAAGGGACAGACAGGTGACTCTCACCAGTCTGATCCCCTCCTCTGAGCTGGCAGTGTTACAGGCCCTGGCTTCCTGCATGGACAGCCATGTCCATACCCCTGTCCATACTCCAGCATTGACTTAGTTTTTTTTTTTTAAAGATTTATTTATTTATTATGTATACATTACAGATGGTTGTGAGCCACCATGTCGTTGCTGGGAACTGAACTCAGGACCTTTGGAAGAACAGCCAGTGCTCTTAACCACTGAGCCATCTCTCCAGCCCCCCTTGACTTAGTTTTAATTTGTTTTTCTGTGTAACTTTTAGTGTGTTTATATTGTATGTATACGTGTATCTGTGCCTGTGGAGTGAGTCCACCGCAGGGGTCCTGGGGCTTGGGGTGAGTGCCTGCTGTTTTTTTTTTTTTTTTTTTTTTTAATTTGTTTACTTATTTTTATTTCATTTTACATTTCAACCACAGTTCTCACTCCAACCCCTCGTGCTGGAACTCACTCTGTAACCCAGGCTAGTCTCAGACTCACAGAGATTCCCCTGCCTCTGTTTCCCTAGTGCTGGCATTAAAAGTCCACCCAACTGCCTGGCCATTCCTATGTTTGTCCTAGGCAAGTCACCCTGGCCTGATTGGTGTTATTTAGTTACACTGATTATTTGCCTGAGTGAGTGTGTGTGACTGCAAGTATATGTTCGCTTATGCGTGTTCATGGCGGGGTCAGTGTGTGGCTGTGTGCTCCTGCACGTGTTCTCTGCCTTAGTCTCTGGGATACAACTTCATGAGCTGGAAGCTAACTCGCCAGACTGGGTTACCACCAGCAAGTAAGACCCGATTATGCCTTTCCACAGCTCTGGGGTCCAGAGCACATGTGGGTCACACTGAGTTAGCACTAGCAAGGGATTCAGGAAGGGCTCCTGGGTGTCTTTCTTGAAGTCTCCACATTGGGCACTTTGCCCTTTGCCTGAGCCGTCTGTATCTCCGATACTGAGTGCATGCTCCCTCCAGCCTGGGACTCCTGGCCAAGCTGTTGGATCTGTCAGACCCCGCTTTGACTTTGTAGTAGCCTGTCAGTAGAAAGAGAACCCGGCCGGGCCAAGTGGCCCTCATCGTCTTATTCCTTTTCATTGGGAACAGCGTTGAGCCTGTGTGGGTTTCATGAGGTCAGGCCCCGGGCATGGCAGGAGAGATGCCACTGTGTCCTTGTAGTGTGGCCGCAGAAGGCCCTGGTGTGGCCCTCTGGGTTCACTCTGTCCTTTAGGACCCTTGTTGAGCAAGAGTAGAGCTGTGAGGCCTCACTGGCGCCACCCTGGAAAGCTGTGCAGAGAGAAGGCTTCTCGTGCCGCTGTTCTGTGCCTACCTGTCCCCTGCCTTCCCTTTGGAGGGTCGGCACAGGTTCTTCTCCCTGGGTCCCTGGTGACGTCCTCTCCTCCACAACCCCAGTGTGCTGGGCTCCCGAGCCATGTTGCTCTTAGCACAGCTCACCTGCTACCCTGTGGTGGATTCCTGAGTAGTCCTCCCAGCAGCTCCCTTGTGCTGTCTGTCTGAGGGCTGTGCTTGCTTCTCGCGCCTCATCAGCATTGCAAGGGCACCATGAACACCACAAGTACAGGCTTGTACCTAGTTCCAAACTGAGGGACATGTCTGTTGTGTAGCTAATCTAGGTGAACATTTTTTTTTTTCTAAGACAGGTTTCTCTGTCCTGGAACTTGCTCTGTAGACCAGGCTGGCCTCACAGAGATCCGCCTGCCTCTACCTCCCAAGTACTGTGATTAAAGGTGTGCTCACGCCCCGCCTGGCCCTAAATGGACATTTTATCTATTCACTTTTCTGTCCTTCCATCCACGTTTTTATCTACCCACCCACCTTTCTACCCCTCACCTTCTCACCCATCTACCCACTCACCCATCCATTTGCCCACCCACCCGCCCATCCACCCGCCCATCCACCCGCCCATCCATCCGCCCATCCATCCGCCCATCCATCCGCTCATCCATCCGCCCATCCATCCATCCATCCATCCATCCATCCATCCATCCATCCATCCATCCATCCATCCACCGCCCATCCATCCACCCATCCGTCCACCCATCTATCTACTTGCCCATTTCTCCTCCTGCCCTCTTCCTGGCAGCAGTGCTGAATTCACACCAGGGCCTGCACTTCCCATGGTGAGTCCCTCAGTTGTCAGCTCCTTTGACAAACTTTCTCTGCTGACAATAGGTTCGACTGTGCACTGAGAACCCCCGAAGGAGTTGTGTTTTGTTTGTCTTGGGGCTCACAGTTCTGGCTTTTGTGCAAGTTCTGTAGTCATGTCCCCTGTCATTTATTCCCTTGAAATAAAGTCATTTCTTGGGCCTCCTCCTGCCTTCATGGTTTCTGCTTGCTGATGCCCTTGGAGTGTGGAAGGTGAACAAGGTCCAGTGTTGGGTCTGTTGGGAAGGCGCATGGTACAGGTGTCACTGCCCTGCCCAAAGCCCTACAGCTCTCTCTCCATTGATCAGAGGCTCAGGCTCCTGAACTTCCCGCCCCTGCTGTCAGCATCTGGGCCTGAGCAGACAGCTGTGTCCTCTGCCTAGCCTGTGTCCCCAGTGTCTGCAGCGCTACCCTGCCACAGCACAGCGGGTGCAGCTCCCCACGTGCCTGCTGCAAGGGCCTCCTGGGGTCCTGTCCTCCCCCTCCACGTCCATGTGCAGTTCCCCGCCTCGCCAGCAGGGTGAGCTGCTCTTATCCACAGCTCCTGTAGTCTGGACTACAGGGACCCCTTGGCTGGCCAGCACCTTGTCAGAGTAAAGCCGTCTTCCTGTTGGTTTTTGCTGTTCACTCATTTTCTAGGGGAGTTTTGACCTTTCCTTCAACTTTCATTTAGTTCTTAAAAATTGGCATTTCTTTATTTCTTTACTTACCCTGTGTGTGTGCCCAAGGGTGGCCCTCCCCAGTGTGTGTGGAGAGCTCAGGGGACAGCTTGCAGGAGTTGGTCTCCTCTCCCACCAGTCAGGGTGCCAGACTTGGCAGCAAGCGCCTTTACTTTCTGAACTGTCTCACACTCACCTTTTATTGATTTATTTACTTTGTAATTTTTAAATTTTAATATCTAATTAAAGTGTGTGTGTGTGTACAGTGCTGAGGAAAGCGGAGGGTGTGTCGGGTTCCCCGGAACTGGAGCTCCAGGTGATTGACATGGGTGCTGGGCCAAAGGCACATCTGGAAGAGCGGTGTTTAGTTAGCGCTGACCCTCTCCAGTCCTCCAACTTTTATTACTCTAATTTTCTCTTTCTTTCTTTTGTTCCTGCTTTCTGTTTTTCTTTTTCTTTTTAAAGACAAGGTCTCAGGGTATAGCCCTGGCTCAGACCGAGCTTGAACTCACAGCTATCCTTCTGCATCTGAGTGCTGAGATTAAAGGTGTGCATCATGCCTAATAGTTTAAAAATTTTTTAAATTTCATTTTTGCTGCTTTTTGAGACAGGGTCTGGTTATGTAGCCCAGGCTGGCCTCAAACTCATAAATCCCCTGCCTCAGCCCTTGAGAACTGGGATGACAGACATGCATCATCCGAGCTATGCCCAGTCCACTTACAGTTTGTCTTCTGTTGCTATAACAATTTCTGGGGCCCAGTGTGATTGATTTAAAGAGAAAAGGCAATTCTGGGTCGGCAAGAGGGCTCAGTGGGTAAAGTGCTTGCTGCCGAGCCTGGCTGTGTGATGGCAGGGACCAACATCTGCAGGTGTCCTCTGCCCGTCACACCCATGTGACAACATGTGCATTCACAGCAGCTCACCTTCATTCACTCCGCTGAGACATCTGTCCTCATAATCTGCCTGGTTGCCTGTGTGACTCTTCAGTGGCTTGTGCATTTCTCACTGTGCCCAGATGCTTATTATAGACCACAGCAGAAACATCAGAATTCAAGGTGGGTGGGGTGAGGGGCAGACAGATGGCTTGTGTCCTTCTGGAAGGTAGTGGGTGTGCTGTTGGGGACTCAGGGCCTTGGATTTGTGTTCTAGAGTTCTCCTGCGGAAGGTGGAGAAGCCCCTTGGCATCGCCATGTGCCAGGGCTTTACCTTTGGCAGAAGCCAGTGACCCAACTGTTCCTGTTGTCTGAGGCTCTGGCCTCACATCCATCCTCTCTTGGCTTTAAGGTCTGAGCCTTGGAACTCTGGGAGTCCTCACTGCCCACCTTCTAGGCCCTGCCTGTGCCCTGGGTCTCCAGGCACATCTGACATCTGTCTCCAGTGATGACAGGTTGGAATGGTGTGGCTAAGGGTGCAGAGTGCAGCTTTCTCCTGTCTTCCTGGCACTGTGGGCC
The DNA here is from genome assembly GCF_950005125.1 of Chionomys nivalis. Lineage (NCBI taxonomy): Eukaryota > Metazoa > Chordata > Mammalia > Rodentia > Cricetidae > Chionomys > Chionomys nivalis. Next base: position 11,116,843 of record NC_080091.1, read on the forward strand.
AGCCCTGCCTTGTCCCCCTATTGGATAATATCCTTGCCATGCCCTGGACCAGCCTCCGCGTCTCCTGCCATGCCTCCTGCCCTCCCACTCCTGCTGCCTTGGAGCAGGTGCTGGGTGCCTGAGTTCTTTGTCACATCACACTGGAGGCTTCAGCGAGCCTCTGTGGCCTGTCCCTGGTTATCTCTGTGTTGACCTGTCCTGATGGTGAGTGGGTACCAGGAAGGAAGTCTGCAGAGGAGTTCCTAGTGTCACCCTTTTGCTGGCTTCTGTGTGATCACTTTAGCAGGGGCTCCATGGAGAGCCCAGGGCTGTGGCCTGACTTTAGTGGCATCCCAAGGATACTGAGGACAGACAACCTCTCCTGATGCACCCAAAGCTCCCTGGGGGTGCAGAGCCTGGCTCCAGCCACTCAGGGAACCTCCTGTGGCAGTCCATCCTGCCTGGGTTGCCATCTTGGGAACTTTAGGAAGGAGTTTAGAATCAGGGAGGTGTGGGCTCCAGGACTCTTGTCATGATTGGCTGCTGTCTACTGAGGCGGCAACTTTCTGTTTGACCCTTGGTCTCTCTGGTGATTGGCTTGGGCTGGGCAGATGTGAGCACCCTAATGGGTGGAGTCAGGGCCTCTGTGCTGTGGTAGTCACAGCTGCAGACCTGCTGGGGGGATTTCTTTCTAGGACACTAGAGAGCACTAGGGCAGTCTCACTGCTCTAGGCACAGTTAGGCCGAGTGACAGACCAGAGCTGTTCCCTCCCCGAACCAGTGGCTTTATTGGCCTTATTTTTTAATTTTTATTTTTTATTTTATTTTTTATATTTTATTTATTTATTTATTTATTTATTTATTTATTTGTTTATTTATTATGTATACAGTGTTCTGTCTGTGTGTATGCTTGCAGGCCAGAAGAGGGCACCAGACCATTACGGATGGTTGTGAGCCACCATGTGGTTGCTGGGAATTGAACTCAGAACCTTTGGAAGAGCAGGCAATGCTCTTAACCACTGAGCCATCTCTCCAGCCCCTTTAATTTTTATTTTATTGTGTTTATAATTGTATTACCACTATGTATTACCTATGTACGGGTATTTTGTCTGCCTGTATGTCTATGTATATGTGTGTACCTGGGGCCCTGGAGTGTCAGATTCCTAGGAACAGGAGTTCCAGATGGTTGTGAGCCACTGTGGGGGTGCTGGGAATCAGACACCCACAATGGACTGCCCCCCCCTACTGATCACTAAATGAGAAAATGTTTCAGGAGACTGCTTGTTCATTTCCCAGCCACCCAGACTCCCGAAATTATCACACAGAAACTGTATTATTTAAATCACTGCTTAGCCAATCACTCAAGCTTACTGCTAGCTAGCTCTTACATCTAGAATTAACCCATTTCCAGTATTTTATATTTTACCACAAGATTCGTGGCCTGCCGGCAAGGTTCCAGCATATCTGTCTCCAGCAGCAGCTCCATGACTTCTCAGTTTAGTCTTTCCCACCTCGCTCTGCTCTACCCTATCAGGCCAAGCCAGCTTCTTTATTCATTAACCAATAAAAGCAATACATAGACAGAAGGACCTCCCACACCAAGAAAATGCTTCACAGCTGAATTTCATGGAGGCATTTTATCAGTTGAGGCTCCTTCATTTGAGGACTCTAGCTTACGCCAGGTTGACAGGAAACTAGTCAGCACAAATGGTGAGCCCTTTATATAATCTGGATACTGGCCCCTTGTCTTGTTGAGTGGTGAAGATGCTGTACGTTCTGCATGCTGATCTTAGACCTGTGGCTCTTAGGTGTTTCCCAGATTGTCTCTTCATCACGACAACCTTCGAGTTCAGAGCCCAGTGTGCATTTTCTCTTACTCCTTGTCTAAACTCCACCTGCTTCAAGGCTATAAATATTTGTATTATAGAAATTTGATATTTGATTTTAAAATTTGGTCTGAAGCCACTTAGAATCAACTCTGCGTGTGGTATGAAGGACAGGACTGGCAGGGACAGCCCATGCAGTTCAGTCAGCAGCTTTTATCTGTCCCTTGCAGGACACTGCTGTCCCTGGAGGTGCCTGACAAAAATCAACCCTGACGGCTTCCTTGAGCCCAAGTCATTTGTCCACCTCAGCCCCCTGGAACCTCCTGGAACCCCCAGGTAAGTGCAGCAGCCAGGCCCCAGGTGGGCCGCCTGAGATTGGGCCATGCTAAGGGAGCGGCTGTGGTTGGAGTCCGTGCACCTGTCCAGCAGTGACTCAGGCTTCTTTTAGTACTAAGGGCTCCACAGTTAGGCCTTGCCTAGTGATGGTGCTTGGGACAGACAGGGCTTGGCAGGTCCTGTGGGCTCCTGTGAGGAGCATCCTCTTGGGCCCACCGACAAGAGTGGTTTGCAGTCTATTCAGAGTGGTGGTGCCATCACTGCTGTCAAGCTCCAGAACATCCATGCCCTCTCCCCAGCCTCAAGCACCCAAAAATCCTCTTCCCTTGTGGATAGGCCCGTTTCGGAAATTCCCTGTCACAGAGTCCCACACTGAGTGATATCTTAGCTGTGATGAAGCACCGTGACCACAGTGAGTTGGCAAGGGAAGGGTTTCTTTGGCTCACACTTCCCGGTAACAGTCCATCATCAGGAAGTCAGGGCAGGAACCTGGAGGCAGGAGCTGGGGCAGAGGCCGTGCTCACTGGCTTGCTCCTCATGGCTTGCTCAGCCTGCTTTCTTATAGAACCCAGGACTAGCTGTCTAGGGACGAACCTCCCACAGTGGGCTGGGTCTTCCCTATCAATCACTTGTCTACAGCTAGAGCTGATGGAGACATTTTTAATTGAGGCTCCCTGCTCTCCAGTGACTCAAGCTTGTATCAAGTGGGTGTAAAACTAGTCACCGTGAGTGGTTTTGGTTTCTGGGTCTCGCACTGAGCTGATCTTGAGGCCCCTCCACACTGTGTGTTTGAGTCTCAGTCTTGTTCAGGACTGTGTGCTGTCCAGTGTATGGCTGGGCCACTCTTTCCCTGTCGTCTGTGCTGGCGGCTGTGTGGAGCATGACGTCACTCCGTAGACTTATGTTGGACTCTGGTTTGTGGGGGCAGTGGCTTTGCGCTGTGGTACTTTGGTAAGAATGACCCTCTTGTTCCCACCCCGTCCCCGTTGTTCACTCAGATAAAGGGGGCAGGACTGCCAGAAAGGTCCTTCTGTCCCAGCATTGGGCTCCTTGTGCTCAAGAGTGGCACAGCTGGGGGAGTGAGAGAAGTGGGGCAGACAGTTCTCACCTTGCCTGAGCCCTGAGCAGCTGGGACCTATCAGGAAACGCACTTTCTCCTGTTGTGTGACTTCTGGAGCTGGGGGCACCCCTACATGAGTCTAGCCACACTCCTGAACCAGCTCAGGGAGTCATGGCAATCTCCCTGCTGGGGGCTGAACTTAGGGTGTGGAGCCTCTGGGACTCACCAGAGAGTTTGGGGTGTCACCAAGTGGCTAGACCTCCAGCAGTAGGGACCTTCAAGAGCAAGAGGGGTTGGAAAGGTACCCCACCCCCAACACCTGGGGGACTGGCGCCTTCAGTGCCACTGGGAGGAACACGCCCGCCTCCTGTGCTCCTCTGTGCTTACGAAGGATGATGACCAGGTCACGGAGTCTGTGCTGTCCTGGCCTCATGGTACCGGCCTGTTGCTGTGCGCCCAGGGGCTCAGCCCAGGGGCTGTCATCACACTCTCAGGGTCCTTGGAGCCCAGTCCATATCTCCTTAGTCCTGCCTGAGGGACTCTGTCCTGGGCTCCAGTAAAGTGGGGCCGGTGGGCGCAGGTGACAGGTGACAGGACATGGCCTGGCCTGAAGCTCTGGTCTCGCTCGACACATGTCCCTGGATAGTGGGGAGCAACTCCTGTAGGGTAGGGTGGCTCTCTGTGGACCACTTCCTCTGAGCTCTGGTTTAACTGGTAGGAGGTGGAGAGGGCACTTTGTGGGCAGTAAGGAGCTGTTGCCACTAGGTGGAGCCAGAGCACTTGCTGTTTGGCAACAGGCATGTATGTAGTGGCTGGGTGTCCATCCATCACCATCCCCCACCCCATCCCAGACACACTCTGAGGCTAGTAGGTTCCAAGCTCACTAACCACAGCTCCCTGCTCTAGGCTACTAGGTTACTAGGTTACTACCTCTGCCTAGGCTACCAGGCTACTAGCTCTGCCTAGCCCAGACTTCCCAGGACAAGTGGCACCTGGAGCACTGATTATGCTGGACCCATCATGAGTGATGAACACATTGTGTTCCGGGTTTTGGGATCCCCATCTCTGTGTGCACCACCACTAGCTTTTGTAGCTTGTAACTATAGGCGTGGCCACTGCCCCGTATGGGGATACTTCGATGATGCCCTAGTCCGTGGTGTGTCTGTGGTAGCAAGTGAGCTGTTCAGCAGTGGCTGGCTCTTCTGTGGACCCTGGGGCACTCCACTTGCCAGTTGGTCCAGCTTCTGGTGGCATTTGAACCCCCGGCTCCCTGCCTCCCTTGTGATGACACTGTCCAGCTCTGGCTGATCCCTGGTTTTGTCCCTGCTCCCATCTTAAGTCCTTTTCTTTGTGTGCTGTCCCAGCTGCAGGACTGGCTTCCTCTAGGAGTGACATCCCGTACCCCTAGTCCTGGTCCACACCTCGGCTGTGCTTTCACTATAGCCTGAGGGATCAACTGTAGCCCTGCTGATTCTCTGCAACTGGGACCTTCAAGATCTCAAGTCCTTGGCAGGGAAATGTACCTGCTGCTAAGCCTCGTAGCCTGAGTTCAGTCCCCAGGTCACACATGGTGGAAGGAGACCACTGACTCCTGCACACACGTTTGCACAGCACTGTCTGCTGTGACCCCGCCCTGCCTCCCACCTTCATTCTATGTGCTGCACGGACCAGGATGCTCTGCGCTGTTCCCACAACCCTCAGGTCCCACATCCATCCCAGTTGCCCATACAGGGCCCTGGTGACGATGACAACCTGGGCTTTGCTGGCCATAGAGGCCTTGAGCAAGAGACAGGCAGGAGGGAGGATGGCTGGGTGCTGCCCCAGCTAAGGTGGACGTGCTCCCTGAGAAGGAGACACGTGCGAGAGGGGGTGGTGGGTGGGTGCGCTGAGTGTGGGGAGTCAGACCCTGGGCCACCCTGTGGGCCGGGAGCCATGGGGGAGGAACCGTGGTGTCCTCATGTCCTCCAGAAGGCACACTGTGCCCCACCATTAAACACGGCTTGCTGGGCCGCTGAGGTGGACTGCGCGCTCCATGCTCCTCCCGCCTGCTCTCTTGAACACGAGACTGCTGACTCCTAGGCTGCGAGGTTCCCGAGGACGTGGTGTCCCTTCTACACCATCTCCCCGCCTCTCACCTCTGCATGTGGGAGGGCTGTCAGGTGGACATGTGGATCCTGGGCTCAGCATCTGGTGTAGGGCTGGTGGGGACAGTGGTGGCTCTGAGACCTGGGGTGCATTAGATCTCCAGGATAGCTTCTAGTCTGTGGATAAGGCTCGTCCCTAGTGCCCTGGAGGACAGGGTCCAAAGGCCCCTCTCGGTAAACCATGTCCTGTCTCATGGCACTGTGTCTCTGAGGGCTGTGTGGAGTAGACATAGACAATAGAGTCCCAGGACACCCAGGTGATGCAGCTTCAGTACTCTCCAGAGCCCATCAGGGCAGTTGCTTTTGGGTGCTTGGTCACCAACCCCTTAATTCTGTGCACTCTATTCCCGGGCATGTGCTGCCACCTTGTGGCCATCCTGGGAAGTACGTGAGAGTCTGGATGTGGTCTCCCAGTGAGGTCACTAACAGAGAAGACCAGCTGTGCTGCCTCCCTCTAGCATGGATGCCCCAGCATCTGACATCCCTTCTGTGCTGGCACATGGGCAGGTCAGTGCTGGCCATGGCTTGAGCTGACTCAGATGGGTTGGTTTGCCCTCCTGGCCCAAGCCTTCTTGAATAGCTTGATGGGTTCCAGGCTGCAAACACTTAGGCACTGTGCACGAGTGAGACACTCTCAACTATCCCAGGGTGCTCTCATGTGTTCACAGGGCTCCTGGGTGGTTGCGGTGACCACAAAGCCACAAGGTCCACACGGGAAGAAGGTCCCTGCTGACAACAGTGCTGGGTTCTGGTGGCCTCTGATTAGAGGGTGCATTTGGTACCTGTCAGCTCTGGAGGGAGGTGCCTGTGCATTTAGTCAGCCGGTGCCACTTTGGCCCTCGGGATGGGGTGAATATGGAGTCTTGTAGCTTGCTGGCGCACCAGCTGCCTGCTGTTGCCCTCCTGCAGGGGGTGTTTTTGTTGTCTCGAGGGGAGCATCGTGGTGGTGTTGGTGGCATTGGTGATGGCAGGGCTGTGCTGACCGCTCTTCTCCTCTCACAGGTGTGGTTCTGCAGTGGAGCAGCCATGGGGTCTGAGGACCACAGTGCCCAGAACCCCAGCTGCAAAATCATGACCTTCCGCCCCACCATGGACGAGTTCAGGGACTTCAACAGATACGTGGCCTACATCGAGTCGCAAGGTGCCCACCGCGCAGGCCTGGCCAAGGTGGGTCATGCCACTCCCGGGCTGCTTTGTTGTGCTGCTCCAGCTTCCTCCTCAGACTTACAGAGGCACCGGGTTCTGTGAGGGGGCCTGGGCCAAATCAGGGCACTTGTGTCCCTAGCCCCAGGGAGCAGCTCTGACTGGGTGCTATGCCAGGCCGAGGGTGGGAGGGGACCTGATGCCTAGAAACAGTGGTGCCCGCAGACACCTTGAATTCCTGATTAAGTGGCAGTAATCCAGAGCGGTAGAAAGGTGTGTACGTGTGTGTGTGTGTGTATGTGTGGTGTGTGTGTGGTGTGTGTGTATGGTGTATGTGTGTGGTGTGTGTGTGTTATGTGTGTGTGGTGTGTGTGTATGTGTGTGTGTGGTATGTGTGTGTGGTGTGTGTATGTGTGTGGGGGTTGTGTGTGTGGTATATGTGTGTGGTGTGTGTGTATGTGTGGTATATGTGTGTGTGGGGTGTGTGTGTGGGGTGTATGTGTGTGTAGTGTGTGTGGTGTGTGTGAGGTGTGGGGTGCGTGGGGGTGTGTGTGTGGTGTATGTGTGTGTGGTGTGTGTGTGGTATGTGTGTGGGGTGTGTGGGGTGTGTAGGGTGTGTATGTGTGTGGGGTGTGTGTATGTGGTGTATGTGTGTGTGGTGTGTGTGTGTGGTGTATGTGTGTGGTGTGGGGGGGTGTGGGGTGTGTGTGTGTGTGGGGTGTGTGTGTATGTGTGTGGTATATGTGTGTGTAGTGTGTGTGTAGTGTGTGTGTAGTGTATGTGGTGTGTGTGTGGGGTGTGTGTGTGTGTGGTATGTGTGTATGTGTGGGTGTGTGTGTGTGTGGGGGTGTATGGGTGTGGGTGTGTGAGGTGTGGGATGTGTGTGTGGTGTATGTGTGGGGGGTATGTGTATGTGTGTGGTATATGTGTGTGTGGTGTGTGTGTAGTGTGTGTGTAGTGTATGTGGTGTGTGTGTGGGGTGTGTGTGTGTGGTATGTGTGTATGTGTGTGTGTGTGTGGGGGGGGTGTATGTGTGTGGGTGTGGGTGTGTGAGGTGTGGGATGTGTGTGTGGTGTATGTGTGGGGGGTGTGTGTATGTGTGTGGTGTGTGTGGTGTGTGTGTGGTGTATGTGTGTGGTGTGTGTGTGGTGTATGTGTGTGGTGTGTGTGTGGTGTGTGCGTGTGTGTGTGTGGTATGTGTGTGTGTGTGGTGTGTGTGTGTGTGTGGTGTGCATGTGTGTGGTGTGTGTGTATGTGTGTGGTGTATGTGTGTGTGGTATGTGTGGTGTATGTGGGGGGTGTGTATGATGTATGTGTGTGGTGTATGTGGTGTGTGTGTGTATGGCGTGTGTGTGTGTGTGTTGGCACAAGGCCTTGCATAGCAGAGTATGCTTGACACCTACAGAAAGGTGTTGGGGTCACCCTGGCATCTTTTTTTTTTCTTTTTTAAAAAAATGGCTGGGCAGTGGTGGCACATGACTTTAATCCCAGTGTGTAGAAGGCAGAGGCAGGTGGATGGATCTCTGTGAGTTCAAGGCCAGCCTGGTCTACAGAGCAAGTTCCAGGACAGCCAGGGCAACACAGAGAAATCCTGTATTGAAAAAAAAAAAAAACTGTGTGTGTGTGGGGGGAGGGTGCACACATGTGTGTGGTGCATGTTGGCGCCAGAAGGGGGCCTGGACCCACAGCAGTCGGGAGCCTCCTGAATGGGGCGCTGGGCTCTGAACGCTGAGCCAGTTCTCTGCTTCTCACTTCATTTCTGCTTTTCTTAGCACTGGGGTCCACCTGGGCCGCTCATGTGCAAGGTAAATGGCAGGCCTGCCTCAGGACTCCGTCTAAGACCGCCCGGGGCTCACTGACCCTCCCAGGTGCTAGGAGGACAGGCCAGCACCTCACACCTGGCTTTGCCCAGGTGACACCTGGAGCAGTTGCTGGTGGGTCCCCACATGGCCACCATGGTTCTCTGGAGTCCAGCTAGCACTTCGGAGTGCCAGAGTCGGTCCAGAGATCGCACAGGTGTCGGGGGCAGTAGATCTCAATTCCCAGGCAGACTAAGGGGTTGTATAGGCAACTGTGCCACCAAACCTGAGGCCTGAGCTTAGTCCCCCAGGATTCACACACAAGGAGGAAAACTGACTTCTGTGAGTGGTCCCTTGACCTCCACATGCGTGCACACACAAGATAAATAACCTTTCTCAGGGAAGCAGTGCCTTCCGAGGCAGGCATGCCACCCCAGCCTAGAGCTGCCAAGTACTGTCCCCTCCCGAAGTTCAGTTTCTCAGTGATGACCTGGTGGCTCTCATCCTTGCTGTGCCTTGAAGCACTCAGTGACACACTCACACTGTTCCCTCTAGTGCTCGAACAGGCAAGTAGAATGGGCTAATGCCTTCTTCCTGCCCTGCCTCTCTGTGCCTGCACGTGCACGCCCGTGTGTATATCTACACGTGTGCACCCATGTGGTATGTGCATGTGCAGGCCAGAGCAGAGTACTGGGTGTCTTCCTTTTTCATTATTCTGCTTCTGCCTGAGGACAGAGCCCCACTGAATTGGAAACTCACCAGTCTGACTAGGCTGGCCGTCAGGGAGCTGTCCCCACCTCTCTCCCTGTGCTGAGGGCACAGGTGCGCAATCCTTTACATGAGTCCTAGGGATTTGAACTCAGGTCCCCGTGTTTGCAGAGCAAATGTCCTTACCCAGTGATGGTCTCTCCAGCCACGCATGTGTGTCCACGCCTGTGCATGTGCCACCTGCAGATGTGCCTCCAGGCACTTTACAGCCCTAGGGTCGGCCTGGGCTTCCTGTGGGTGGAGGACACCATTTCTCAGCAGACACTCCTGTTCCCAGTCTCAGCGGAGCCTGCCACCTCGACTCTTGAGACAGTTCTGGTTGAGCTGCAGGTTTCTACCCTTTCCTTTTCCTCCGTGATCACAGATTGAGTGACCATGGCCTGCCTGCAATACCCTTTCCACCAGAGAGGCTCTTGTGCATGGCCATCTTAGACTGTCCTCTTTGCTTCTGCTAAGGTCCCTGCAAATGAGACCGTGGCGTCTTTGCTCTGCCACCTCCCACCATAGCCTTGTACAAGTGCAGCTTCCCTTCTGGCATTTCTAGCACTGAGAGAGGGTGCACGTGCACGTGCTCTTCTACGGCTGTGGAGGACTGCCGTGCTCCCTGGGTTGGAGTTTGTGTGTGCGTGCATGCGTGCTCATCTATGGCTGTGGAGGACTGCCGTGCTCCCTGGGTTGGAGTTTGTGTGTGCGTGCATGCGTGCTCATCTATGGCTGTGGAGGACTGCTGCGCTCCCTGGGTTGGAGTTTGTGTGTGTGTGCACGTGCACGTGCTCATCTATGGCTGTGGAGGACTGCCTGCGCTCCCTGGGTTGGAGTTTTTGGCCTCCTCTGCCTTCACCTTGTCCTTGTACCTTGTCACTCTGCTCATCTTTGCATTCCACTGTTTTACCTGCCTGTCTGAATGGAGCCATCAAACTCGGTTGTGGCTGAGGTTCCCTGTGACCTTGGGGATCTGTGTTACCCCATAGGAGAGAAACTTGGGGAGACCAAGTCCATCTGAGCCCTGGGCATATATGTGCAGCACAGCACAGCATACACACCTCCTGCCTTCTGAGGGCAGATGGACTCCAGGAACCACTGGTGCCACATACGAGCTGAAGCCATGGGTTCCTCAGTGTCAGTGTGCGTGTAGCCAGGCACTGGTGGCACATGTCTTTCGTCCCAACACTCGGGAGGCAGAGACAGGTGAATCTCTGTGAGTTTGAGGTCAGCCTGGTCTACAAACTGAGTTCCAGGACAGCCAAGGTTACACACACAGAGAAATCCTGTCTTGAAAAACTAAGAGAGAGAGAGAGAGAGAGAGAGAATGAGTATGAGTGTATATGAGTGGTGTATGTCTGTCCGTAAGAGTGAGTGTGTGCGCGCATGTGCACACATGTCTGTGCTGGGGGCTCTGCTGGCCACACAGCTGTCCCCACCACCTCTGTGGGATCTGTGGGCCTCAGGAGCTGAGATGGTACTTGCTATAGCCAGTGAGAGCCAGACTTACCCAAGGTGGGGAGTGCTCTGAGTATGTGTGTCGGGTGTTTAGGTCAGGACTTCCTGGCTGCTTGGTGTGAGAGCCCTGGGGGTGCTGCTTGGGGTCTCCTGGAGGTCGGGCTCCTTCCCATGGGAACCAGGAGGAATCTGAGGCTTGTCAGAATGGCTGCTGCCCAGTGCCCACTTTCACCTGTCGTCCCTCTGCCCACCCCCATCCTGGCACTGTGAACATGGAGTTGTCTGGTTCTCTGGGGGATGTCCTGGGTGCTGCAGCATTCTAAACAGTGTCCTCATCCACTGAGAGCAGGGTGCCCTCAGTGTGTGTCAGCCACAGGCGTCCCTAGATGTGAGCCTGCAGCCCTCCCTGCATGCAGCATGGGAATGGGAGTGACTGCCTCTGTGCTTGTTCCTGGGGACAGCAGGTGACTCCAACCTTCTGAGCCCATCAGCTTGGGGTCACCAGTCCTGTGCCAGTGGCCAGAGTGGAGAGGGAGGCTGTGAGGCTTGGCACAGCAACTCTGAGAGCCACAGGCTTGTGCCCTCCGCTTCCCCACAAGAAGGGCTGGCACAGTTCTGACTCTGCCCATCTTTGGAGTGATAGTGCCACCTTCCTGTCCTCATCTGGCTCCTCCAAGTATGGCCTCTGCCCTAGCTTGTGTCTCCAAGTTCCATTCCCCTATCTCAGTGCTGGGGGCTGGGTTGATGATCCCTTGTGCCTCAGTTTCCTAAGGGCAGCCACTTGGCCCTGGCATTGTGGCCATATCCGTCGGTGTGGAGTTCCTGGCCTCCAGCATCCGCTCCCTGTCTACTTGGGACCACAGGTGCTGGTTCTCACCTTGTCTCAGGCACTCCCTTGCAGCGTGCTGCTGTGTGCCCACTGTCGAAGCAGGCCTCAGGAGCCCCAACCCTGCCTGCCATCTCCACAACCAGGGGCATCCGTGCATGGCAGCAGTGACCAAGAACAGGTTCACGTATAAGAGTGTCTCAAAGTGGGGCCCTTGTTGAGCCAGCCCTGGAGTGCATTGGCTCTGTTTAGAACCACCCATGTCATGCCCGACTCAGCCCTGGCTTGGGCTCAGGCCTCCACCTCCCACCCCCGTGTCGGCTGCAGCGGGGCCCGACTACCACCTTGGCTGCCATGACTGTCATGGTTGTGTGGTACTTGTGTGAGCGCTGGTCTGGAGCATTTAGATCTTTGGGGACCTGGAATCCCCTATCCTTTGGAGCTGCATCACCCGTATCCTTTTTGGCCCCACAGATCATCCCACCCAAGGAGTGGAAGCCACGGCAGACATATGACGACATCGATGATGTGGTCATCCCAGCACCCATACAGCAGGTGGTGACGGGGCAGTCGGGGCTTTTCACACAGTACAACATCCAGAAGAAGGCCATGACCGTGGGCGAATACCGCCGCCTGGCCAACAGTGAGAAGTATGTGGGCGCAAGCCATCTTCCCACTCGTCACCACTTCCTAGAGGCCCAACTTGGGCTCTAGGCCCTCACCCCATCCCTGTCTTCCCTCATCCCAGTGTGTGGCCTGAAGGTGGCCCTCCAGTGGAGGTCCCCATGATTCCTGCTCTGCACTTCCTAAGACCTACAGTCATAGCATGTGCAGACACATGGTCCCCGTGTTCTCTGCTCCAGCTGCCCCTGGTTCCTGAATCTCCGTGCCCCTGCTGCCACAGGCAGCCTTGGTTCTGAGATGGCTAAAGGGTCTCATATTGCCCAGAGCACAACCTGAGCTATTGTGCTATCCCCAGGTACTGCACCCCGCGCCATCAGGACTTTGACGACCTGGAACGAAAGTACTGGAAGAACCTGACCTTCGTCTCGCCCATCTATGGGGCTGATATCAGTGGCTCCCTATATGATGACGTAAGTGTCCATGGGTCTGGCTACCATGTGGGCTGTAGGGAAGGGAGGAGAGTGGACCACTCTGATTCCAGTGGCTCCCACCCACCTCCATGTTCCTGGACACTACTTGGCAGGACTGTGCTGGCTTTTGGCCCAGACTGGTGTGCTGAACAGGAGGCTACAGCCTGATTTGATTTCAGTGATGGTGGGGACTGCTTGGACTCTGTCTCTTCTGACTCCTCTGTCTTGTGTCCTTGAGGTTTAAGCCACCTCAGTGGAAGCTGCTGAGGTGTGGAGCTGGGAGCCCATGCCTTGGAACTGTGGCTCCTACCACAGGGCAGAGGCACGTTGGTGCTGGTGTTTCACAGCATTCCTCTGGAAGGTTTTGTTGGTTGATGATTTGTGTGTATGTGCGTGCACACATAGGAGACCCATGAATAATCTCAAAGGTCTTCCTTAGACCCTGGCCCTGTCTACCTTGCAGTTTTAGGTGACAGGGTCTCACTGTGTATTTGTTTTTTTTTTTTTTGTTTTTCGAGACAGGGTTTCTCTGTGGTTTTGGAGCCTGTCCTGGAACTAGCTCTATAGACCAGGCTGGTCTCGAACTCACAGAGATCCGCCTGCCTCTGCCTCCCAAGTGCTGGGATTAAAGGCGTGCGCCACCATCGCCCGGCCCTTTTCTTTTTTGTGTTTTTTTTTTTTTTGAGGGTCTCACTGTGTAGACCAAGCTGGCTTCTACTGTAAGGAAATAAACTTTCCTCATGAGTGCTGGAGTTATCTCCTCCACCTTGTTTTTTATTGTTGGGTTTTTAAAGTTTACTCATTTTTAACACTTGTGTGGGTGTTTCGCTTGTGTATGTATTTGATCCCCTGGAACTGGAGTGCAGCTGGTGAGAGCCTCTGTGTGGGTTTAGGGTCTCACTGAACCTGGAGCTCACCTGCTAGACTAGACTGACTGTCTAGCAAGTTGGGACTCCCCTGTGTCTGTCCAGAGCTGGATTATAGGTGCACACTGTGGCATCCAGCTTTCTGCGCAGGTACTGTTGGCCGGGCGCAGGGTCTCCCACTGAGCTGCTCCTCAGTGTTGGTTATTTGTTTGTTTTGTTTTTGAGTTGTGTGTGGTGTGAGTGTGTCTGTTCTTGTGTGTGTGTGCATGCAGGCACATGTGTGTCCGCGTCTGTGGTGTTATAGATCTGAACTCAGGTCACCAGGCTTGGTGGCAGCACCTTCATGCGAGCCCTCTCAGCGGCTATGACTGTTCCTAAAGGCAGGCTGGCTTCGTGCAGCTGGCACGCCCTGAGCTGCAACGGCTGAAAGCACAGGGTGCAGTGGGCTGCAGTGCACCCACAGCGCTGGAGGGCCCTCACTTGTCCACTTGTGTCTGGACATTTCTGTTTTTAGTGTCCCACATTGTGGCCTCTTATGTCCTCTCTCAGTGTCCCTGGGGTCTGCGCACTGGTGTGTGGAGGGCCCACACAGCATGCCCCTGTCCATCAGGTGATAGACGTGTGGACTGTGGCCTGCTTGGGCTCCAGGAGGTGAGGCAGCTGTGGGTGCTGTCCATGTCCATGTGGTCAGGCCTTTGTTTCTCTGAGGTCCGTATCTGGGGTGCATCTGCTGGCTGAGCTGTCTGCCTCTCGATTCCTGCTTCCTGGCACTTGTCACTCTGGGTTTGAGAGGCACCACTGCGTTGTGGTTCCTTTTTCCACGATGCCGAGTGTCCGGGGGCTCACTGTTCTCTCTGTGCCTCTGTGGAGAAGTCTATACTTAGACTTTTCATGCACATGGGGTGTGAGTTTGTCACCAGCAGGCCGTCTGCACCCCGTCTGTCTCTGCTCTGTGAGCTGTCTGTCTGTCCAGTCTTCTTTCAGTACTGGGACCATCCATGGGGCCCTTGCTCATGCTGAGCTGGCTCACATTGTCACAGTCACACCTTTGTGTCTTCTTTTTGGAGACAGGTCCACTCTGGCCTCAGCCTTCTGAGTGCCTGGGACCACAGGCTTGGTTGTGTTCTTTCCTGGCGGTGGCTTGACTCTGTAGAGTCTACATAACTCTTTTTGTTTCTATTCTCGGTGCAGTTTTAAGAACCTGTTGCTGGTTCCACAGACAGAGTTTGGCCTTGTGTCTTTCCTGAGACCTCAGTGGCCTTGGTCTGCTGCTCTATGAGCTGCGGTCAGACCCAGGCCGGTGAGGAGAGCCCCCTGACCCAGATCAGCTGCTGGAGAAATGCTTGTACCACAGGGGATGGTCTGGATGCCGGGGGAATTCTAGGTCAGTATTGGTTATGTTTGTTTATTAAAAACAAAAGAATCACCCAGATGGTGGTGGCAAGCGCCTTTAATCCCAGCACTCGGGAGGTAGAGGCAGGTAGATTTCTGTACATTCAAGGCCAGCCTGCCTGATCTACAGAGTGAGTTCCAGGACAGTTAAAGCTACACAAGGAAACCCTGTCTCGAAAAACGAAAAGAAAATGAAAATTCTAGGGGAGAGATGGTTCAGTGGTTAAGAGCACTGGCTGTTCTTCCAGAGGTTCTGAGTTCAATTCCCAGCAGCCACCTCAGTCTGTAATGAGATCTGGTGCCCTCTTCTGGCCTGCAGACAGAAAGAACACTGTATACATAATAAATAAATAAATCTTAATAATAATAATAATAATAAAAAGAACAGGGCTGGAGAGATGGCTCAGTGGTTAAGAGCATTGCCTGCTCTTCCAAAGGTCCTGAGTTCAATTCCCGGCAACCACATGGTGGCTCACAACCATCTGTAATGAGGTCTGGTGCTCTCTTCTGCCTGCAGACATATACACAGACAGAATATTGTATGCATAATAAATAAATATTAAAAAATAATAATAATAATAAAAAGAACAGATGAGATGAGAGGAGATGGTCAGATGGGGCAGAGTCCCAGCTGCCAAGCCTGACAACCTGAGTTTAATTCCCAGGGCATACATGGTAGAGAGAATGAGGTTGTCCCCTGACTCCTCATGTCCCACACAAAATAAAATAACTGTAAACAAGACAGGGTTTCTCTGTGTAACAGCTCTGGCTGTCCTGGAACTCACTGTGCAGATCAGGTTGGCCTTGAATTTACAGAGAGCTGCCTGCCTCTGCCTCCTGAGTGCTGGGATTACAGGTGTGTGCCACCACCGCCCAGCAACAAAAGTTCTTAAAATAGACATTTTCATTTTTAGATCAGTTTTAAGTCTATAGCAAAATGGAGCAGAAAACTCGCTTGAGGGCTGGGGAGACAGCCCCGTGGTTAGAATACTTCTGTTAGTCCTGAGGACTCAGGCTCGATTCCCAGTACCTACCTCAGGGTGACTCTAACTCCAGCTCGGGCATCTGGCCCTGAGGGCACTGCCCTGCATTCATACACAAGTAATCAATAATTAAAGGAAGGGAGTCCTGCTTGAGAGCCTACAGTCCTCTCGCCTTCTTGCCCCAGCCGTGATGCTAAGCACTCCCTGCCTCCATTCTTGTTCCTTATCCACAGTGTCTCAGGACTGCAGTCATGGCACAGCCTTTCCCATGACTTCTGTCCTGCAACCATGTGTGCTTAGAGCTCGTCCATGTCCTTTCTGACTTATTTCTTTCAAGTGTGTGTGCTCAACTGTTGCTGCAGCTGCCCCTGCCTTGTGACATGACTGAGGTGGAAGCTGTCTCACAAGCCCTTCTATAGGTGACTGTAACTGGAGGTTTCTCTCCCACCCACCAGTTCCTCAGTAACCATTCAGAGGCTTATATTAACTATAGAATAATGATATGTTTGGCCAATGGCTCAGGCTTATTACTAGCTAGCTCTTACATTTAAATTAATCCTTATTTCTTGTCTATGCTTTGCCACATGGTTCGTGGCTTGTTACCTCATTTTCTACAAGTCTTGCTTTCTTAGCAGCTGGCTGGTGTTTCCTCGACTCCACCCTTCTTCACCTGTATCTCTGCTTCAATTTCCCGCCTGGCTCCATCTTACCTTTCTGTAGGCCAAAGTAGCTTTATTTATTAACCAAGGAGAGCAACACATATTCACAGCATACAGAAAGACCATCCCACAGCAGGTGGCTTCTTTTTCCTCCTTCTTGAGCCAGGGTCTCATGGAGCCCAGGTTGGATTTGAATTTGCTAGGGATGACCTCGAACTCCTTACTCTCCTGTTCCACCTCCTAAACATCAGTGTGCTGTGCCCTGTTCACATTGCCCAGCATTGCACCCCACATGAGAAAGCCTCTGCACTCTGGTGGGGGAGTGTGGGGTGTCTTGGTGTCTTGATCTGGTTTATCCACTGCAGGTGCCAAGCAACTTTACAGGAAGCAGTCAGGTCTCGGATCTGTGCTGTGCGCTCTCTTCTCTTGGGTTTGGGCTCCCTGTCCTCTAGCAGGCCTCATTTTGTTGTCTGTGCTCCTGGGGCAGTGCTAGCCTGGCAAGATATTCTGAACAGGCATGTCCCTACACCCCATCTCCTGTCAGCCAGTGTGCCGACTTCTCACAGGCTTCAGCTGCCAAGGCCCAACCCTGGGCCACATCTACCACAGGCCCCCTGGAAGCTTGTGGCTTTGGCCTGCCTCACCTGAAGTAGCACAGAATCTGTTACAGATGGGGAAGCTGAGACCCAGAGCAGAGGACTTTTGACCCAGCCATGGCGTGAATTCTCCGCATGAGGCTATACCTGGGTCCCTTTCTTGCAGCCCATGACATGTCCCACATGGTCACTGTGCTGGGTGGCAGGCAGGGCAACAAGGCCATTATATGCTTGGTGACCTGTTGCCATTATGTTACTGTGACCTCAGCAGCCTCTGCCCTCCAGACTTGTGCCTTCAGCCTCCTGGCAGGGGAGTGGTCACCGCTGGTCATCTTGTCAGCACATATTGAGATGCTGAGATGCACCCTGCTGGCTCTGGGATGAGGAGAGGTCTCAGGCACAGGCACACGAGGCTCCTGCCCCACCTTAGCTCCAGCTAGCATTTGATGAGAGCACAGGTCAGGGTGGGGGCTTCATACATGTTTGCCTATATCCTTTGAAGCTGTCTGATCTTGTTTGGTGGAAGGTTCTGAAAGGGCTGTCATTTGGACATGGGTTCACATGCCTGTGAAAGGATCACTCTCGTGGAGACTGCCTTTCTCCTTCTGTGTTACTTAGAGGTGTGGAGGTCACTGCCAAGCTATAGTTGTCCATTGATGGTTTGTAGACTGTTGCCTGCAACATGCTGTTCCAGGAAGGCTGGGGTGGCAGGTGAGAGTGCAGGGCCCATGACCCTGGTCCCCTTGGCCTCTTGGGATGACCAACTGGAGCCTGGGGATCTGATCCTGACTTATCTCAGTAGCCCCGTTCTACCCCAGGTGACTACATTCAGGGTGCAGGTGGGCACAGGTATCCTGGGAGGACTCTGCTGACCACACACTTGCTGTCCACAGGATGTGGCCCAGTGGAACATTGGTAACCTGAGGACCATCTTGGATATGGTGGAACGTGAGTGTGGCACCATCATCGAGGGCGTGAACACACCCTACCTGTACTTTGGCATGTGGAAAACCACTTTTGCCTGGCACACAGAGGACATGGACCTCTACAGCATCAACTACCTGCACTTCGGCG
Source organism: Chionomys nivalis (assembly GCF_950005125.1). Classification (NCBI taxonomy): domain Eukaryota; kingdom Metazoa; phylum Chordata; class Mammalia; order Rodentia; family Cricetidae; genus Chionomys; species Chionomys nivalis. The sequence continues at coordinate 11,134,828 of NC_080091.1, forward strand.
AGCCCAAGTCCTGGTGAGTGCCAGGGTGTGAGGCATGGGGTGATCTGGCTAATCTGACAGGTTACTGTGGTGCACCTCCTGCTCACCCTTCAGTCTTGGGGGAGATGTGCTGGCCCAAGACCATGGCCTTGGCGGTTAACAGGTACCCACTGCAATTCTGCCATTCTGGGCAGCAAACAGGCCAATGGGTATGTCACCTGCTGCCAAATCACAGGGGTTGATTCCTGCTGGACCTGGAGGCTGTGTGAGGTGCCAGCTTGCCAACAGTGCCCCCTCTCTCTTTCTCTCTCTTTTTCCATCTCTCTCTCTTTCTCTCTCTTTCCATCTTCCTTTGACTGCCAGGCAGAGCCCTATCCCAGGCCAGGCTCCCATCTCCCCTTGGGCTCAGCTTCCTTGTTGCACAGTGTGGACGGGAATAATGCCCTCCCCCACGCCTGGTGATGCTGAGTAGGGAGGGCAATAATGAGGGCGGAGGATGTCTGTGGTCCCCACTGAAGGCAGGTCCCAGTAGCTGGCTGTCCTGCTGCCATTTCTGTCACTGTGGAAAGCCACTTGGGGGAATGGGTTCATGTTGACTCCTGTTGCAGCCCACAGTCAGTCACTCAGGAAAGTAGAGCCACGCCCACATGGAGCAGAGCTGCATGCTCGGTCATTTTTCCTACTCTCACACAATCCAGGAATGCTGCCACCTTGTTCAGCTTCATTTTCCCACACCTATGAAATGCTCAGGTCTCTCGGACACATAACCCAGACATTCCTGCTAAGACTCTCCCTGGTGGTTGTAGCATCTGTGATGTTGACAACTAGCCATCACCCTGGTCCTCTGCTTGTGTGTGGAGGTGCCTTCCCCACCCACAGCTGAGAATTCAGGGTGCAGGGAGCCCTGTTGCTCCCACCAGGTGCTTTGTCTCTGGGGCCATTGCATGGCTCTTAGAGTCTCCCTGAGCGGAAGGTGGTGGCTCAGGTCTCCCTAGGTGAGACTGCGGCCTCCTGAACACTCGGGCTCTGGTGCCCCTTAGCTCCACCTCGTGATCACACAGTAGGTCCTTCTGCCTCCCAATGTCCAGCACCCCCTGATGTCCCAGGTGTGATAGGAATACGTTGCCCCAACAGGCCTTCCCTATGTTGCTCGGTTGTGGACAGGGCTGTGTGCTGAGCCTGTGGAGGGCCACATCAAGAGTACCCTCTTTTTGGGGTGTCTCTGCACTCAAACCCTAGGCACATAGTCCTCCCTGCTCCAGTGGAGTCCATGCTTGACTCTGGGCAACTCTTCTTCCCTGGAGGGCACCTCCCATGTGGACCCTGTAGCCAGCCATCGGCCTACAGCTTCCTGGCTGATGGCCAAGCTGGGCTGAACTTTGCTGTTTAGGAAAGTGAATCCCAACCAGGTGGTGGTGGCACATACCTTAATCCCAGCACTCCGAAGTGCAGAGGCAGTCAGATATCTGAGTTCAAGGCCAGATGGAAAGTGAACCCCAAATATTCTGACATTCTCATACCTTGTGGGTCCCAGCACTGTTCCCTCACAGTGTCAGAACTGAGAAATCCCTCAAGTGTGTGTCTGCTACTTCTTGCTTCCCTGCGGCCGTAGGGAGTCCTGCACTCTGCTGCCCCAGTGTCAGGGACTCTGTGTTCCCTGGCCTGGGGCGCAACCCTTCTCCCCCTTCAGAACTGGTCGTAAGGAGTATCCCAGTCTCTGCCAGCCAAGGCTTTCAGCTGCTTTTCCTGTTACAACAAAAATCCTCTGGCAAAGGCAGCTAGCGAGAAGGGTTTGCCTTGGTTCCTCCATCTTGCAGGGAAGGTGCTGAGGCAGTTGGCACATGACAGGAAGGGGACCAGATGGATGCTAGTACAGCTCCTTCTCCTTATATTTGATCCAGGATCCTAGCCCAGGGAATGGTGCCACCCACAGTAGGATGAGTCTTGCCTCCTGAAGGCTCGTCTCATGCTCTGGATCCTGTCCTGTCAGTTAACACTGCCGGGTACACTGGTCCTGTGGGCTCCTGCTGGGGTGTCTGAGTTATGCACACCACCATTTATTTCTATGAGTTCTGAAGCCTGGTGTGACAGCGTCGGGCTGAATGGCATCTCATGAACAGCCTAGCTGTACCCTCAACCCCCAGGGTGACTCCTGGCCTTTGGCGACACCATCCTCTGTGTACACCTGTCCAGCTAGGTGACTTCTCCCATGGTGCCCTGCTGCCACCTGTGTGGAGCCAGCTGTGGCAGCTACCACCTGGGCCACTAGGATCCCCTGAGAAGTGCCGTGGCTGTAACAAGGGCCAGTGGCCTGCTCCTTGTGGCTGCATCGTCCAGCAGGGCTCATGACACCGCAGATACAAACAGCCCATGGCTGCTTCTGCTGCAAATCTCCATATGTGCACAGCAGTGGCCTGTATGCGCATGTGTGGTGGGTTCGTTTTGGTGTGAATGTGTAACTGGGATATGCTAGGACAGAGGACCTGAGCCCGAGTCCTGCTTCTTGTGGCCACTAGGTGGCACTCCCGCCTTTCTGACATGCGGCTGTTCCCTGGCTTCCCTACCCCAGCTGCTGTGCTTGGGGATGGGGAGACAGCCCCACTTTCTCCCTTGGAAAATAAGAGTGAAGAATAATAGCTGCAGGTCAGCCAGGGCTGCATGGTGAAGCTACAGTTCAACTGAGAAAAACCAGGCCAGGCCCTGGCGTTAGAGTCTGAGAATGAGACCTGGCCAGCACCCACTGCTTAGCTTCAGAGAGACCCGAGAGCTGCCAGGAGCCACCAGAGTGACCCGTGAAGTGGGAGCCAGCCCCAGAGAGGCAGGCTGGTGGGCTAGCTGTGGGCCTGTATGAGACTAGAATGTCCCTGGTATTGGGAAGCACCTCGGCAAGGACAGAGAACCGTGCTGTCTGAGGGTGGTGCTGGTCTGTGCATGGCCACATGGCCCTGCAGCTTGTGAGGCCTGGGGCTCTCTGAAAGATAGCAGCTGCTCACGGATGACTGTCCATCCACGCAGTGTACCTCGGGCGGCATGGTGGCCCACCTGTCCCAACAGTCACCCATGATGCAGTGGGTGCAGGTCCAGCCACCCCAGCTCCCTGTGTCCTGCTGTGGCTGGGCGTGGACATCAGGGCTAGTAGTGAACACAATGGCCACTTGTTTGGGGACAGAAAGCTCTGGCAAAGCCTCAGCCTTGGTCTTGGTACGGGAGGCCCTGTCACCCCTTCCATGGCAGGGAGGGGCCTTAGTTCTCTGTTGCAGCGATAGACACCATGACCCAAAGCAGCTTGGAAGAGCTGACTCAGCTTATACATTCCGGCGGTGCTCCATCATGGCGGGAAGTCAGGGCAGGAGCTGATGCAGAGGCCATGGTTACTGGCTTGCTCGGCCTGCTTTTTTTTTTTGGTTTTTGAGACAAGGTTTCTCTGTGTAGCTTTGGAGCCTGTCTTGGAACTCACTCTGTAGACCAGGCTGGCCTCAAACTCATAGAGACCCACCTGGCTCTGCCTCCGGAATGCTGGGATTAAAGCTGTGCGCCGCCACCACCTGGCTCAGCCTGCTCTCTTGTAAAACCCAGGAGTAGCAGCCGAGGGTCACTGCGCCCCCCCATGAGCTGGGCCCTCCCATTTTGATCATAATCAGAACACTACTCTATAGGCCCGTCTGGTGGGAGCGTTTTCTCTGAGGTTAGCTCTTCCTGGGCACTCTAGATCTGTTTGCATTGGCAACTGACCATGGAAGGATGGTACCCATGTGTCCTTGGGGACACACAGATCATGTGTGAGTTTGATTTGGGTTCTCCCCACCATGCTATGGGCCCCAGAAAGTAGGATTTCACATATGCCTCTGTCCCCAGCTCCAGCAGGTACCTCAAGGGGGTCAGTGCCACTTGAGTCCTTGTTACATCACTGAAGTTAATACATGTGGGTACTGCTCCCTGGATATGGCTTAAAACTGGGGAGTCCCCACTGCTGAGTCCTTCTGTCTCCTCCAGTTGTATGACCAGAAAGACTTTTCCCGAGGAGGTGCAGGGCTCAGGGCCACTCACCAGGTAGGGAGCCCACAGCAGACTGAGTACACCACCCAAGTCCCACTTGGTGGACCGTGAGCTTTACTGGGGTCACTGACAGGCCTGTGGGTGACAACTCACAGAGCTGGGCACCTGGAGCACACTGCACAGCCTGCAGGGCCACAACAGGCTGGAGAGCATCTTTTGCAGACGCCTCAGCTGCTCTGAGCCTCCTCCAGGCAGCTCGGCTTCCCCAGGAGACGACACACAGCTTTTATTGCTCACTCTGGTGAGGGGGGGCCTGGTGAAACTGGTGGGTTTCAGGGACATCCTGAAGCTGTTTTGAGTTGCTTACCTTCCTGTTTAAAGAGCTTCCCTGTAGGGTGGAGTGCTTCGATCTCAGGAAGCAATTACATCCCGTCTCCCCATCAGAGCCCCTGCTGTGGGCGCCATGATGGCTTGAGGTTCGTGAGGGTATTTGCAGGCCCAGCATTTCCTGAAGCTTTTTTGGGTCTGATGCTACTTTGGCTGATATGATCAGGGTCAAAGGATTTTGAAGGTGGGAGTGTGTGCTGCCCTGGGCAGGCAGGATAGAGAACACTGGGCTCTGCTTGGTCGCCCAGAAGCTGTTGGGACAGGTGGGGGTGGGTTCTCATGCTTTCCACAGAAAGCTGTTCTGTCCTGGGGTGTCTGTGGAGTAGCCACACAGGTACGGCTGCCGTGTGGCCTCCAAGGACATTGCCTTGCATGGGAAGTGAGGAGCCTGTACTTACAGGTCCCCTGATGGAGTCTCCCCCTCCTCCCTGCCTAATGTATGGCCACTGGTTAGTCAGACCCTGGGCCCTAGTCTAGGAAGGTGCATCACCACCTAAGGACCCAAGTGACAGTTGGACCTGCAAGGGACCCATCCTGGCTTGAATCTGTGCCAGCCTGTGAGGTACTAGCTTCTGAGTGCCTTGCCACCCCAGTCCTCAGGAACCACAGATGGTCATGCACCTCACCCTAGGCATGACCCTCTGCAGGGGTCTTCTGGGCTACCAGGTTCTTCTAATAGTCCAGCCATTAGGGGGCAACTTAGCTTGCAATGGTTGTTTCCTATCTGGCTTGCATCCCGTGGCCTCTCCCTCATCCTGTCCCCACTGTGTGGTGCCTGTGAGGTGGATGCTCTCACTTGTCTACCACACTTGTAGCACTTGGGAGAGCTGGGTGCCCCACCATGTCTCTCTGACTAACTCACTGGGGAATGTAAGGTTGCTGCTTCCACCTGAAGCTGGTGGCTGTGATGGTGTTAGGACCATAGCCACTGGCCCCTGCTCTGCCACTCTGTCCTCTCCAGAGCCCCTAGCTGTGGTGCCTGTCCTTGGCTGTCCTCAGCGTTTTATGAGAGGCATAGCTGTCTGCAGAAGGCTCCTCCTCTGAAGGTGACAACTGTCACAGGTGGGAACCCAGCAGCAGGCTCTGCGGCTGTGTTGCTGGTGCACCAAGTATGGCTGTGGCAGCCAGCTCACATTTTGTGGTGATCTTAGCCAGTCTGCCCAGGACGCTGCTGGTTTCATGTCTCCTGACCCGTCCTGTCTCAGACACTGCGGGTACGTGAGGCAAAATGTCAGTCCACATGTGACTTTTTGCTGTCCACCCTCCCCTAGGGGGGTGTGCTGCCAGAAGCCGGGAGACCCTGAATGGCAAGGTAACCAAGAGCCAACCAGGGTTGCTCTCCAGCTGGCATCGAGGCTCTGCTCTACAGAGCTTGGCATGCCAGCCAGTTCAGAGGGACAGGACAGCTGTGTTATCCCTGGCCTGGCGCCCCTGTGGCCTCCTTCTTGGGCCCTTGGCCTCACCCTGGCCAGAGCTGCTCTGTCGTCCTCATCTGCTGCTCTGGCCTTCTACTTGTAGACGGTGCTGTACATCTCAGTTACCTTGGGAACCAGAGGATTAGCTCTTGAGGCAGGTAACATTCCTGAGCTCAAACTGGGGCATTGGGGCCCTTGGTACAGCAAGATGAGCCCTGTGTCATTAGCCACCATGGTGCTCTGATAATGGTGGGCGATTCAGAGAATCTGGTACACACTACAGGGTACAGCTCTGAGTCACAGCCTGTGCCCATTAGCTCGATGAGCCATCCCACTTTGTCCTTCCACAGCCAGGCCTTGCCAGCCCTGCAGCTGTGTCCCTGGGATCGGAGGATCAGAGCAGCCATGCGCGTGTTGGGGCTCTCTCAGAGCCCATTGACTCTATCCCCAGCCTTTCTGTTTCGGAAGCACTGAGCAGAAACCGTCTGTATTCTTTGCCCAAGACAGGGCCATTAACTTGCAGCAGTTTATGGAGCCTTCCCCCAGTAAATCTGGGGGGCTGGAGCTGAGCTGGGCTCTCAGGCCAACTAGTGAGCTGGGAAGATGACCTGCAGCTTTGTCTCTTTGGTTGTATATGGCCTACTTTTTTGGTTGGGGATTCCTCTTCCTTCCTCCTTCTTCCCTCTCTCTGCCCCTGCTCTTCTTCCTCCCTCTCTCTGGCCCCCTCCTCCCTGCCCCTGCTCTTCTTCCTCCCTCTCTCTGATCCCCTCCTCCCTGCCCTGCTCTTCCTCCTCCTTTTATGGTGCAGGTGGGTCTGTTGATGGTAAGCCAGCAGTGCAGGTTCCCATGAGTTACCCCTGCCATCCATGGAGCCTGTGTGCTATGAGTCCTGACTGTGAGGACTATTCCTCAGTGTCCTGCACAGTCCCCTAGCTCCTGCACTCCACCCAGAGTTGTGAAATTCCTCAGCTCCTCTGAGCCAGCCTATTGTTTGACTTCTCTTATGCTGGAGGCCTTGGTGATGTGGAGCATCGTGTGTTCTGTGGTCACCTCCATCCTAGACCGGCCCTGATAATATTGTCCTTGACCGTGTGGCTCAGGTCATCTGCCGGTGTCCTTTCCCTATAGGCCATCTTTAACACCCCCCACACTGCACTCTGAGGTGAAATGGACTCTGTAAAATGAAATGTTTTAATTATCAGAGAAGTCAAGAGAGGAAGGAGCAGAGTGGCCCTGTGCCAGGTTGGCAGCTGCGCCCAGTGCTGTGCCAATCACATTCCTCTCCTTGTCAGGGTGCTGGGGTTCTTTCCTTCTTCCTGGAGAGGAATCACAGCTGGAGCAGTCACCTGGGGCTGACTGCTCAGAAGTGAGCGTTTGGGCCCTTCAGGCTTTCCAGGTTACTATGTCAGGCCCTGCCCTCAGGCTGCAGGGGAGCACCCTTGTTCTCTGCAGCCTGAGGAGGCCAGGCTCAACCCAGAAATTGGTCAGGTTTTTGTTTTTTTTTTAATGACTTAATTTATCTTTGTTTTATGTACATTAGTGTTTTGCCCCCATGAATGTCAGTGTGAGGGCGTCAGATCCCCTGTAACTGGAGTGAGCTGCCATGTGGGTGCTGGGAATTAAGCCTGGGTCCTTTGAAAGAACAGCCAGTACTCTTAACTGCTCGGCCATTATCTCCAGCCCCAAGTTACTTAATTTTTTGCAGGCTCCAGATGTGCAATGGAGCCCCTCCTTCCCGTCTTGTGGGACAGAGGATGGATTATTCGGGGCCTGGATGTGTGCCTGTGCCCTTATGAGCAGGTGTGCTCTCCGTGTGCACCCGGCAGCAGCCCTTGTCCTTCCCTTGCCCCTCTGTACTCACTGCTGTCCTGGCTTCTAGGACTCGAGCTGCCCGTGCTCTGTGCGCCTGTCCCTGGGCTGCGTGGCCTGGCAAGAGCCTGCTTCAGACTTTGTACGAACAGGCCAGTCTTGTCCCCACTGAGAGTGAGAGCTGACTCTGCCAGGGGGAGCAGTGCTTGGCACGTTTTCCTGCTGGGAGCTCACCTTTTCAGGCTGTATGGTCTGCTGGTGAGCATGGGACCCTGCCACCATCTCATCTGTTGCTTTCCCCACCAGTGGGCTTGCTCCTGTCGACCGCAGTAGGCAGATAGCCAATTACTGGCCACTGCTTCAGCCTGCCCCCCACTTGGCCCTGCAGAGTTTTCTGGGGTGAATATCAACACACTCACTGGCCTGAGGCAGTTGGACCATTCTAGATCTGACAGGCACCTACTCTGGGTCTGTTAGGCCCTAGGCCCCCAGGTATAGGTGGGAAACTGGGAATCTTCCGGAAGAGGAGGTTGGGTTAGGAATGAGGAGTCCCTACAGTGCAGAGTCCCTTCTGGGAACATTCCTTAGTACGTGTGGTGGTGGGGAGCTCTGGAACCCACAAATGTTCCCAGTGTGGTCATGTCCTGTACACCAGTGGCTGGTGGCGCTAATATTGTATCCCCAGCTTCTGTAGCTGGGTCTAGTAGCAGCAGCTGACCCTGTATCATCTCAGCATCTTTAGAGTTGGCACCATGGCATGGCACACTGCTCAGGTGCAGGAGACATGGGGTCTCTGTGATAGGAATGTCCCTAGTCTATCTGGAACTGGCTAGGTGTGTCCTTAGTCATTGGGACACTTGGACATCAGGCCTGTCCTGTTCCCAGGGTGGCTCTGAAGTAGGAGCCTGCAGCGGAAAGAGCCCCCCCTTCCCCAGTGTCCGGTTTCCACAGTGACCGCTGCCTGAGTCAGAGCACCTCCCTGGTTTCTGCCCAGAAGTCAGGCACTGGTACAGAGCATCCCCTTCCACCCTGCTCAGTGGCTTCCTGCACTGAACTTGAGAGTGGGGACCTAGAGGAGATTAACCCTATGTGAGCTCAGCCTTTCCCAGAAACCTGGAGCCGCATGGAGCAGGTGGAGTGTCACAAGGCCCCTCCAGCAGGCATTGCATCTGGGTGTGCAGAGGGGGCCATAGGAGAGAGTGCTTTTGATGTCCCCACTTTGCGTCTGCAGTGGGCTCACCCCCAGAGAGACCTGAGTGGCCACAGGCCTGGGTCCCATACTAACTACTGTACCAGCCACAGCGTATGGCCCCTGGTCCCAGGAGTCTCCATCCATGCCCTTTCCCTCCTCTGTAGCACCCCACTGGTTCCCAGAGAGCCCGCCCTTAACCCTTTCCTTTCAGTGTCTAGGTAAGTGACTGGCCTGGGAGACCACTGCTGCAGTTTTGTGCATGGACTGTGGAGTCCAGACTCATTGCTCTATGTGGGCTCCTGGTTGTTTAAGCCATTGTCCAGGGCGATGACACAGGGAAATTGGAAGCTTCTGCATGTCCACAGCCACAAGTCCAAATACCCGTGCATGCAACACCAGGCCCCTTACCAGCTCTACACTATCAGCATGACCTGCCTCTCAGACTGTCTCCTGTAAACTTGTCTTAGACTTTTGGCAGTGCAGGGTAGGTGCCATCCAACACAAGGCCACTGGTGGCTGTCTCTGTTGATCTTGGTCATGAACTAAAAACCCTCAGGGTAGGGTGGAGTCCCACACCTCTACTGAGCATGTAGTATCTGCCTTAGCTGAGATGGGTGGGCACGGACGGGGCCGTACCCATACCTCCTCCCCAGGCCCCCCAGGGAGATGTGACAGCCACAGATATTCACCCACCCCACCCCCAGCCACCAAGATGCCTTTTCTCCGCACCACCAGCTTCCCTGTGGGTGGTTGATCCCATCCCCAGGTCTCTGTGTTCTCCAAGCCAGCTCTCTTGATGCCCTGTGTGTTTTAATAAAAATGTCATTACTAGAAGCCATTGACACTGCTGGTGTGTGACACCAGATTCTACCGCCTATTGTCCCAGAAAATGATCCATTAGAGATAAAGCCAGCAGCTCAATAGTCTCCACCCTGGGAGCATCCTTTCCAGTTCTGGCTGCTGCTATCTTCGCTGCAGTCTCTGTGTCTGCCCCACCCACGCAGGCATAAGAGATGGGATTTCCCGGTGGAAATCGGCAGGCCTCACTCTGTGCCAGCTAGGCCAGGCAAACGCCTGGCTAGAAGCTCTGGTGAACTGAATCCCTTTTTGCAGCAGTGGTCAAATTGGCGTACACAGAATTCTGTTCCCTCATGCAACCCCCACTTGCCTTTTCCATGTGGGTCAGATACTTTGTGGCCTCTCCATAGAGTGGGCAGTGGGTGCCCAAGATCAAGGGCACCTTGAACCCCTGTCCAGGTTTTACTCTGACCTGTAGGGTCCCTCCTCTTGTGACTCAGCTGCAGTGACTTCTCTGCTCACACCAAGATGTCCCCGGCTGTGGCTAGGGTGGGGGTCGCCCTTTCTTGCCTTTGCCAGTAGTGTGAACACAGGTAGAGGAGGTGTCTCCCACTCTTGCGGTATTGTAGAGCTGGTGAGCTTGTCTGGGATGGAGCACTCACCTAGCTCCCACGGTTGCGGATCACGTCTTCAGTCTTGCCTTGTTTCTGCTATAGCAGGAGCACTTGGGAACACAGTCCTGCCTGTTCTTGCTGTCCTCTCTCTCTCTCTCTCTCTCTCTCTCTCTCTCTCTCTCTCTCTCTCTCTCTCTCTCTCTCTCTCTCATTATGTAGCCCTGGCTGGCCTTGAACTCACAGAGATCTGCTGCCTGTGTCTCCCTAGTGCTCACCATGGCTGGCTGGCTTGGCATTTTGATCAGCTCTCCAGTCCGATTCCCCACTGTGGCGCTGGCCTGTCACTTGATGTGTCCCTGTTGACATCGTTTTTCGTTTGCCTTCCTTTCTCTTCCACTAAGAAATCATGGCCACTGCCCCTAAGTCGGTTGATAACATCCAGCCTCCTGAGCCTATGGGCAGATGGTGTTGTGTCTCCAGTGGCCAGGACCACAGCCTTTTCCAAAGGGAGGTCTATGACCTGGTGCCTGCTTCTCTGATGGGTCCAAGCCATTTGAGGTTTTGTTTGCAGCAGCTGACACGCTGACTTCACCCTTAGAGCCAAGATGTTTAAACATGTGAGGATTGATGTGTCATCCAGTGATCATCAGATCTGTCTCCACTGTCTTTGGCCTTTGTGTCTCAAGCAGAGGGCCACGTTGGCCTGCTCCCACTGGGGCCTGGGCAGCTTCAGGCTCATGTGGAGGGAAAGCCATCCTGCTGGACTGTGTGGACCCCAGAACAGGAGTTGCCCTGTTGTTCACAGTCCAGGCCTCAGTTGTGGTCTGAGGGTGGCCTTGACAGGTCAGCTCTTGGAGCCCCGGAGAGGCACTGCAGTTGAATCTGCAGTAACATCCTGGGCTATGGCAAAAGCATACGTGTGTGCATGCATATGTCAGGAGCCTTCACATGTCACATCGTGGTCTCTGTAGCAAGATGAGAATGCCCTGTCCCATTTCCTGGGTCTGTGCAGGTTGCTGTTGTCTGGAGCTCCTGCCTAGCACTGCACAGACACTGTGGAGTCACCACCCTTATCCTTGGCTCAGCTGAAGGATGATCTCCTGTTCCCTGCTAGAGCCAACAGTGGTGACTGAGCAGGATGATCCCCAGCATGGTCTGGGAGCTTGGTGCTCAGTTGGGGCTAAAGGCCTGGCAAGGTACCCCGCCTGTGGGAGCTAGGCAGAGGCCACCAAGGCCGGGAGGCTTGGAGCATATTAGAGCAGCTGGGACACAGGACCTGTGGCTCACTGTCACCCTGGTGAGGGGCTCTGTGCGAGCCTGCTCCCCACCAGGCCTTTTTGCCCCTTCCTGACACAGCCGTTTAGTTTTTAACTGGCGAGGCTTTTGCTTATTTATTTTCATTGTTCTTGATAATAATTCTGAGCCATTAGAGGGGAAAATTATATTCAGAAACGCTGTTTCTTGCTTTATTTGTTTGATGATTTAGAGCAATAGAGAGCAGCACATACGCTGGCTTTTATAGTCTGGTAATTATTCACATCCATCAGCTCTTCCGGGGGATAAACACCACCACGGAAATTGCACTAATAATAGTGGCCTCCTTCGTGGGCGGGAGGCAGGCAGTAGGGCAGGAAGGGAGGCTGGTGTGTCCGCTGAGGCCTCTTCATCTTATTGCACCAAGGCTTAGCTGCTCAGTTCCTCCCATGCTGGAGACCCATGGCACCCTGAAGCCCCGAGATCCCCCTACTTACTTGAACCTTTACTGTACCCTCAGGGCCATGTGCCATGAGTCCCCCAGATGGCCCTGGGACACCCCATTCAGCACCACTCAATGCTGTGAGCTTGGCCCAGAGTTCATACCTCCTGGCCTCATGTTGAAGCACCTGGGGCGCCTGTGCACCTGGTTTGCTCCAGGCCGACTTTCACCACATGGCTCAGTCATTCCCAGAGTCAGGCATGGTAGGTGCAGATAGGGCTGAGTCACTGCTCATGCCCCAACACGGGTTTGTGGGTTCAATTTAAGGTTTGAGGAGGCAAGACTTGCCTTGGAGGTAAGGGGTCAGATCAGCTCTCCTTCCTGGAGACCCGGATTTCGCTTCCCTCTAGATCTAAGCTCACTTTGCCCGTACTCGGCTTGTTTCACATAGTGTCGCCACTAACTGGGGGGGTGGTCACACCAGACCAGCACACACTCCCCCAGAAGGATCTGCTCCTCTGCTCCATACCTGGGTCTGTCTCCCAGGGGGTTCCTCAGCACAGTCCCCCCACCCCCATGTGCAGGCACAGAACTGCTGTCCTGATGACCAGTGCGGTCTCCGGTATGGTTGCCAGGGAGACCAAGTCCATGGAACATGCTAGAGACACAGAACAAGGCTGTCTCTGCTGCAGGTGTCCTGGAAGTACTCTGTGGACAGCAAAGGCTTTAGAACTTGGAGGTGGGTGCCAGGGGACTATGGGGACCATTCAGAAGGATGCAACCTGCCTGACATGAGGTCTCTGGCCTGTGCATCTCCTAGGATGCTAAACCTCAGAATCCCAGGGCCTTGAGTGACCTGCTTAGTATCCAAATTGAAGCTTTCTATAGCCACTGAAGGGCCCTCCTGGACCCAGTACCTATCCCAGGGCTGCCCAGTGTCCACAGAGCTCAGCTTGCTGGAAGCTTCTCTGCTATGCTGAAGCACCCGAGGATGTCTTGGTCTAGGCAGGGACAGGCTTCTCAGCTGTTAGTGGGGACAAGGGAGTTCACATGGAACACTGGGTGTGTGTGGGTGTTTGTGTGCATCGACACACATGGAAAGGAGGACGTGAGGTGACCAGAACTGAACAAGAGAGCCTGGGTCAATTTGCAGCATATCCATGTCTGTGCAGATGTGCTGTCTGGGGCACAGCTGCTAGAGCGTGCTGTGGAGAGTGGAACTTTGTGGTGGGGGTACCTGCCTGTGCTGCAGCTCCGAGATGATGTGGTGCTGGGTGGCAGAGTGGTACACAGTTCCCAGCCCAGACTGCCCCTTGCAATACCAAGCCTGAGTGTCAGTGATGCCCCAGCACAGTGCAGGCCACAGGAGCCATGGGAAAGTTCCTTCTGCACTTGACTGTGGCCACCAGGAGCTGTCCTTCATGATGGGCCTGGCCGCCCTGACTTCTACAGCCTCCTCCAGGCTCAGCGCTGGACCCTCACCCTGGCCTCAGCTTAGAAATCACGGTGTTTGTTGGCTGTGGCCTGGAGGCTGGGCACAGTTTTTGTGGCCTCATCTGTCTGCAGTAAAGCATAGAGGTTCCCAGCCCGGTGCTCCCTGCCACCTGTCCACAAGCTTGTCTCCCCAGGGCCACCCTTCTGCACCCCTGGCCAGTGGCCCGCAGGCTGCACTTCCCGATAACGTAAGGCGTGTTCCAATGTATTAAACTTCCAGCAGCCGCCAGATTCAATTAATCTTATCTCTACAACTCCTAATTACAGGCACTAATTAAGTGGAAGGCGCTGTGTGCTGGGGATGCCGCATTCATCATTGCGGCCAGACTGGGAATTGCTTCCTTCCAGGCCTCTTGTGGCTTCCCAGAATCCTGCCCCTCACCCCAAACGGCTCCCAGAATCACGGTGCTTTGAGCTGTGCGGAACTTAGCATTGCTGCGTGAGTGATAAGAGACCTGGACAGAAGTGAGACCTCAGCTTGTCCAGACATGGAAATTCTGGAGTTACCCTAGAACTGAGGGTGCCTGGGTTTCCTCAGACAGAGTCCTGGGGGCACATGAAAATTTCTCATTGGGTCCTTTGTAGATGCAGTGACGTGGTGACTGAGTCTCCCACCACCTTTTTATTTCATTGGAAAACTCCTCGGTTCTCAGCTGTTCTGGGCTTCCTTTACCATGGCTCCTGTGTCCTCTTGTTTCCAACCCTGCCTGAAGGATGCTGAGCCATGCTCCAGCCTTCTACAAAAGCGCCCACAGTGTGACAGCCACCATGTCCAAGATACAGCCTGTGCCTGGCCTTGAAGTTTTCCACTCTGACTCCCTGCTTTGGGGTTTGGTGCTGACAGCCCTGTCTGCTGTCCATGGGTGTGGACTGCGCTGGCCAGAGGTCCTGGGCTCTGATGTGCCTCCCTTCTCTCATAGGTACGCCATTCCACCGGAGCACGGCAAGCGCCTGGAGCGCCTGGCCATAGGTAGGTATCTGAGCCCCGGTGGGACAAGGACAAAGATGAAGTGGGCAGGTGGCCCATCCAGGTGAATCTCACTGTGCCTGTCTCCTGGTCACACAACCACCCTGCAGTCACCCCTCTGAGTCGTCTCCTTGGGGTGATGGCAAAGCTTTGGGTACTGGCCCTGCTAGTGACATGTGTGTGTGCACGTGTATGTGTGTGTGTCCTCCTAAGGGCTGAGGTGACAAGACCTCTGCCACCATGCCCAGCTCACCCGTTCCTTCGTCAAGTGTAAGTCTGTGTGTGGGAACCTCAGGTCACACACATTGAGAGGCGTGAGTCCTGACTTCCTGAAAGATCTGTCTGTCCTTTGTCATCCTCAGAGCAGCCCTGGCACAGGCTGTCAGTACTGAGAGGGACTGCTCATTCAGCCTCTCTGATGGCCTTGGTGGGCAGTCAGGGCTACGGCAGCTCTTCTGGAAATTCTACTCAGCTGTGCAGCCCTCAGGAGCCATCTGCTGGAAGCCCATAGCTGGATGGCGCTCTAGATACCTCCCACTGCAGTCTTCACAGTGTGGGCTTGAGTGTGGTCCCTGAGGCCACTCTGGCCACTGCTTCCCAGCCCCGCTGTGCCCAAGCACCACAACCTTGGTAGCTGTAAACAGCCTTGCTTAGAGTCCTCAGACCATAGTCATAGCAAGTATCCCGGGAGTTCTGCAGCCCGCCGTGCTAGAGGCCCACCCTCTTCCTAATCTGGTGCAACAGCGACCCCTCCTGCTGAGGACCCATGGGAATGCTGGGTCCAGGGTGGCTTTCACTAGAGCCACCTGCAGAGTCCCTCCTGACCCTGGAAGTGATGCCACAGGTCCTGGGGGGTCCTGAGCGAGCTGACACTACTTATAAGACACAAAGGGAATGTTCTCAGCCACCAGCTCAGGACTTGGGAACCAGCTCACAGTTGCTGCCCAGCCTCCACTGACAGTGACAGTGTCTCCTCTCTGCATGTGAGGTGGTTCTTGCTCTGTGGTCTCCTCTGGAGACAGCGAGGCCAACCTCAGAATGAAGAATGGTCAGGATCTCAGTGCCTCTGTCTTCCCCAATAGCCACATCCCCATTCTCAGGGCCAGTAGGGGATGAAGGTGGCACCTTGCTTTCCCAGAAGGTGTGTGCAGAAGCTGAGGGAGGGGAGAGCCAGCTGCAGAATTTCAGTCCTGAGGCTCAAGAGTGGTTGCTTCAAACATCTGGCCTGTAGGACATGGTGGTGCACACCTTTAATCCCAGCAGAGGCAGAGACAAGTAGATCTCTGTGAGTTCAAGGCCAGCCTGGGCCACTTAGAGAGACCCTGCCTCCAAAAGAACCAGCAGGGTGGGGCATCTGCCTGGAACTAGAGGAAGGACTGAGCAGTCTGCCCAGGGGAGGGTGGAGGGTGGGAACAGACCAGGGAGGTTGGATGCGTGACACAGCAATGTCTGCAGGAGGCCACATATAGCTCCCCCACAGCTCTGGCCTTGGCAGCTCTGAGACCATCTTTGGGCATGCGCCACTGATGCCACCCATGGCAGAGCTGGGTGGAGTGGTCTCACGGTTAGCACAGAAAATGAATAGCTGAGCTGTAAGTGGGCATACAGGGAGAGGCACCCGCGGGAGAGCACTAATGTGGGGGCGCTAATCACTTCAGATGCAAGCCTTTATTAGGGACCTAATGAGAGCCACTTAAGCTGTGCATTAAAAGGGGACGTGCAGCTGACGGTGGCGGCAGTCATAATTTTAACCAAGGCACTTTTAGCACCAAGAAATGGAAAGATGGGAACTCGGCCCTCATCCCCTCTGGAGCCTGCTCTTCCAACTCAGTTTCCTGCCAGCAGCCAGGGCCTCCAAGCCCTGCTCACCATGCACCCATGCACGTGTCTGTGAGCACACACACATGAACATGTGCTCTTGAAGCAGAGACTGACCGGGCCATGCTGGCCTGGCGGCTGGGGCATTGTGTTTGTGTGGGCTTCTGGAAAGTTCCTCAGACTGAGGCTTTGGGCCAGTTCTACCATCGCCCTCCGCTTTGCCCACAGCAGACTTGTGTGGCCCTAGCTGTGGTGGAGTGATGGTGAGCAAGCATCTGATGACACACAGGCCGGTGTGGTGAGGAGCCCATCTAGGGGCTGGCTGTGTCCTGCCTTGGTTGCTCCCTGTGCTGCCCATCTGGGCTTCTGGAGGGATGATCCCCTTCCCATTGGGAACTGTGCATTTCTTCCTGAGGAACCCACGGCCAGGGTCTACACTGGGACCTGGAGGCCACTCAGAGTGCTATACCTGTGTTGTCTCTTAGTGCTAACCCTTAGTGTCAGCCTTGCTCCTCTGAGCTTCCAGTACTCTCCAGGGGGTGCCGAATGCTCTAGGCCACCATGCCCACCTATATGATCCTGGGGTACTGGCCCCCAGAAGCTGTATGCTCAGGTCACCTGAGAGGTTGTCCTGTGAACAGGAGAGTCTCCTAAGAACTTGCTGGAAAGGTGTCTGTTGGGCGTCACACGAGTGGCAACTGCTTCTGTCTTCCATACTTCTGGGCTGCAACCCACTCCACTGAGCCCAGGACTGAGACACTGGTCTGAGACCTGAGGTCTCAGCTCAGTCCACTTCCCAGGACGAGGCCAACAACCACTGTTCCCCTCACTGGCACCCACTCTGACACTGCTCTCCTTCACCCCAGGCTTCTTCCCTGGGAGCTCACAGGGCTGCGATGCCTTCCTGAGGCACAAGATGACACTCATCTCGCCCATCATCCTGAAGAAGTATGGCATCCCCTTCAGCCGGGTATGTATAGGCCCCAGAAAAGGTCCTGGAATGGTAACCACTGGTCTCGGCAGGTGGCCTCTCATCTTCTGCAGGGGAAGTGGGGGAGGGCACAGGACAAGTGTGGGTTTGGCAGGGTCTTCGCTGTCTCCAAACCACAGAGCCCTTTGCCCAAATGCAGGTCCCTGACTGTCTGAGCCACATCTAGTGTTAACTGCTGACAGCCAACGGGGTGGCTAGTCACAGGAAAGGTGTCCTGCTTAGCAATGGGTGGTCAGCCTTCTTGAGCATGGAGGCTGAGTCCATGCAGTGCACCAAGTTAAAGGCTGTGAAGGAGGGGTCTGCGGTGGGTGCGTCAGCCCGGGGCAGCTGCTGGGGGACAGGTAGCAGTGGGCTTCCTATTCCTGGCTTGACAATTTTGCATACCTGGGACCTCAGGTTTCTTCAGGCGACAGGGGGCACATCCCAGCAGGGAAGGCCAGCCCAACTGGGCATGCGTTGACAGAGGACACAAGCTGTGTGCTCTGGGGATGAGGGAGAGGGCCCTCAGGACAGCTGTTTCTAAAGTTCTCTTTGAAGAGCAATTTGTCAGCCCAGGAGCGGGTTCTGTGAGACCCCCGGCTCCGTACTCACACAGGACATCAGCATGTTGGAAATTGCTCCTGACATTTCAATCAAGGCACCCGCAGCATCGCTGTGTTCTTCCTGCTGGTGCAGCCTGGAGGCTGCTTCCAGCTCTGGCTCTAAGAAGCAGAGATTCCACTGTGAGGTGACAACGTTGTTGCTTGTGGAAATGAGAAGTGTCTTCAACCAGCTTGTGGGGAATGTTCTCCAGGCTAGTGCTTAATGCACAGGGACCCCCGTGTACATAGTAAATGCCTCATCCTTCCCCTGGGCGATGTCTCGGCAGCACCATGGATTGCACTTATGGTATCCAGCACCAGGCAGCCGGCTCACAGGGGCTGCTCACACTGAGAACCACGCTCCCCACACTGCTGGGCTGCGTGTCTGGGACCT
Organism: Chionomys nivalis; assembly: GCF_950005125.1. Taxonomy (NCBI): domain Eukaryota; kingdom Metazoa; phylum Chordata; class Mammalia; order Rodentia; family Cricetidae; genus Chionomys; species Chionomys nivalis. Next base: position 11,152,959 of record NC_080091.1, read on the forward strand.
GCCCTGCCCAAAAGGCTTGTGGGTGAAGGCATTTGTCTGGCATCAGAAGGCAGCTGCCCCGCCTAGGGATGGGACCCAGGGCAGAGCAAAGGCTAGAGATGAGCGTCCTCTCCTACACGAGATGCGGTCTCCTCATCAGAATTCCTGTCACCTTCCCTGTAGACGAGCAGCTGCTCACTGCACTTGTGAGTCTGTAATGGTATTTACTTTTAGAAGGGAAAACTGATCAATAGCCAGCTCGTTAATAATTAAGAGTGTGCATTTCTGTAATCTGCCATCGACTTCCTCATCTGCCCCGCGTCTCCAGCTCTCTCCCTGACTGGCGCCGGCCCTGACTACTGTGACTCTGCTGCTCTACAGACGGCAGCGAAGGGAGGCAGACCCCGGGGCTCAGCAGCATGGGGGACACGATGCCTGTGATGCCTGTGACGGGAGCCCAGTCTGTCTCCTCCCCACCCCCAGCAAGACTTTCTTATGACTGGTGTCTGCCCAGGAGGCCGAACGTGACAGTTCCCAGCGTGTGCTCTGGGAGTACTGGACAGTGGAGAGCACCAGCGGTGAGCCAGCGTCGCCACCACTCTCCAGACCTTCCTTCCCCTTGCCTGCTTAGAGCTCACCATGAAGTGGCTAAGCTTCCTTGAGGTGCTGCGGCTGCTGGGACCCAGGGGCACACCTGTGTCACACTCCACCACCTTCATTGTGCCATGAGCGACTGTCACTTGGGCAGGAATTTAAAAACATAATGTAGCTGGCTTCCCTTGATTGGCAGTTAATTATTTAAAAAGAAAAATATTGACACATTCTCCAGGGCAGGCTGTGCTCTGGGCCATGTTGGTTTTGATGCATTCTTTGGACAAGTGGCCGGTGCTACAAGCCTGCCACCATAGTGTCCACTCCGTGCTCCCCAGAGCTGCCGAGAGGAATCCAGTGATGTGGACTCAGGCCTGTGTGGAACACAGCTCAGCTGCCCGGGGTGAGGGCAGGGAGCAGTTAGAGTAGTAACCACTGTGACTTGGAGTGCTCAAGGAGAAGACACCCCGACACCTTCTCAGTGCGGCCAGGGAGCCACCGAGGCAGGCACCCTGGGTGATGCCATCCAGCGGGAAGCCCTGAGCCAGTGAATCTCCTGTGTGCTTGAGACGAAAAGCCAGGGTGACCAGAGTTGCAGAATGAGCCAGGCTGAGGGGCAAGGCCTCTGGAACCTTTCTCCTTCATTGCCACATGTCAAGCTCGGAATCCCAGACACCTGCACTGTTCAAACCTTCCTGCCTGTGCAGTGGACAGTGAGGACCGGCAGCCTCTGGGAGATACCCTCTTCTTCCTCCTGGAACCTCAGTCCTCAGTTTCTCCGCCCTGTCACTGCTGCTCTGTGATGCAGCCTGAGTCAGGGACTGAGCCCACAGGCCAGCAGGTGCTCCAGTGTGTTAGTGGAACCGTGGCTGCGGCCCAGGACTCACCTCATGGAGATCCATACGCATCAGTGGTGCCATGTAGGGCCCTGTGCATGCAGGGCATACTGCTTGTGTGTGCCCCGGCCTGGCCTCAGAGGCTAGAGCAGTCAGGGGCCCAGTACTACCCTGTGGTAGATGACGTCCCTTGGACTGGGTGGGATGGCCAAGCCATGGTAGCCGTAGTGCAGAATGGGGAACATTCTGCTTGCCCTGTGTCCTTTGGTGGCCAGGGCTGGAACCAGGTCTTTTCATGTAGTTCAGCTTAGTCTCAAACTGGTGACTCTCTTGACTCAGCCACCAAGCACTGGAATGACTGATATGTTCCACCACACAGCTCTTCTCTGTGGTTGCTTGTTTGAGACAGTGCCTCACTGTGTAGACTAGACTAGCCTGGGACTCAAGAGAGCCTCTGTGTGCTGGCTTTAAAGGTGTGCAGTTGGAGGGGGGGCAGTTGAGACAGGGTTTCTCTGTGTACTTTTGGAGCCTGTCCTGGAGCTTGCTCTGTAGACCAGGCTGGCCTTGAACTCACAGAGATCCACCTGCCTCCCAATCCAGCTCTTTCTAAAAAAACTCTGTTTATAAATTTTGTGGCTGTGAGTGCTAAAGGATGCATGCTAGGGTCTGAGGATAGCCCATAGGAGTCAAGTGTGAGTGTGAGGCCTGGGCACTGAACCAGGTTGTCAGACCTGCCAGCAAATACCTTTTAGCGCAGAGTCATCTCGCCAGCCCTAAGCGCACAGTGTTTTTAAGCCTGGCAAGGTCCCACAGGTTCCTGAGCTCCATGCCCTTGCTGAACCCACGAGCTCATCACAGGGCTCCAGCAACTGAGGGCCACCCTCAACCAGCGTTGCCCACTGAGTTTGTCGTTCTCCTCTGTAGATCACACAGGAAGCCGGGGAGTTCATGATCACTTTCCCCTATGGTTACCACGCGGGCTTCAACCACGGCTTCAACTGCGCTGAGTCCACCAACTTTGCCACGCTACGCTGGATTGACTATGGCAAAGTGGCCACACAGGTAGGTGTGACAGCCACCTCAGGTTCAGTAGGTGGTGGGACAGCCTATATTCACGCGGGTGCGCCCCTGCTGCTGCTGTGTGCACAGAGGCTGATGTTCAAGGAAGCCCATCTTTTTTTTTTTTTTTTTTTTTTTTTTTTTTTTTTTTAGTTTTTCTTTTGATTTTTCGAGACAGGGTTTCTCTATGTAGCCTTGACTGTCCTGGAACTCACTCTGTAGACCAGGCTGCCCTCAAATTCAGAGATCCATCTGCCTCTGCCTCTGCCTCTCGAGTGCTGGAATTAAAGCCAGCCACCACTGCTGGCTCGGTTTTTCATTTTTTAGTGCCCCACAGGGACCACTTCTCTGGGCAGTGCTGCTCTGGCAAACTGGCTTTTGTTGTTGAGCCAAGTTATTTATTAGTTTTCTTTCTTTCTTTCTTTCTTTTTTTTTTTTTTTGATTTTTCGAGACAGAGTTTCTCCGTAGCTTTTTGGTTCCTGTCCTGGAACTAGCTCTTATAGACCCGGCTGGCCTCAAACTCACAGAGATCCGCCTGCCTCTGCCTCCCGAGTGCTGGGATTAAAGGCGTGCGCCACCACCGCCTGGCTTAGTTTTCATTTTTGAAATCAGACATGGTCTGGCTTGGTCCTGCCTCATTCTTCCTAGTGGTGGGACCACAGGTTGTCCCTGTGCCGAGAATGGGGCCATCATTTAGTTTTTTATCTGTGTTGCTACTTTCCTTGTGCATGTTCATGTGCACGTGTGTGCATGTGTAGTCTACTACCCCTCGTCTTCCTGTGTGAGGCAGGGTCTCCTGACCATGGCTTGGGGGGTGCCCCACCAGTCTCTCATCTCACTGACATGTATTAGTAATTTCAACTTTTTGTGGGTTCTGAGGATAGGACATCAGGCCATCGGCTGCTTTGCCCTTTGGGTCATTCCCCATCTTCCCGATCTTGCTCCCCTCACTCTGCTACATGGGCAGTTGTTTCCTTTTGTGGCTGGTCATGAGGCCAGAGCAGGTGCTCGCTAAGGACATGACATGAACCTGGTTACCTGCTCCAAGGCCACTGGAGGCTGGCTTCAGTCTTCATGAAACACTTAAGTCTTGGGGAGGTGGCATGACCCAAGATTGGGACCTATGTCTGGTTTTGATTAATTAGACACCTTGCATGTCCAGGACTGGTGGGACGGCAGCTGAGATCATTTGAACCTGTGGCAGACTGAGTGGTGACAGCCGGGCCTAAGTTTGCAGGGCTGTCTCAGATGCAATCACAACAGGAACTGCCCAGATCGTGAAAACAATTCCAGGCTCAGCCATGTGTTCACAAACAAGCAGCATTTGGAGAGTGCTGGCCGCAATGGCACCATGCTCACATTGTCAGGCAGCTTAGCGTGAAATTAGGGAACAAGTGGCCCACAGCACCACAGACCAGCTAGGGACAGGGCAGGGTGTCTGGCACAACACCCTCAGGTGCACCAGGCTACCAGGGCAGCCCTCATGGGGCAGTGCCCACCGGTAAGGGGGATACACAGCCAGCTGAGGGTAGACTCTTGGCCTCATGGTGGGGAGTGGAGACCAGGACTTACTGCTCCCCAGCCAGTGTAGACATGGAGGCTATGAGGGGTGCCAAGCCATGCAAGGCAGGAAAGGATCTGAGTCCCAGGGCAGCTGGGCAGGCAAGTGCTTGTCTCTCCTGTCTCCTCCTGCCTTTTGCCTCCAGCTCAGCTGTTCCCACATGATGGTCATAGCCTCCCTCCCCATCCCCCAGCCTGTGCACAGACTGTGTCCTTTCTGTCTTATTCCCATTCTCCTGGGACCTCACCCATCCTCCCACATCTCAGCGGCAGTGGGGAGCTGCAGGCAAGCTGTCTTCCTCTCCTGCCCGCTGGCAGGGCAGATACCACTTGGCATTTTTAATGGCTGTAGGGTGTAGAACAACACGTGGTCCATGGTAGACACTAAGGCACAGGGGTTACCAGCATGGGAGTCATTCACCCCTCGCTGTAGTGCCAAGCCAGGTCCTCTGTGCAGCCGGGCAGCCCAAGTCGCCCAAGAAGGTGCTTGCTGGCCATGCTAGTGAGGCTTCGGCCTTGCCTAGCACTGTGCATATCCAATGCTTCATGAGACGGGCGCTGAGGGCCCTAGCCCAGAAAGGGGTGCCAAGGCAGGGTGCCATGGGAAGGGGGCAGGATTGGGTAGAACGTGCACACCCCTACAAACCATGTGTAGGAGGGGAAGGAACCCTCTGAACCACTGCCTGTGAAGTTCTCAGCAATGTCATGCTCAGTCACACAGCCACGTGGTGTGGACTCCGTGACGGAGACTGTCTAGACTGGGGAATCCAGAAGTGGAAGTGGGGGTGCCAGGGCTAGGGAGGGGTGATGGTGTGTTCTGAGGTAGGCGTGGCTGAGAGTCCTATAGATGTGTGGACTGTTCACTCAGTGCAGGCTGCTTCCATGGCAGTTGGAAGCCACGCTCTGGTGGCCCAGGGGTCATCCAGTCACAGCCCCAGCTGACGTTCCCAGATGCATGAGCACTACCACTACTGTGTGGAATAGGTGGAGACATGCAGACTGTCACAGGCTGAGCAGCTACCTCAGTGAGGAGTTTTCTAGAGTATGCACATGTGAGCTCAACTTTGTCCTGAGGACAGGGAGGAGGCCTGGTATTGGGGGATCTAGGTCATCTGGGACACAGCCCTTGAGTCAGCTGCCGCAACTCATGAAGCCTTTGCAGAAGGACCACCATCTCACAAGGCACATTTTCTCTGGCCACTTCTGTCTTGGAACAGGTGCAGTGTGGTCTCACAAACAGAAATGGCCGAGGTCTCCCCAGAAAAAGTAACACACGTGCTCAGGGACTATCACACTGCCATCAGATGAGTTCTCTCGTGGGTCCTACCTAAGTGGTGGAGAGCTGACCCAGTGGTCCGACTTCAAGCGCAGGTCGTGGGCCGTGAGCCTTAACTCCTGCTTCTGCCTGAGACAGGGCAGGCCTCCTTATCTAAACTTGGTAGGAACCGGCTCTCTGGAAGATGGTGGCAGTTGGTCTTCTGTGGTGACAACAGGGCATTTGGGCGAGGCCCTGGTTATGGTGGGCACCTCCACAGAGCCCCTCTGTGTGCAGTGTTATGTGCAGTGTCAACGTTGGCAGCAGAGGTTTTGTTTTTGTGGTATTTTTGTTGGTTTGGTTTTAAGGTGAAGGTTAAAAGTCAACCAGATGGCCAGCGAGTCCTGGGGCAGAGACTTGCCCGGCCCCAAGGCCCTAGTTCTGCCCTCAGCAGAAAGCAGGCATGGTGGTGCACACCTGCCACCCCGCCCTCGGGGCAGTGGCAAGAGGACCAGGAAGTTCAAGGATGCCTTTGGTTACATAGAGTTTGAGGCCAGCCTGGGCAACATGGGAGACTTATCTCGATCAAAATCCCACAGCCCTGTGTCAGGTGTAGACCCTTTAGGTCTCTTTTCCTGCCTTGTCAGCACCCATCCTTACAGAGAAGCTTCAGAGCTGTACCTGGTGCTCACATGGAATCCCAGCACCGAAGAAGCTAAGGCAGGAGGATTGCCATGAGCTTGGTCCCAGCCTGAGCTACAGAGCATGACCCTGTCTCAGCAAAAATGAAACAAAGCTAAGACTCCAGAAAGTTCGGCAGCCCACCTGGATCACTTTGCCTCCCACATGTACAGCAAGGGCCTTGAATGAGCTTGGGGCAGGGCTGCTAGTGCCTGGTGGGGCCGGAGTGAGTGCCCACCAAGTCCCAGGCATTCCTCTATGCTCTCATGGAGATGGACCATTCCTGGCTCCACGAAGCCAGCACACTGTCTAGCATGCTTGCTCTGGGCTGACGGACAAGGACAGACAGGCCAAGCAACTTAGCCACTGATGCACAGCATGCCCTCCAGGTTTCTGGCCTGTTCAATGGCATGCATACATGTGGGGGGTGAGCCTCTGGGGGTGCTCCAGGTCAGCGCTCCCCCTCAGAGTTCTCCAGGCCTGGTGACATGTATGGGCCTATGGCACAGTCTGCCTGCTCACATTAGCAACCCTGGCAGACCGAAGCAGCCTTCCCACGGCTAGGTCAGGAGCAGAGAACCAAAGGCGCTCTCCAGGGAGGGGTGCCACCTATACAGCGTTGCTCCTCCTTGTTCCTCGCTGGCTGCTGTGTCAACCCTCTCCTGGTCACAGGCCACACACTGCATGAGAAGAAGCCCAGCCCTGGCCTGCACACGTCAGAAGAGACTCCTGTGGGCAGGACTCGCCAGGACTCCACCAGGCTTAGCTGCAGTGCAACAAGGGATGCGGTTGAGAGCCTGGCTCTGGCTACACACTCAGAGGCTTCTTTCCCTTCGCAGTTCCTGTGGCTGGATGCCAGTCCTCCCAGGAATGCTTGGCACACCCGAGGGGGTAGACATGAGAGTTGGAGGTCAGAGTCTGGAAGTGACCATTCACTGTGCTGTCACCATGCCCTTGTGGTAAGCTGATAGCAGCGGTCACTGGGTAGAGAGCACTGAGTTTACTGACCAGGTGAGAACCGCCAGCAATGCTCGCTGCTGTCAGTGATGTGTCTCCCAGGCTGCGTGGTTAGCTGCGGCCACCCTGTCTCACTGACCTCTGGTTTGTGCCATGGCAGAGCTGTGTGCACAGGGCTGGCCATAAATTTATCTGTGAAATGGGTTTCCCTCTTGTTCCCTGTCACAGTCATCATGTCTCTAAGCACATATGTGCCCAGGAGACCCCTGGGAGCACCAAGGGTCCTGTACAGGGAGGGGAAGGGTCTAGAAAGGCAGCCTAGTGTGGGCCCCGTCATCCTCTGTGGGGTACCCTAGCTTTGCACCTCATGGCAGGGGTTTCCTCAGCCCTGGTGGCTACAGTGATCCCAAGTGTCACTGGGGCCCCTGGTTGCGGAGGGTCCTGCTGATAGACCCCTGACCCCTGGCAGTGGTTCCCCAGTAAGTTGAGTGCAGAGTAGATCTTGGACACAGACTCTGGACACCCCCACATTGTGTGGCCTGGGCATTGCCAAATTGTGCCTCAATTTCCCCATGAGTAAAGTGGGACTCCAGGGGTACCCATGTCAAGGGATATTAGGGTGTTCTGGGCAGCCTTGGGAGGCCCCTGGCATGGCAGTGCCAGGTTTTTGGCTTATTGTGGCCGCACTGAGGTTTGCAGAAGGCCAGAACTGAAAGGACCAGCCAAAGAGCAGTGCAGAGAGGACAGGCCAGCGCCACCACTCCCTGCTCATCGTCTCTTGTGCCCCATGTCACCTAGGACAAGTGGCCCCTGTGCCCAGAGGAGGGTGAGGTACATCTTGTCATGGGTGCAGTGCCACAGGAGAGGCTTCATGCCTCTGATGTCTGCTCGGGGCACAGACCCCACCAGGCAGTACTGAGCTGTCACCTAATTGTCCTGTCCACAGCCAGAGCTCTGTGCTTAACCCTTAGCGGGCTGGAGCATCAAGCGTAAGACTCTACGGTAATGTCCCTCACAGTCCCCGTGCCTGCCTTCCTCTGCTGGGGCCTGTCATCTCAACACTCAGGAGGCTGAGGCAGGAAGATTGCCCCAAGTAAAGGTCAGCCTGGGCTATGTTAATTTTTTAAAGATATTTTTGACCTGGGAGACCATGGTGCCATTGAGAAAGGGTGCATGTAGACACAGCCGGCTGACATTGTTCTATGGTTGGCAAAGTCCACCTTTAGGGATTGACAACCCAGGTCTGAGCCGTGGGTCCAGAGGCTCAGTCTCCATCAGGTCAGTGGGAGTGGGCAATGCCCCACCTGCAGCCTCTGGTGTGCCCCTACCCTTGCTGCTAGACTCCGGGCCAGGAGTTCACCTGTTCACACTGTGGGACCCCCATCTTCAGACGGATCCAGAGCCCCACGGAAAGTGGGGATAGTGGACTACTTGTCTTCGTTTCTTGTTTGGGGAGGAGTTTGCGTTTGTTCTCAGTTTGGAGGCCATGTTGGACACCCCAGCAGGGATAGGATGCCTGTGGGCAGGGATCCCATAAGGTTGTGTTGTCTGCGTCAAAGGGATACAGTACACACCTAGGCAGGAGGGTAGAGACAGTCAGACCAGAACATGTCCAGCCACAAGTGACCATGGTGATCAGCTGGGTGATGTGGGATCCGGTGAACGAGAAAGCAGCGTCCATCTACAGCTGGGGACAAATTTTCTGTCCCCCTTAGGACTGGTGCTTTTTAGGGATGCCACGCCCACAACCCCAGCAGGTGCTAGTCACCCAGAAACAGGCTCCGTGCTCCGCCCTGGTTCCTTGCCGTGACTGAGAGTTGTCGCTGTCACACTGGCGGAGCAGGAGGGTCCCTGCAGTAACATGCTGTTCGGGTTGGTGGTTTTCTCGAGCCACGTTTTAACCGTCTCCTGTCCAGCTGCTGCCTCCCCCAGCTCACCGTTGTACACGAGTGAGTTCTAGTGTGACCCAGCTTCTCAGAACAGAACAGCCTCCTACCAGAGCTCAGAGCCAACAGAGGATCCTGGGAGCCCAGGTGGCCCCACCACTGTATGCCCAGCCCAGTTTTGAGTGAGGCAGTGGGAACCTCTGGGGGGTGCAGCAGAACCTCCATGCCTGACAGCTCTGAAGGAGCTGGGGCGCCACAGGCCTGGAAAAGTGTGTGTGCCCCTCTATAGATGAGACACTTTCACAGTCCTCAGCTGCTGGAGATGCTTGGCTCACAGATACAGTCTGCTCACGGGGCTGATCCTGGGCCCCAGGAGCATGGGGGGCAAGGCTCAGGGCTCTGCACTTAGGTGAGGCAACCAGGCAGGTCTCTGGTCACCCAATCGGGACTCCACCCTGCACTCCTAACACCCAGGCCACATCCTTAGCAGGCACCGAGAGTCCCTGTATTCTCAACTTTGTGGCGGACTCAGTCATCCTAGCTGCAAACCATGCTGCACGGCCATGGAGAGCAGCAGCCCTGCCATTCACTCATCCCCTGGACTCCAGGGGTGGGCCTTTCTGATGTGTTGATCGTCCCAGGCAATGACAGGGTGGACAGAAGGCTGGGGACACCGATGGTGACCTGTACCCCATCATGACTCCTCAGCTTGCCATGCATGACAGCTGTCTCAGCTGAACCTCAGCTTAGGCCCTTTCTCCAGGTCTCTGACAGGACCCATGCTCAGGACTCAGGGCAGCCTCAAGAGGGGCACACGGGGAGCCTTTCCTCCAGTCCCCAATCCCTCTCTGAGGCAGACTCAGCAGGCAGTACATCCAGGTCAGTGGCTGGGGAATGTCCCTGGCCTAACCATGCCCAGCCTTCCTCAGGGCAGTCACCAGAGCAGAAAGCTACTGGCCCAGGCAAGTGGCAGGTAATCTGGCTGCTTTCTCACCCTTGGGTGTGGAGCCCAGCAGCTGGGGTGTGACTCCAGTCAGCACATCCAGAGCCATGGAAGACAAAGGCCCTGAAAGTAAGCCCTGGCTCTGTGAGGCGCTGCAAAGCCCACAGATGGGCCTGATGCTGTGTCTGCTGGGATGAGTTCCTTAGCCACTTACAAGACTGCCCTGTTGGTAGGGGTTTGCAGGGATGGTGGAAGTGAGGGGCTGCTCCAGGTGAGGTGCCTGTGCCTCAGGCTCTGGAAGGTTCTTAACAGACTTCAGTGAGCAGGGGCTCCTGTGGAGTGTGGTGTCACTGAGGACTCTGTTGGAGCTCTTGTTGCCAAGGCACAGGAGTGTAGGGCAGTGCAGGAGCTGAGTTTGGGCCCCAACAGGCTGGGCTTGCCAGAAAGATCTGTGGCTACCCCGGAATCCCAGGTGGCAATAGGGTGACCAGGTGACAACTGTTCACCAAACAGGGAACCTAAAGTGCATTGGTAGGTAGCCTTTAGGTCACTTCTGTCCCCAGGAGGTGATGGAGTCCTAGGCCCCACCTTGCTCTGGAATGGACTGGAGTTGGTGGCCCCACTGCTTTCCTTCTTTCTGGTTCAGGGTGACGTTGCTCTGCCACTCCCCAGGTGATACCCAGCCCTGAGCAGACCCTCTGCACAGATGGACTTTGTTCCTCTGCAGAGTGACTTTTCTGTGGACAGCCTTCTGCCATCTCCTGTGCTGACGTGCTAAGCCACTAGGACCAGATGCAGAGCCCAGGGGATGTCTCCTGGGCCTCGGAGTGGGCCCTTCCTGTGGCTGAGCCTCAGGCCACCCTGCCACCTTCACTAGGTTCCCAGACCCAGCTCCTTGCCTCCACACATTGCTTCTGGGCCCACACTCCCCAGATCTACAGAGCCCATATGGAGTTTGTGAAAGGCACTTCCCCGCAAGGCCAGCCTGTGCTGGCAGCTCTGTCCTGGCTGCTGGTGCTGGCCATGGAGCCGATGCTGGCTGCGGCAGTGTCTGTGGTCCCCGTGGGAGAACTCAGGTGCTTTTGCTAATTACTGACGACAAAGTGATGGCTGAGCCACTGGGCACAGATCCCTTAATCTGCAGTTGATGGGGGCTTGGGGAGGCCAGGCCCAGGAATGTGTAACATGGGCACCATCTGTGGCCGCTACTGACCGGCCAAGTCCCACACAGCCGCTGTCCTGCACATTCCCATTAGTAAGTTGTGTTTGCCGGGAGTGGCTCAGCCATAAATCCTCCCTCTCTCTCAGCCGAGGCAGATCCCCCAACAGAGAGAGGCGGGGCACCGGATGTTCCTTCGTGTCCTAGGCCACTCTTGCCATCTTCAGCAGGACAGGGATGCTGGGATGTGCTCTCCTTACCTCTGTTTCCCCAGCTGCTGTGGAATGGGGCCACAAAGCCGTGTCCGCAGTGTCCTCAGAAGCCAGGAATGTGTCGGCCCCCCTGCCAGTGCTCTGCTCTGCACAGCTTGTATCCACTAAGCTGGGAGTGGGCTGGCTCGGCAGTGTTCATCTTGGGTAGTGAGCACAGGCCCAGACAGTGACTGTCTGGATTTGCCAGTCCTTGCTTTGGTTCTGTACAAGCCCCACCTTGCGACTTCTAGGCCCTTTTGGATGACACCCAGACTGTCTGGTCCTGGTGGTTGATTTGTAAGACCATGTTGCCCTCTGGAAATGGTCTGTGTCTACTTTTCTTCTCTTCACTTCTTGGTGGACAAGACTGGGCATCCACTTACTGACGGGTAATCTCTCCGGCCCGGCCTGTCTGTGGTCGGGCCAGGAAGGCACTGGGCTAGCAATCCCATCCTCACCAAGTTGTCTGCTGTGTGGGAGCCAGGGGCCTTGCCAGAGATTCAGTGCCTGCTGTGTCCCCACAGTGCACATGTCGCAAGGACATGGTCAAGATCTCCATGGACGTGTTTGTGCGCATCCTGCAGCCTGAACGCTATGAGCAGTGGAAGCAGGGCCGTGACCTCACGGTGCTGGACCATACTCGGCCCACAGCCCTTAGCAGCCCTGAGCTGAGCTCCTGGAGTGCCTCGCGTGCTTCACTGAAGGCCAAGCTCTTGCGCAGGTGAGTGTCTCCTCTCGCTCCTCCTCCTCCTTTTCCTCTCTCTCTCTCTCTCTCTCTCTCTCTCTCTCTCTCTCTCTCGTTTCTACTTCATTTGGACATCCAAATGAACAGCTCACTGCTGCTTCCCCTGGTGACATAAACTTGGCACCCTTGCAGCTCTGAGAGCCGGCAGGTCCCCTCCCAAAAGCCCATACCAGACGCCATGCTCCTAAGGTTGACTGGACTCTCCTGGCCTGCTTCTTACAGTAATGTGGTCACCTGTGACTGGGAACCTGGGCAGGGCTGCTACAACCTTGAGCACTGTATGGCCTTTATAGCATTGGTAGTAAGTACAGTAGTAGGGTTGGGAAGGAGCTTGACTGGTGTGGGTGTCCTTCTGTTTATGTGTTGCTTTTATTGGTTAATGAATAAAGCTGCTTTTGGCCAATGGCTTAACAGAGTAAAGCCAGGCAGGAAATCAAAACAGAGATGTAGAAAGAGTAGGCGGAGTCAGAAGCCATGTAGCCACCACAGGAGACAGGCCTCCAGCAGAGCCTGCCAAAACTTTGCCGGAAGGCCCCAAGCCTCATGGCAAAATACAAATAATAGAAATGGGTTAATTTAAAATGTAAGAGCTAGCTAAAAATACATGACTCCTTTGTCTGAGAGGGAGGCCTCTCCAGCTGGGCCCAGTCCCTCACTCCAGGGTATCCATCTTACTCCTTGCCTCTGGCAGCCCTTCAGGGATTTGAGCTTCTGATAGGGGCTGCATGGAACTCAGCTGTCTACCTGTGAAGAGCCAGGGAGGCCCAAGAACTCTGTTCTCAGGCAGGCCAGTTTATGGAACCACCACTGTTGACAAGACTTTACCTAGGAACACAGCTGCTACCTTGGCCTGTAGACACGGCTGTTAGGATCCCAGTGGCTTCCAAATGCTACAGAATCCATGGCATCCTCTGGAACCAGCTGCAGCTGCACACTGCATTGGCTGTGCTCTGACCAACCTGCTACCTTCCACTCCTGGAAAGCTCGAGGTCACTACTACCTTAGCCCTGGGCTGGGGTACTGCTCTCCAGACAAGTCATGGGCCTGTGTCTGGACGGTGACCTGTGGCCTGCAGCCTTCCCTTGCGTCCTCTCGGATGTCTCTGCCTGTGCACTGCAGTCTTACCCTCACTTCCTGCCTGTGTTGTCCTCTGGAGAGCAGTCTGTGCTCCCCAACATTCTGCAGCACCCAGCAGTCAGGTGACAGCCTGTGGTGGGGCCTGAGTGGGCCTGCAGGATTCTGGGGTGGTTTCATATGATTGATGCTCAGTGTCTGGACTTATGGGTCAGCTGAGCAGACAACCAGTAACTAGGCACCACATTCCAGAACCACAGCGACACCAGGGCCACCCAAAGATGGGGCCATGTGATCAGAGGAAGTGGCACATGGGATCTCACAGGCTCCCTCCCATCAGGGGCATCCCATCTTCTCACTCTGGAAGCCGGGCTAATGCGGCAGTGGCTGAGTAGCAGATGAAGCCCGCTCCCAAGGACACAATGTCCTTTAAAGCTGTTAAAATGCACAAGGCCAGAGCTGTTTGTTTCTTCTGAAGTCCCTGACCTCGGTGGGAGGCCATTTGCCGGGCTTTCACGGTCCACCGCACATGGGACTGGGATTGCAATGAACGTGTGCCCAGCTTCTCCCAGGTATGCCTCGGCTGCATGGACTTCCTTAGGGAAACTGAGACATGTCGGGTTCTGAGTGGGGTCAAAGCATCTCTCTCCCTGACACCAGGACCTGGGGCTACTGTTGTTGGCAGGAACTAAGAACTAAGGGCAGTGTCCTGGCTATAACTCTACCTGTCAGAGGTTCCTCACTACAAGAAATACCCTTCTGTATCCCTGCATGTCTACATGGGGCTTTCTCAGCACAGGCCTAAGCTCAGGCTGTCCTGTGCCCACCCTGTCCCCATTCCCAGTCTCCTGTCTCCTGCAGCAGCTTAACAGGTGAGCGGACTCTACCCCTTTTGTGGGTGACCACCAGGAGACAATGCCACAGTCCTCAGCCAACCTGGCCTGCTGTGGATATGTGGGATCAGGAGGTGTTGGTGCTGGCGGTGTGACACCCCAGCCTACTGACCTCAACACCAGAGTTGGCCTGTGACCCACGGCACTCACACCCAGGGCTTCATGAAAGTCTCCTGAACCCCAGAATGTACCACAGCTTCCCAGGGGATATTTTAAATACTCATAGGTCTGCTTTAGTGGCAGGAACAGAACATATTGGGGGAAACTAGAGCAAGTGGTCTCCTAGCTGCTTTGTGGGCACAGGTCACCATGTGTCTGCAACTGTCATCTCTCTGTGTGTACCCTGCCTCTCAGCGAAGGCTGTAGGCTTCCTCATCACCCTTCACTCAAGTCTAAGGGCACCTGCTTTCCTCTCAGAAGAGTTTGTGCCGTTCACATGCCAACACTTGACTTCTGAGATCTGACAGATTGATTTCCAGCCATGTTCTGATCCCGCAGGGTGGGGAGAGGGCAGGACTGCAGGAGCAGCTGCACAGCTCAGACCTCGACAGGGCAGCAGGAGCCTTCCGAGCAGGCCCAGGCTGCATAGGCCAGTGGGAGCCCTGGTGTGGAGGAGCTCCCATAGCCAGGCCTACTCCCTGGGACACACCACTTGCCTCATGGCACAGGACTGGCATCTTCAGTACAGGACCCATCTAGTGGATCTGATCCTAACAATGGTCTTCCATGAAGCCGCCCGACCTCCACCTGCCATCACCCTCAGCAAACCCCTTTCCCACCTTCCAGTACATCCTTAATGCCAGCTCAAAGCAAGGCCAGAGGCCAGGATGGTATAGATACAGGCTTCAGAAAGATTCCAAAGCTACCATAGCATATGGGAGAAGAGCAGGGACAGGAAGAGCCAGCACACCTGGCCCAGGGTGCTGCAGGGAAATGCAGGAACAGCAGACAGCAGCAGACAGAAGGTGCTGAAAGCCGTACCCAGCCTCCAGGGAGTTCTGAGAGAAGCAAAGACACGTGCAGCAGTGACCGTGTGCATCCTGGTCCTGTGGCTGGATGATGACCGTCCGTGATGTAGAACACACCCGTGAGTCCCTCACTGGGGTTTAACAGGCAGCACCCAGAACTTCCAGAGAGAACCTGGTGTCAGGCTAAAGGCTGCAGAGCAAGCCACTGTGGCCTAGGGTACCCTTCCAGGGTCCCCCAGCCTGACTGACTGCCTGCTGGACAGCTTCAGACTTGCAGCTCCACGGTGCACGTCAGCCCAGCACAAGGGCAAACCTGAGAGCCGCAGCACAACGAGAGGTTATCTGGAGCAGGGACGGGTGCCAAGGTCACCACCGTGGAGCCAGGGACATGCCACTTAGGAGTTTAGGATGGGGCCAGAGAACCTGGAGATGCCAAAAAGAAGGGCCGTGCCCCAGCTCAGGGTCACAAGATGTGAGGGCACGCTGTGGCTGCCGCTGAAGGGTGGCTACATCTGTGTGTATCCATCCGGCCTGGTGGGAGAGGCGTCAGTGAGGGATGTGACAGCTGGCACAGGGCTGGGTCCCAGCTTGTTTTCCTAATACAGCATGGCTATTCTTTGGTATACAGTGCCCTCCCTGCTCTGGAGGGGTGCAGCACACATCTGAGTCCCTGTGTGTGGCACAGGTGGACTGAGGTCCCATTTCCTGGAACCTTGAGTACCGTGGCTATGGGAACTAAGCAGGCTGCTGTGCTCAGTTGTAAAGAGTGTGGTGTGAAGCCTGGGGTGTCCCAGTCAACTGTGCAAGGGTAGCCTCCAGTGGGGTCAGGACAGTGATTGAACCAGGGCCACTCCTGAAGCTGTGGCCCAGTGAGTTGGTGGCAGGCCGTGAGTGCTATCTGAACTGGGTGCTACCAGGAGCAGCCCTAGACCCCGGGGACAGCAGTTACAGTCTGAGCCACCACGCTTCCTTCCTGACTCGGTGTTTCCAAATCAACCCATTGCTGGGGCTGCCCACCCAGAGCAGAAGGGTGTGTGTCCCTGGATCCAAGGCCTCGTTTCTCCAGCCTCTCTCCTCTCCCTGTCAGTGCTTCCTGCCCCCACCCCCCGCTCCTGCCTGTCCCCAGCCTGTCCTGCAGCCACTGCCCATGCACACCTTGTCTGTCCCTCCTTGGAATGCCACCTGCTTGCCTGCTGGTCATCTTTGTGGGGCTCACACATTCATTGAGGGGTCCTGCCCTGTTCAGGGGGTATTTCAGCCACAGGAGTGAGGGAAAGGAGGGCAGGCCATGGTAGAGTCACAGAAGCCACCACCTAGAGCTGGACATTGCTAGCTCTGGGCCACTGAGGCTGTGGTGGGTGAGGGCTTCTGGCCTGGGGACCCCAGAGCACAGATCTGCAGGAAATCATTCTCCCTTGTGAGTCTAAGCAGCTTCAGGTGTTGGGGGGGGGGGGTCCTGCCTCTGCCCCTGCTCCACATGCTCACCGTAGCTCTTCATTCAGCGAGGCCAGTTTGTGGCACCAGGGGCCGTCCTTGCTGTCAACATGAAAGTGGTACGCTACTGTGCTCAGGCTGGGCATGGGTCCTAAGAGCCCTGTGTGCAGGGCTGTAGAGAAGGCCCCGAGCCAGAGGAAAACCCTGAAATTTACATTCTAGACAAATTAGTGTGAAGGAGAGCAGACCCTGGAGAAAGGCTGAGGAGGAGAGGAGGCGGGAGCCGACCAGGAGGCCAGGGCCAGCGTAAGTGATCTCCCTCCAGCCCACAGCGTCCTGCCCATCCCGTGCTGCCATCGCCTGCTTCACCCCAGCCCTGCTCCTCCCTGGCCCTCCTTCCTGCCCACCCTGGACTACCACAGTCTCCATTTCCCCTGCTGCCTGACCAGTGCCCTCCTCCAGGTCGCACCGGAGACGGAGCCAGCCCAAGAAGTCCAAGCCTGAAGACTCCAAGTCTCTTGGTCTGGATGAGCCTGGGGGCTGTTCTCGGGAGGAGGCCGCTCCTGAGGACGAGGATGAGGAAGAGGAGCTGTTTCCCTCACAGGGCCCCGAGGCCGAGGGCCTGGAAGGTCAGTGCTGGATGCCTATTCCTGCAGCCTGGGTTTGGGTCCTTGCAGCCCTTCTTTGGCATTTTGTTCCTGCTGGCCACCTGTGCACACGGGAACCTTGAGGTGCAATCTGGCACTGAGTGTCCCAGCTCTCCTGCCCTGCATACTCTGCCTCATCCCTACCACTGGCTTCCACCAACGTAGGGAAGGGCTTCCCTCTGTGGCCTTTTTGGAGTGTGAGGCAGGGACTGGAATGCATCAACACAGTGTTGCAGATTCCTACTGACTGCTCCAGAGAGTCATTGACAGAGATTTCTGTCCCACCAGGTCCCACAGCCCTTCAGTCCCAAAGAAACACACAGAGGTATACATTAATCATAAACTGGTTGGCCAATTAGCTCGAGCTTCTTATTGACATGTGTTAGCCACATGGCTTGGTACCTTTTATCAGTGAGGCATTCTCATTTTGCTTCCTCTGTGTCTGGGTAACAACTGTAGACTGAGCCTTTCCTTTTCCCAGAATTCTTTCCTGGTCACCCTACTTATGCTTCCTGCCTGGCAACTGACCAATCAGCATTTTATTAAACCAGTACATAGCCGGGCGGTGGTGGCGCACGCCTTTAATCCCAGCACTTGGGAGGCAGAGGCAGGCGGATCTCTGTGAGTTCAAGACCAGCCTGGTCTACAAGAGCTAGTTCCAGGACAGGCTCCAAAACCACAGAGAAACCCTGTCTCGAAAAACCAAAAAAAAAAAAAAAAAAAAAAAAACAAACCCAGTACTACTGACAAACCTTTAAGGGTACAAGACCATTGTCCCACAGCAGAGAGTTACAGAGACCCATCCACAGCACACCATGACAGGGTCTTCCAGCCCAGAAAGGCCCAGTGAGGGAAAGCAGGGTGACCACAATGTGTTGTGACCACAGACAGAGTGATCCATGGGCTGTGGACTTAGGCCCTGCAGGCACTGTGGATGAGTGAGGCACTGGTGGGCAGCAGCTCACACCAGCCAATAAGAACCAGCCAGAAGTAGTTACACAGCAAATTAAGGCTGACAAGAAGAAACTGATGGCCACGTATCCAGGGGGGCTTCCAGCTAGACATCTGAGCACAGCTGGAGCAAGGTAGTGAGGTACTCGCTGGCATGCATAAGGCCCTGCACTCTCCTCCGCACTGAGAGTAAGGACAACAGCCAGCTATTGTAGAAACAGGAAACTGCAGGAGGCTACAGGTGTGAGGGCCCTTCTGGATTGTGTGTGATTGCTATGGTTGCATGTGGATCAGCAGGAGGTGACGGCTGGAATGATGCCAGCAGCCACAATTACACAGAGAAGCTGCAGGACTAGCCTGAGCTCCCTGCTTCCACCTCCACACTGGCATGTGAGCCCCGGAGCCATGTGACCAGTTACTGACATCTGTTCCCTGTGGATCTGGTGTCAGGTGCTCCCCCTTCCTGAGTGTGATGTGAGGAGGGTCTCCTGACCCACCTAACAATGTGGCATTCCCCAGTTTCTACTTCTCATCCTGCTTCCTCTGAGGATCCTGTGGTGGCCTCAGAGTCCTTGGCTTAATCCTTTCTAAGGATTCCATTCTGCTGTGGGAGGTACATGGCCCCAGGCACCAGGGCAGGGTGTGGCTGTCTTTGAAAGCTTTCGCACCTCTGATTTAAGGATTCTCCTTGACCTTAAGTCCTCATAAAGTGGAAAGAGAGTCCTGTGATAGGCGACTTTTTACTGTGGAACGCGTGGATGGTGTTCAACATGGCCTTGCTTTCAGGACAGGGTGCTGGGCACTGAGTGGGGTACCAAATCATAGCCTGTCTGAGGGGCATCGGCAGGTGAGGGGTTGGGATCCCCAGCTCCTCAGCAAGGTTGTGGCTGTCCAGGTGTGTCAGGCTCAGGAGCTAGAACAGAGCCCACACCTGTAGATGTGTGGCCTACCATACCCTTTGGCCTCCTGTGGCCTGTGACTTTCAACCAGCCAGGCTGACAAACCTAGGCATGTTGGGACACCAGGCCATAGCTCCCAGCCACCCCTGAAGACCTCTGCACCACTCCAGAGGGACCGGACTGTGACAGTCCTTCTCTTCTTGATCCCCAAGGCAGGTGTGTTCCCACTGGTGTGGCCGTCGTGAGTCTGGTGAGGCAGTGGGCTTTGAGGTGCCCTTGTTGGCCTTCTCCTGCTAAGGGCTCCGGGCTATCCCATGGCCATACAGAGCCTGGAGATGCCAAGGATCCACAGCCATTGTTGGTCATAAGAAAACTAGGGCAGGACCCTGTGGTCCAGCACCAAGGGCTGTGAAGGTGCCAGGTTCACCATGGTCACTCCACAGCAGCTACCGTGGTCATAGGAACAGACTCCTGGGGCCACACTTGGCATCCTTCCTTGGGTCCAAGAACACATCCTGTAGGGGTTCATCCTGGTCCCTGGTGACCACAGCAACTCCAGTATGGAAGTTAATGGGGTCTGTTGACTGGGGGCTGGGCAACACCCCACCTGTTCCTACCCATGTCCCATTGCATCTTGGAGAACTGAGTGTCTTAGGGGCTGGCGGTGCTATCTAACGCACTAGACACCCAGGAGAGTGCACGCTGCCATACAGGCTAGTGAGCCTTGCCCTTGGAGGGTGTGAGGGCATGATACACAAGTGTGTATGATGCTCCAGTGTGCATCCTCTCCCATCAGCAGCCTGCCTGGACAGCACAGGTGTCAGCTTCCAAGCCTGGGGTATAGCTGTTACCCACGAGCCACTCAGTCTAGGGCTCTTAAAACACGAGTGGCACCCAGGCCGCTCACAGCAGGACACAATCCTGTGGATCCCTTAAGTGACATCTTAACCCTGGGAGCTAGGCACACGTCAGGTGGGGTCCCCTGGAGAACTTGGTACAAGTGACCAGCCCCTGATCACTCTGTCCTCGTCACTTGTCCCTGGATAAGTGATGTGCTGTACAGCCATCATGGCACCAACCTGAAGTCCCACCAAGACCAGTCCCATTAGCCACCCTTCTTCATGTCCCTGTCAGGAACTGTCTCCAACACTCACCCCAGAGGCCGCCAGATGGGGGTCCCCAGGCCCATCTGCTGCTGGGCCCTTGTGTTGTCTGCACCACACCTACTCCTCCCCACACCTGCACTGGGCTGGCAGGAGCCCACCACTTGGGACAGTTATGCTCACAGACACTT
Organism: Chionomys nivalis; assembly: GCF_950005125.1. NCBI lineage: Eukaryota > Metazoa > Chordata > Mammalia > Rodentia > Cricetidae > Chionomys > Chionomys nivalis. The sequence goes on from NC_080091.1 coordinate 11,173,022, forward strand.
CCTGAAAACCCAGGCTTCCCCTCCTTTCCTCCCTCTTTCTTTCTTTCTTTCTTTCTTTCTTTCTTTCTTTCTTTCTTTCTTTCTTTCTTTCTTTCTTTCTTTGTCTTTTCTTTAGACAAGGGTGCCTTGAGTGCTGGGGTGGCGGGTTGCAGTTCAGCACCGGCTCAGGAATCTCTTTAAGTGCAGTGGCCCAGTATTGGTCACTTTTGGAGGTTGAACTTACCCAAGCTTTGGGGATCCTGAGTCTGCAACCAACTGTGCTCTCACCACAGAGCATGGTCTCCTGCTTCCATCTGATTCCTTTGGTTCTGAATGATGTGTTCTCTTCCCCAGAGGATGGCAGAGGCAAACCCCGACCAACCAAGGCCCGGAGCAAGAAGAAGACCCCCAACCCCCTGTCACCCCTGTTGCAGCCCGCCCCACCAGCCCTATTACCCACTGAGGAGGTCCTGAGATCACAGCCCCCACCCAAGTCTCCGGTGCCGGCCATGGGCCCCATGGCCGCAGAGGGGGGCCCTCCACCAGCACCCCTCAATGTGGTGCCTCCTGGGGCACCAGGTGAGGAGGCAGAGGTGCGGCCGCGGCCCATCATCCCAATGCTGTATGTGCTTCCGCACACCAACACCACTGATGGGGACAGGGAGCGCACTGCCCACCCGCAGTTGGCACCCATGGAGCTGGGACCCGAAGACGAAAGCCAGGCCCAAGCTGGCGATGCACAGGTGGGTGATTAATGGTCACCAGGTGCTTTTGTGGCTCTGCCCACAAAGCTGTGGGTGGCAGCTGGAGTCAGTGCTGTGGGTGACAGGTGTGGTTGTGAGTGCATGTGTGCATGCTGTGGGTGACAGGGTCCCGCATTCCATGGTGCTGTGTGTTTCAGGCACCGTCCTCCTTCTCTAAGCTGAAGGTAGAAATCAAAAAAAGCCGGCGTCACCCGTTGGGTCGTCCACCTACACGGTCCCCATTGTCTGTGGTTAAACAGGAGGCTTCAAGTGATGAAGGTGAGCAAGACCCCGCCACCATGCCACTTTCCTCCCACCTGCATGGGGCCCAGCCAGCCCCTCTGCACAGGTGCCAGTGCCCACCCATCCAGTCCCTTGGGGTCAGGTCCTCCTACAATGTGGCACCCTCGTCACCATGCTGTGAGAGACCACAGAATTTCCTGCCCCTTCACCTCTGCAGGGACCCAGCTGCTCACACTTACACACCTCTAACCATCCCAGTTCTTTGTGGCCTACAGGACCTCCACTTGACCCCACCTTTCAACCAGTCACTTGCCAGGACCTAGTGCCTCAAATGTCATGTGACCAGGGAGGGCCTAGATCACAGCCCTCTCCAACCAGGGCCCATAGTTCAACTCCCCATCCCAGCAATGGGTCGCAGCATTCAGGGTCTCAGTGGGAAGATTGAGGGGCCAGGGTCTGAGACAGGTGGCTGAGGCGTGGTGCTAGCACCTGTGCAGAGGGTGTGATGGCAGAGGGTACGGTGCGTAGGTCGTGGTTTGGGGCCATGATGTTAGGCTCTGGCAGCAGCTCCTCTGTCCCAGGGCTGCACCCTCAATTCTGCACAGGAGCTTCATCAGTGCTTGCAGAACTAGGTATCTAGAGCGTCCCCAGACACGGTGCAAACGCTTAGAGTGTGGCTATGGGGGGGGGGGGTGCTGGTGAGTGCAGGTGGTACCCCAGAGGGTGCTCTCCAGTGATAGTTGGGCCTTGGGTACATGGGTCTCTGCTGGCTAGCAGGGCAGTAGTAGTGTGTGCGGGCCCTGGTGGGTTTCAGTTCCTCCTTAAAACTGTTGGCAGAGTCTGAGAGCCACTGGCAGCTCCTCCACCCAAGGCCTTACTGTGCTAACAGCATGGTTACTGTGCTAACAGCATGGTTACTGTGCTAACAGCATGGTTACTGTGCTAACAGCATGGTTCTGTAAGTACCCAGGACCTCAAGACCTCCCTACAGGAGTGACAAGAATCTGGGGAACAGTGGAAACCAGGCCCCAGGCTCTTGGCTCCCTATTGAACTCTTCCCAGAAGGCTCTCTTGGGAGTTCTGGGCAGGCAAATCTCCCCCAGCTCCATGCCCTGTGTCTCTTAGCAGGTGGCAGGGCCTGAATCTAGCATAGTCCCCTCCTCCGTCCTCCTGCCTGTCATGGCCATGCTGCCACGTAGATGGGTTTTAGCAGGCTGTGGCTGAGGCTCCTGGGCAGGTAGGCAAGCACTGTGCCCAGCTTTACACACAAGAGGATGGCAGGGCGGTGGTGGCGCACGCCTTTAACCCCAGCACTCGGGAGGCAGAGGCAGGCGGATCTCTGTGAGTTCGAGACCAGCCTGGTCTACAAGAGCTAGTTCCAGGACAGGCTCCAAAAACCACAGAGAAACCTTGTCTCGAAAAACCAAAAAAAAGAAAAAAAAAGAGGATGTGTCTGAGGGTGGCATGTTTGGTGTCCAGGACTTAGGTTAGGCCCTGGGGAGACCATGGAGGGAAATCAGCCCCCTCTCCCTGCAAGAAATGCAGACTAGGGGCTGGAGAGATGGCTCAGCGGATAAGAGCACTGGCTGCTCTTCCAGAGGACCTGAGTTCAATTCCCAGCACCCACATGGCAGCTCACAACTGTCTGTAACTCCAGTTCCAGGGCATCTGACCCTCACACCAATGAACATAAAATAATAAAAATAAAATAAGTTTAAAAAAAAAGAAAAGAAATGCAGACTGCCGAGTACCAGCCAGGGCTGCTCAGATAGAGGACCCGTGGAGTGATGCTCTGCTGGGGCCTTGTCCTCCAACCCAAGTCCCTCCATCCGTCACAGAAGCCTTCCCATTCTCAGGAGAGGATGATGTCAGTGACCCCGAGGCCTTGAAGTCCCTGCTTTCGCTGCAGTGGAAGAACAAGGCAGCCAGCTTCCAAGCTGAGAGGAAGTTCAATGCGGCAGCTGCCCTCAACGAGCCCTACTGCGCCATCTGTACCCTTTTCTACCCCTACAGCCAGGTGAGCTGCCCTACTGCACCATCTGTACCCTCTTCTACCCCTACAGCCAGGTGAGCTGCCTGCTTGGCCCTGCGCTGGGTATGGGGCCTCTGTCACCTCCTGATGTCCATGCCTCTGCAGTCAGTACAGACAGAGCGAGAGGTCCCAGCTGCTCCAGGGGACAGTGCTGTCCAGCCACCCTCCAAAAGTGGCCAGCGGACACGGCCACTGATCCCTGAGATGTGCTTCACTTCGAGTGGGGAGAACACGGAGCCGCTGCCTGCTAACTCCTACGTCGGCGAGGATGGTACCAGCCCACTCATTTCTTGTGCCCACTGCTGCCTGCAGGTCCACGCCAGTGAGTGTTCCACAGCCATCTTGGTGTGAGGGACTCTGGGGGCATGGAGTACTTTTTGGACACAGTGCATTTTGAGTTTGAGGGGCACTGTCCAGGGTTCTGGCTCAAGAGGCTACACTGTACAGTGTATGGGAGGGGCAGCAGGTGTGGGGGGCTGCAGGTGTAGAGAGCTGTAGATTTGGGGGGAGGGCTGTAAGTGTGGAGGGCTACAGGTGGGGAGAGCTGCAGGTGTGGAGGGCTGCAGATGTGCGGGAAGAGTTGCAGGTGTGGAGGGCTGCAGGTGTAGAGGGCTGCAGGTGTGGAGGGCTACGGGTGGGGAGAGCTGCAGGTGTGGAGAGCTGCAGGTGGGGAGAGCTGCGGGTGTGGAGGGCTGCAGGTGTGCGGGGAGAGTTGCAGGTGTGGAGGGCTGCAGGTGTAGAGAGCTGCAGGTGGGGAGAGCTGCGGGTGTGGAGGGCTGCAGGTGTGAGGGGAGAGTTGCAGGTGTGGAGGGCTGCAGGTGTGAGGGGAGAGTTGCAGGTGTGGAGGGCTGCAGGTGTAGAGAGCTGCGGGTGTGGAGGGCTACGGGTGGGGAGAGCTGCGGGTGTGGAGGGCTGCAGGTGTAGAGAGCTGCGGGTGTGGAGGGCTACGGGTGGGGAGAGCTGCGGGTGTGGAGGGCTGCAGGTGTGAGGGGGGCTGCACGTGTTCAGGTGACAGATTCTGTCTGGTCCCAGCACTCCACTGTTTTCCAGGTTGCTATGGTGTCCGGCCTGAGCTGGCCAAGGAGGGCTGGACATGCTCCCGGTGTGCGGCCCATGCCTGGACTGCGGTAACTTACCTGTACTGGGTGGCGCCTAAAGCCTGGGAGGGCCTAGGCCTCCATGGGCCAGTGGTCCTGATCTTAGCTATGCTGAGGCTGGGGCTTGACTCTAGCTATCCCTAGGATGTTCCTCGAATGGAGGTGGCTGCACCTTACCATGTTAATCTGTCCCTCAGGAATGCTGTTTGTGCAACCTCCGGGGAGGAGCACTGCAGACGACCACGGAGCACAGGTGTGTGCTCTGCCTTGCCCTGTGTGATTGTCACTCTCTTGCCTCCCTGCTCAGCTTCCCTGGAGGTTGGAGAGAGAGAGACAGGGTATCCAACATGAAGGGAGCAGTGTCCTGAATGCTCATAAACCTCCCCTCCCCACCCCTCCACAACCTGGCCTGGCTGGCCCCTTGGGGATAGCCTGGAACCGCCAGCAGTGCACTTGTGACCCTGCCCTGACCTCTCAGGTGGATTCACGTGATCTGCGCCATTGCAGTCCCCGAGGTACGGTTCCTGAATGTGATTGAACGCAACCCCGTGGATGTCAGTGCCATCCCTGAGCAGCGATGGAAACTGGTAGGTCCTCAAGGCTATGGCCGCCAGCTTTAGTCCTGGGGTGAACTAAGAGACCCTGGGAGGATAGCCCCAGCCTGGCCTAGGATGCTCATGTCTCCAAACCCATAGCCCTGCGCAGGGCACAGAGGTGAGAACCCACCCGCAGGATCAGCCAGGCAGCCCCGGTCTCTCTACAGATACTTCCAGCTGCTATTAGTGCCCGAGCGCAGTGTGCTGGTACTACGTGAGAGCTGTCCCAGCAGGCCCTGGCAGCTCCAGCCTTCCCCCTGCCCAACCTGCCCTCCACGGTGCTTGCCTTCTGTGACTTGGGGAAGAGGAGCCTTGTCCTATGCTGTGACTCCTAGCTTCCATAGAGTGACGTCCAAGCTTCATCTTCCTCCACTGTGTTACAGACACAGTAGTGTGTCCTGTGTGTGTGCACACATGTGCAGGCATGTGTCGAGCCAGAGGACAGCTCCAGGTGTCAGTCCTTGCCCTCCATCCTGCTTGAGACGGGGCCTTCCATGTGCGTGTCCAGCTGCCTGTCCAGCCAGCTGACTCCCATCACGCCAGAGCAACACTGGGTTTACACATTCCACATCTGGCTTTACATGTGTTCTGATGATGCAAACCCGTGTCCTCAGAGCTGGACAAATGCTTTCCCCCTGAGCCATCTCTCCAGCCTTCTTCCTCTTTATGACTGTGTGGCCAGGCTCACCCACCTGTTGGGCTCTGCATCCTGGAGCATGTGATGCAGGATAGTCCTGTCTGCATGCATGCCACAGCACATGAGTCGCCTTTCCTGTGTCCTCCATCCCTGCCCTGGGCATGCAGCCCCTTTCCACATCCCTTCTCCGTCTTCTCCGTGGTCAGGATGCAGGACACAGTGCAGGGACAGTCCCTGTGTCCTGGCGCATCGCACGTAACCCCCCTCCAGTCCAGTGGGTTCCCTGGGCAGTCACTTTGAGAACTGTTGGCCCCATCCTCGACCCATTTCCAGTTTGATCCCTAGTGTCTGCTGGATTGAAGGCACTCCATGGTACATGCTGAGGCTCGTGTGAGCATGGCCTCTTCTGGTTCATGAATTAACACACACAAACACACTCCCTCTGTAGCAGGATTATGGGGGAGGTCCGAGTTTGCCCGGGTGCTGTGGCCTCTAGACAGACTCCTGACCTTTCTGAGTTTAGACTGCCATGGCATCTGGAGAGCATCCACGTCCCTGGGCCTGTCTTTCTGCAACTCCTCCCCTGCACCCCCTCTCCAGCTCCTGCATATGGGCTGAGCAGGCCTGGATGTAGATGGCTTCCTGAGATCTATGCCTAGTGGCTGCCTACCCTGTGTGCAAGGCATGGGGCAGAGGGCAGCCTACATCTGGAAGATGGCCTAGTCGGGAGGTGAGGGAATGAAGATGGCTCAGATCAGACCTTGGGATAGCCTCATCTCAGGCACTTAGCACCACACTAGGGGAGGGCAGCTGGCTGTGGTCAAGCTGGAAGCCAGGCCCTCAGGTAGGGGCATGGACAGTGCCTGTATTTGTTTTGCCTGGGTCTTTCCCCCTGCTGCCAGGACACACTGAGTGGAAGGCCACTGTGGAGCCCTGGAGGGACTAGGCTGCCTCACAGCCAGAGCCTGGGCTCTCCAGTGACTGGTGACAGAGTCACAAGTTCAGGGACCATGTTCCAGCCCAAGGATACAGGACCCCTGAGCAGGCCCAGTGGATGGCCTTTAGTGAGAGCTTTATGGCTCAGGTGGATAGCGTGCTGACTGCAAATCCCGAGACCCTGTCTGTGCACGTGGCCTCTCCATCCATGGTCCTGACAATTTAAACCCTATGGCACTGCACCAGGAGACACAATCCCCCAGCTCTGTGCTACAGGGAGGGTGGGGTCGTGGTCAGGGAGGAGGCCTGAGAAGTGGCAGTTTGGGTTCAGATGATTGCCCCTGCCTGTTCTGGAAGGTACCTCTCTGGCCTTGCTGGTAACCCTGCACCCCATCCTATACAGAAATGTGTGTACTGCCGCAAGCGCATGAAGAGGGTGTCTGGTGCCTGCATCCAGTGCTCCTATGAGCACTGCTCCACGTCCTTCCATGTGACCTGTGCACATGCTGCTGGTGTCCTCATGGAGCCGGATGACTGGCCCTACGTGGTGTCCATCACCTGCCTCAAGCACAGAGCAGGCGGCCTCGGGGTGAGTGCTGCACCAGGGGACCCCCGCCCATGTGTACTAGCCCTGACCACCCGGCCTTGTCCACTTGAGCAAAATCCCACCCACATGCGCCATCGCCCCTGTCCCCAGGGCCAGCTCCTGCGCGCTGTGTCCCTGGGCCAGGTCGTCATCACCAAGAACCGCAACGGGCTATATTATCGCTGCCGTGTCATTGGCACCACCGCACAGACCTTCTACGAGGTCAACTTTGATGATGGCTCCTACAGTGACAACCTGTACCCAGAAAGCATCACGGTGAGGGGCGGGGCATGGAGGGGAGGGACAGGGTGAGCATGCTGGGCTACGGTGGCTCACCATACTCTTCCTGCAGAGCAGAGACTGTTTGCGGCTAGGACCGCCCCCGGAGGGTGAGCTGGTGGAGCTGCGGTGGACAGATGGCAACCTGTATAGAGCCAGGTTCATCTCCGCGGCCACCAGCCTCATCTACCAGGTGAGTAGCCTCCACAGCAGCCCTCTAACAGACACCCAGCCTCTGCCCGCCTACACTTTATCAGTGCTCACAGAGAGGCCAGGGCTGGGGACTCGGGACTCACTGCACTGCACCGGGGTGGGGGCGGGAGTGCGGTGCCGCCCACCAAACAGCTTGAGGTGGAGCTACCAGCCTGCAGCTGCACAACAACGCCTTGTCTCAAAACAGCACGGTGCACAGAGCCAAACAACAGAACTGCAGCATGGCTGTGCCCCCACCTGGGTGGGGGAGGGGGAGGGGACAGTCCAGCACAGCTATCCCTTTGCCTGGAGACCAGGCAGCATGGGGACACACACAGCACATGTGTGGATAAACAAGGTGCTGGCATAAAATGGTAGGACAGCCGGGTTACCCCACCCTGAAGCCCAGTAGCTAGGGACAAGTGTATTCACATGCCCGTCACACTCCTTTCAGGATATTTCCAGAAGCTGTGTGAGCCGGCGCAGGGCAGCCTGGGCTGAGGGCTGCAGCTGTTCAGAATGTTGGGGCTGGGGTACAGCCTGCCTCTTTGGAGTATCACAGGCGGGTAGCAGTAGGCACCTTCCACAACTCCCCTCCTGCGGGGGAACCCGACTCCCAGTGCACGGGACTGTCCAGCTGCTGCCTTGGCAGGATTCCTGCCCGAGGGCACTTCTAGTGTCCCCTGTAAGGCACCAGAGGAGCCTTGGTTTCCTCCAAATGACTTTACCTAGCCAGGAGGCCAGGCTGGGACCTAGGCCCCTGATTGCTTGTGTTCCTCATTGCTGTCCCCAGAGAAGGTGGCCAGATGTCAGAGCCCCCATGGCGTCTGCCTCCCATCTAGCAGCCCGACCCAGCCCCTGGGCATCACTTCTGGAGGACAGGGCCTATTTGGAGCGGTGGGCCTCAGCTGCCATTCTGAGTCGAGAGAAGCAGGTCCCAAAGACCCTGTGAGCCCCTTAGCCTCCTGCCCAGGGCCAGTGCTGCTGCCCAGGCGCATCCTACCCGGTCAGTCATCTGTCACTCAGCGCCTCCTCGGGACCTTGGCAGCCCTGGGCTGACCCAGGCTGCCTGAGCCCCTGACACCTCTGGGCTCTTGGTGGGTAGGGCAGCATCCTGTGGCCGTCCTCATGCCGACACCCTTGTTGCTGCAGGTGGAGTTTGAGGACGGGTCTCAGCTAACGGTGAAACGTGGGGACATCTTCACCCTGGAAGAGGAGCTGCCCAAGAGGGTACGGTCCCGGCTGGTAAGTGTCCTGGGCACCTCCCTCTGGGGCATGGAAGATGCATGTCCCAGACAGGCTGTCCCCTCCTCCTTGGCCATAAATGATGCTCTGGCATTGACCACAGTCATGCAGGGCTTGCCACTCTGCTCAGCCAGGGACAGGTGGGGGACCACCCTTTGGGTGTGAATCAGGGTGCAGTGACAGGTACGGTTCACGGTTCTGAGGGCTTTGCCAGGGCGACAGCCTGATCCTTCTCTGTAGTTGAGGTTTTTTGTTTTTTTACACTTTGAAGACTTGCCACCCAGCTCCCAATTTATACAGAGACTTATTCTTACTTATGAATGCCCGGCCTTAGCTTGACTTGTTTCTAGCCAGCTTTACTAGCTTAAATTATCCCCTTTCTCTTTAACTATGCTTTACCTCTGGGCTTTTTTTTTTTTTTTTAATATTTATTTATTTATTTATTATGTATACAATATTCTGCCTCCATATATGCCTGAAGGCCAGAAGAGGGCATGGTTGTGAGCCACCATGTGGTTGCTGGGAATTGAACTCAGGACCTTTGGAAGAGCAGGCAATGCTCTTAACCGCTGAGCCATCTCTCCAGCCCCCTACCTCTGGGCTTTTACCTTTCCTTCTTTCCCGTGGCTGGCCGGGTGGCCTCCTCTCCATCTCCTTTCTCACTCTTCTCTCCATCTAGATTTCTTCTATTTATTCTCTCCTGCCTTTCAGCTCTTTAGTAGACCAATTGGGTGTTTTAGGCAGGCAAACAAACAGATTCACAGAATTAAATGCAACATGAAAGAATGCAGCACAGCCTTCTGTCATTACACGAGCACAGCCCCTCTGAGACTAACTCCCTCTGTGTCCCTGGCGTCTGCAGTCCCTGAGCACCGGCACTCCACAGGAGCCCGGCTTCTCTGCAGAGGATGTGAAGGCTGCCAAGCGCCCACGGGTGGCTGCTATGGTAACCACCACCACCCAGGACCCAGGGCACAGCCCGGAATACCTGGCCTTCGTGGAGAGCCTGCTGCAAGCGCAGGGCCGACCTGGGGCCCCCTTCTAGATGCTGCCCACTCCCGTTTCCACTGCGGGACCTACCTGGGCAACGGGACCAGCAGGATCCAACATGGCCGGACTCAGGGAGAGGGGCCAGTGTCCCTGGACTGCAGCGATTCCATGGGACCCATCCTGGCTGTGCTTTTCTCCTAAAGGTGCTACGGGGCATCTCAGAGCCTCCTGTGACAGACGCCAGCCGAGGACACTGGGGCACAGCCCCAACCTGTTTTCTAGATTCGTGGCTTTAAACATGGACAGCGACCTACTCTTTTCCTCGGAACCGAGACCCGAGGAGATTCACCCTTGCTCGCCGCTTGTGGGGGTCATTTTCTCTCTTCAGCAGCAGGAGAGGCACTCGGACGGCAGCCAGCGCACGCTGGCCTGTGTGGTGGCCTGTGTGGTGGCTGCTGGTACTGTCTTCTGCTTCCTGCTGGGGAGGCGGGCCCTGCAGGCGACGTCCCTTCCCTGTCCTGTCCCCCGCCCCATGCAGAGTCTGCCTCCGAGGCCTGGCATGGCAGCTGCCCCATGGGTGAGCCAGGCTGCAAGGTGGCTGAGTCCCACAGCTGTGGCCTGAGGTCCCATGAGCCTCCCCCTGACAGCCCCTGTGTGGCTGAAGGCAGGGAGCAGGTGCCGCCTTCCCTTGCAGCATGGGTTGAGTGACAGGGACACCCACTACTTGGGCCTGCTCTTCACTAGTGGCCACTGCCACCCTAGCGCAGTGCCCAGCATGGACAGCTCGTCTGTAAGTGATAAAGGACTGCACAGACAGGCCCTGGGGACCTGCTGGGTGCCCAGTGACCACCGTGTCCACATGTATTTTGAAATTCTATTTATATTGTAAAGAGAATTAAAAGGGCCCAGCCTTGGGCCTAGAGGAATGGGCTGGACCTCAGGGGCCCTCAGGCTGTGTCTCACGGGCTCTGCAGAGAGGCCTGGGTTTTACAGTGTGCAAAACAAAAACAGAAACAAAACCTCGCTCCTCCCTTACTTTTCTCCCCACCCCAGATGAAGGATGCCATAATTTTGCCTCAGTCCCCAGCCTCTGGCTCAGGATCCATTAAAAGCCCTCAAGCGCTTCCTATTCCTGCCTGGCCGTGGCTATGTTCTCATTTCTGGCCAGGGCCAGATGGGCTCAGGACAAAAGTTTCCTTGACAGGACGATGGGCATAGCATGTTCTGGTCTGGATGTAGGGGCTGCCGGGAGGTGGGACACCATCCGGGTATCAGGGCTCTCCACTCCCTCATTTGTCAGCAGCTTCCATCTGCTTCCTGTGCTAGCAAGGGCCACAGAGGAGCAATGGTGCTGCGGCCTAGCAGATCCTGGCCTGCTGGAGCAGAGGGAGGAGTGGGGGCAGGGCCTGCTGGTAGGTTGCAAGGGAGACTTGGGTTTGACCCAAGGGAGGAGGAGCGTGGGAGCCGCAGAGAAGCCCACAAGGGATCTCAGCAGCAGGCAGCCAGGTGGAGCAGATGACCCTGGTTTTCCATTCCTCTGAAACATAGACTAGACCTTGGAACAGGCAAAAGCTCTGGAGGAAAGGGAAGGCAGCCCTGATGGGGACATGGCCAGGATCCTGTGGGGGTAGGGTGTTGTGCCAAGAGGGGACATCTAACTAGCTCTGACCCCGACTGGCAGATCCTACTGAGCTCAGATGTGAGACCTGCAGCCTTGGGCCAAATCTAGCCCTAGACCTGTTTTTTGTCAATAAAGTTTTATTTGCACATGGGCCACCGTGATACTTATTTGCATTTGGCAGCCATTGGCCCTAACCTCAGATTGCTGAGTGATTGCCTGACCTGTAAAGCTGAACCTTGCTTGGACCTGGGCCACCTGCTACGCAGCCCCTACCCTGGCAGCCAGAGGGACCCAGAAGCACCAAGTCAGTTCCTGGTTTCTTCAGTAGAAGCCTACCAGGCCCCGCTTGTCCCCGCCCCATCCCCTCTGTTCCTGTCACTCATACTCATAGGCTCTCAGGTTCCTGCAGCTGCACCTAATTCCAGGAGGTCAGAGTGGAGAGACTGCACGGCCTCCATCCTCATCCTGCCTGTGTGTGTTCCACAGATGAGTGCTCCGTCCCTGGCTCCCATCTGTAGTGGTTACAGCTCACAGCTTCCTAGACAACCTGAAAAGTCATGTCCCCTTCTCTGTCCTCAGACCTCCCCATCCCACCCTGTCCCAAAGCTGGCCGTCCGGCCACCCAGGCCTATGGAGAACCTGTTTGAAGAGCTGAGTCACAAACCCAGGGGCATCACCAAAGCGGGGGGGGGGGGGGGGCAAGGGGCCCCTAACTCAGGGCCCTGCACTTGCAGTGGGAATGAACGTGATCTCTGGGGTCTGTAGCCCTCTGGCCCTTCCTTGCTAGATAACACACGGAATGGCTGCTGCCTGCACGGCTGAGCAGAACGGAGACCTCATGTCCATTCTGTCCCCACACAATCCAGCCTCAGCCTCAAGAAATGGAATCCAAGCTTCCGCGGCTTGGGTTGTCCTGTTGCTTCTCTTAATCGTTTTCTGGGGCTGCAGGCGGACTAGGACCCACAGGGCTGTGCCCAGCCCAACACGCCGTGGCCCCAGCCTGCAGGAATCCTGAATCCCTTGACTTGTGGCTTGATGCTCTAGCTCCGACCTCAGTGTTTTAGGATTTCTAGTGCTGTGATCAAATGCCATCACCAAAGCAACTGGGCAAGGAAAAGGGTTAATTCAGCTTACACTTCCGTTCATCATCCAGAAACTCAGGACAGGAACCTTGAGTCAGGAGCTTATGCAGAGGCTGTGGAAGGTGCTGCTGCCGCTGCCGCCACCTGACTTACTCCCGATGGCTTGCTCAGCCTGCTTGCTCACTTTCTTTAATATATATATAATTTGAGCCGGGCGGTGGTGGCGCACGCCTTTAATCCCAGCACTTGGGAGGCAGAGGCACGCGGATCTCTGTGAGTTCGAGACCAGCCTGGTCTACAAGAGCTAGTTCCAGGACAGGCTCCAAAACCACAGAGAAACCCTGTCTCGAAAAACCAAAAAAAAAAAAAATATATATATATATATATATATATATATATATATAATTTGAGACAGGGTTTCGGAGACAGGGTTTCTCTGTGTGCCTCTGGCAGTCCTGAAACTCACTCTATAACGCAGGCTGGTCTGGAACTCACTGAGATCCGCCTGCCTCTGCCTCCCAAGTGCTAGGATTAAAGGTGTGCACCACCACTGCCTGACTCAGCCTACTTTTGTAGAATCCAGGGCCAGCACCCCAGGGATGGCCCCACCCATAATGGACTGTGCCCTCCCCATCAATCACTAATTAAGAAAATGCCCTACAGACTTGCCTACAGCCAGGTCTTATGGAGGCATTGTCTCAATTAAGGCTCCTTGACTTGGAATGAGGCAGGACCCATCTTCTTGCAACTTTGTTTCTCTCTCCAGTCTTAGGTCTGAGATTCCATCAGATAAACCAGCTCCTCAGTCCTGCAGCACTGTCTGCAAACACTTTCTCCCAGGTTCTGGAAGAACAGAACCAGACAGATACTTGGATGGGGTGTGGTCAGGGGTGGAGCCCAACTAGACTATCCCAGCGAGGAGCTGGGGGCGTGGTCAGGATGGAGCTGTCACTCTAGGAGATGGGGAGGGTACAGTGATGGTTGGGGTTAGTAGAAGGCAACCTCCTGCTGTTGGGGTAGTCGAAAGCCTCTCTGGCTGAAGTGACTCTCCACTGTCGGGTTGTGGCCTTTGGGGACTCACACCCGGTGTATAAACAGTGCTGGAGACAGAAGTCCAGCACACAGCTCACACATAGAGAATTTTTTTTGCCATTTTTGTTTTGTTTTGTTTTTTTGAAACAGGGTTTCTCTGTGTAGCCCTGGCTGTCCTGGAACTCGCTCTGTAGACCAGCCTCAGCCTCCCGAGTGCTGGAACGGGATAAAAGGTGTGGTGGTGCCCTGCCCTCCATCCAGCAGTGAACAGTGTCCTGTGAGTCGCAGGCCCTGAGGCAGGAGGCTGAGGTGTCACAGCAGCCGCCAGGCTGGTCTCAGGGCCTGGAAGCCTCTGAATGCTGGCGTATGTGCTGTGTCTGTGTGTGGAGGTCATGGGTCACCATTGGACTTGAGTTTCTCTGAGCCCAGAGCTGATCCCTTCTGCCAGGCTGTCCTGCCTGCGAGCCCAGCGGACCCTGCGTCTCCAGAACTGGAGTCACCACGCTCAGCACCACGCCTGGCTGCCTTTCCAGGTGGGCTGGCTCCTGAGGCCCCGGGGCATGTCCCCTGTGGTTCCCACTCTGTTTCCTGGAGAGGAAAGCGGGTGGGCTTTGTACTTATGCAGCAGTGGCATCCCCAGCTGTCTCCACTCTGGTCTTCACAAGCTGCCCTGTGGCTCCTACAGGGGTGGACAGAGAGTCATGATTAGCAGAAGTCCTCGCTGGGGCCTCTGGTCACCTATGCACAAGACAGGAAATCCCAATTACTTCCCAGGTCACACGGCACAGCTCTGGGAAATGAAGCCTCCGTGGCTGGGGAGGTCTAGGAGGTCTCTGTCTTCTCCTCAGGGGCAGCAGTCACTCGCTCTCCTGTCTCCTGTGTGCGCGTCTGGATGCGGCAGCTGTCAGCAGCCCTGAGGGAGGCCACGCGCTCACGAGGTCGCCTGTGGGTTGGTTGTGTGAATTGTCCAGTCACAGCCAGTCTCAGGCTTCCAGGGTGATTATTTCAAAACTGTACGGGTTAGCAGAGTGTTATAACGCCTGCCACTTAGAAGCCAGGAACCAACCATCTGAAAGCTGATAATGTTTCACTTTTCCTTACGGCCCCATTTTACAACCAATGAGCAAAATGCTGGCAGATTTTATGGTGACTGACTCTCTGCGGCCCAGACACCTGACTGGTGGCCTGAAGCCTGGTTTGTGCTAGGCAACCTCCGTGGGTGGCTTTTCAATCCGGCTCCAGCAGGAAATCCGTGGGCAGAATGGAGGCCCAAGCCCCGACCGAAGCCGCCTGACATGAGGCCCCGTTGTCAGCCGCCTTCCGATTCTGGGCCGGCAGTTGTCAGCCTGGACGAGCCGCTCCAGCCACCGAGTCGCTATTTATTTACATCTTATTTATTTATTTGACTTTTCAAGACGGGGTTTCTCTCTGTGTAGCCTTGGCTGTACTGGTACTCACTTTAGACCAGGCTGGCCTCGAACTCTCAAGATCCACTTGTATCTCAGTCCTGCTCTTTATAAAAGCCTTTGAGAAACAGAAAACAAAAACTAAGGTGTCCAGGAGTCATGCCATTGCTTATGAGGCTTGGCCACTCGGCAGTATTTTGAAAACTAAAATATTTATTTATTGTTTATTCGAGACAGGGTTTCTCTGTAGCTTTAGTGACTGTCCTGGAACTCTCTCTATAGACCAAGCTGGCCTCGAACTCACAGAGATCCGCCTGCCTCTGTCTCTGCCTCCAGAGTGCTAGGATTAAAGGCGTGTGCCACCACCGCCTGGCTGAAAACTGAAATCTTAAAAGAACTATTTGGTTATGGTTGTAGCTTAGCAGCAGTGAGAAACACAATGTACAATAAATAAATAAACGTTGGAAGTTTACTGATGGGACGTGGAATGAAAGGGAAGGCTTGCGGAGTCCTGCCTCAGAAAGGGGAGTGTTGGAGAGAGTAAGGAGCCCTCAAAACAGGCTTTAGAAGCTGTTATTGCTGGGCCTGGTGGCACAGGGTCCTCATCAGAGAGTGGACACAAGCTAGCGTCACCTGAGAGGAGGGGGCCTCAACTGAGACAAGGCCTCCTTGAGAGCTGGTGTAGGTAACCCTGAGGGCGTTTTCTTAATTGGTGATTGATGGGGAGGGCCCAGCCCACTGTGGAGGTGCCATCCCCAGGCTGGAGGTCCTGAGTTCTGTAAGAAAGCAGGCTGAGCAAGCCATGGGGAGCAAGCCAGTGAGCAGCACCTTCCACGGCCTCTGCACCAGCTTCTGCCTCCAGGTTCCTGCCCTGTGTGAGTTCCAGTCCTGACTTCGCACAGCGATGGCCTACATGTGGAAGCGTAAGCCAAAGGAACCCTTTCTTCCCCAAGTTGCTTTTGCTCGTGGTGCCCCATCACAGCAATAGAAGAACCCCTGTCCCAGAATTCTGTGCATCTGAGTCTCTGTATCTTACCTTACGCCTCCTCTCATAGCACCGAGCTTATAAAAAAAACTATTTTTTTCAATTTATTTGTTTATTCATTCGTTTAATTGTTATTTATTTATTATTATGTAGACAACATTCTGTCTCCATGTATGCCTGCAGGCCAGATCTTATTACAGATGGCTTGAGCCACCCTGTGGTTGCTGGAACTTGAACTCAGGACCTCGGGAAGGGCAGCCAGTGCTCTTAACCTCTGAGCCACCTCTCCAGTCCCATAAAGAAAAAATCTTGTGTGATATTTTGTTTGTGTTCTGACAAATAAACCTTGCCTGGAGATCAGAGGGTGGAGCTAGCCACTAGCTAAGCACAGAGGGAGGTCTGGCTGTCAGGACACAGGAAAGTGGAGTGTTGAGGAAGGGCAGAGGAAGAATCTCAGAGAGGTGAGCAGTGTGGTGGCTGCTGCTCGTTCCTCTGACCCTGCAGCTTTTACCCCACATCTGACTCCAGGTTTTTATTGATAAGACTGTAGGATCTTGCTCCAGAAAACATCAAGTTTTATCACAGATGAGTGTCTTTGGAAATGCACACGTGGGATATGGACTGAGCCAGGTCAGGACACCACCTGGGGTGCTGGAAGGGGTCCCTGTGGGTGTGGAATGGAGTCTCTCTGTTCATCGTGTGGGAGACCACTTGGGCGGTATCGAGGAGGTAACAGGACACAGGCGCGTGGCAGATGCAGTGTCCACGGACATGCACGTGTGTGGGTATGGACGGGCAGTGACGGCTTCAGAGTCCACGGACACCAGCGTGTGTGGGTATGAATGGGCAGTGACGGCTTCAGAGTCCACGGACACCAGCGTGTGTGGGTATGAATGGGCAGTGACGGCTTCAGAGTCCACGGACACGAGCGTGGGTATGGACGGGCAATGACGGCTTCAGAGTCCACAGACTCCTGGGCCTCTATTCCTGAGGCTGGGGAGGAATCCCGTGGGAAGAATAGTTCTCTGCAGTGTCCAAAGTCTGTGCAGCCACTTGGAGCTCAGCTCAGTGGCGCCCACGCTTGCTGTGTTCTGAACACTCTTATTAGCGCCTCTGTACCTGTGTCCCTCTAACCCAGATGCCTTCACTTTCCCAGGGGCTAGTAAAGGCTAGACCAGACTCTTTCCAGGCTCTCCCTCCAGGACGCTCCCTCCACTGCTCCTGTCCTTAACCACAGCTAAGGATGGTTTAGAAGAATGGCCCCTATTGGCCCATATTCATATATTTAAATAATTTATTTTTTAGCCGGGCGGTGGTGGCGCACGTCTTTAATCCCAGCACTCGGGAGGCAGAGGCAGGCGGATCTCTGTGAGTTCGAGACCAGCCTGGTCTACAAGAGCTAGTTCCAGGACAGGCTCCAAAACCACAGAGAAACCCTGTCTCGAAAAACCAAAATAAATAAACAAATAAGTAAATAAATAAATAATTTATTTTTATTTTATGTACACTGGTGTTTTCCCTGCGTGTGTGTCTGTGTGCGGTGTCAGATCTTGGAGTTACAGACAGTTATGAGCTGCCATGTGGGTGCTGGGAATGGAACCAGGTCCTCTGGAGAAACAGTCAGTGCTCTTAACTGCTGAGCCATCTCTCCAGGCCCCGGTTCATATATTTTTAAAGCTTACCATGTTTGAAACTGTTCGGGAAGGAATCAGAGGCGTGGCCTTGCTGGATGAGGGTTCAAAGCCCCATGCTAGGCACCGTCTCTCTCTGTCTCGTTCTCTCTGCCTCCTGTTGTAGATAAGTAAGGTCTCAGCTGCTGCTCCAGAACCACGCCTGCCCACTGTCGTATTCCCACATGATGGTCATGGATTCACCCTTGTAACCATGATCCGCAGTAAACTCTGCCAGTTTGCCTGAGCCATGGCGTCTGGTCACAGTGGCAGAACAGGTCCTGACGAGGCAACTGGTGTCCGTGGTGGAGCAGCGAGGGCTCAGGCTGCGCCCTTCCCTGGGGCTCGGACCCTCAGCTTGAAAAGCCCATTGCACTTTAAGAAGATTCGTGGACAGAGACATGGCTGTTAAGCTGCCTAAGGTTGCAGACAGGAGAAAGGTAGAGCTGGGATTCGACCCCGTGATAGCTGTGCTCAGAGCCCACACTCACAGCACCTGGACGGCATTCTGAAGAAACACGCACAGTGAAGGTGAAGGCTGTGAGGGCCGCGTGTGCCCGGGGCCTTGTGTGCCCAGGGCTGTGGAGCTGCGGGTGGATGATCACAGACTTTGCAAATATCTGTCTGACAGGAAATGCCCCAAGTGACTGATATCAGTAATCCTTTTCCCAAGCAGCCAGAAACCCAGCATCCTGCCCTGCAGAGTGCCCGTCCTGGCCTGCTGTTCCAACCACCCCGAAAAGGGCTAACTTACTATGCTGGTCGATATTTGCAGTAGGGAAGCCAGGCCCAGGAACCTAGACAACATCCTTTGTCATTAGGGGTTTAATCCTATTAGCCATCCTTCTACCCTGACCACGCCCCCAGTCCCTCACTGGGGGATTGTGGGTAGGGATTTCAGCAGCGAATCACTCCCTCAGATATGGAATCCTGTATAGAAATCAAGAGGCTATGACCCTCACTCACACCCCTTGCTCTGAAGCTCAGAAACTAAGGTGACGTCTCCACGCGAGTCTGAAGCTGAGGTGACGTCTCCACGCGAGTCAGAAGCTGAGGTGACGTCTCCACGCGAGTCAGAAGCTGAGGTGACGTCTCCACGCGAGTCTGAAGCTGAGGTGACGTCTCCACGCGAGTCTGAAGCTGAGGTGAGTCTGAAGCTGAGGTGACGTCTCCACGCGAGTCTGAAGCTGAGGTGACGTCTCCATGCGAGTCAGAAGTTGAGGTGAGTCTCCACGCGAGTCAGTCTTGGAAATGATTTGTGCCCACCGTTCGGTTGCCGATTCCTGCAGTCATTCTTCCTGCAGGGTAAGGGTTGTGAACTCTTCCGTTAAAGTTGGACATTTTTATGGCCCCTAATTACCCTTGTCTCACATTTAGTACCTTCTCCTTGTCTTAAATTTTTCAGCGGTGTCCTAACCGATATGTGCCCATACCCCGACCACAAGAACACATCAGTAGAACAGGTTTTCCTGGCGCTTCAGGCTGGTCATTCAAGGCCTTTGTCCCTTTGAAGGGCTGGGACTCCACCCAGCGTGTTTCCGGTCTGTTCCTCTTGTCTAACTGTGGGATAGTCTACCTCTGCCGGGAACCACACCTTTCTGATCATTGACTGAGTGATGACAACAGCCATGTCGAAGTTCTGGGAGTATTTTGGGATGTCGTATTTCTTTCCTTGTGATGGCTGATGTGAAGAGACCTGAAATCAGCAGGGTTTGTCCGTGTGACCACCTGGGCTTAGGGCCCTCACTCCTTTGTGATACAGTCTTGCTGGCTGGAATTCCTGATCCTCCTGCCTCAGCCTGCCGTGTCCTGGGGTGACAGGCGTGCACCCCCACAGCTGCGAAGTGAAGCTTTTGTAAAGGAAACGTCCACAGTTGGCTTCACCCGTGACCTCGCACCCAGAACCCGCATCACCGCACCACAGGGAGGGGAGGCGGATTCCCTCGGGGCCTGTTCATCAGCAGAGTCGTAATGGGGGGCCAGGCTGCTGTGGCTTTCGGTGAAGGAGGTAACTAGACCCCACGTGGGACAGCGGGGACATCTGATGTGTGGTCTGCCTCAACAGCTGTCTGCTAACAACTGTAATAACGTGTATTGATGAGGACATAATCACCCTAATTAAAAGCTAATAATGAGGAGTTAATTGCCTTTAAAAGACTAAGTGAGGCCGGACAGGATTTATCTGCCGCCTCCCTCACTGCAGGGGCTGATATGTGGGGACTAATTGTTTGAAACAAATCTTACAGAAAACTAATCATTCCTGTGCTGTTGGCCACGGAATAAAGTGGTGGTCAATATGGCCGCAAGGTCTCCAGGCCCACACAGAGAGGAGGGGTGAGAGAGGCTGACACCAGACTCAAGGCATCCCCTGACCATGCCCCCAGCCCGCCACTGGGGATTCTAGGTGGGGCTCCACCCTGACCACGCCCCCTATGCCTCCCACATTCCTGTCCTCAGGTCTGATGCAAAGCAAACACTCCTTCCAGAACATTCCTATACCTTTATCATCTACTTGGGCTAATTATATGAAATTTCCCCGAAGACAAAATGGTAAGTTTAAAGAGAGCCTCCATGCAGCTGGTCCTCAGGGTCAGGCAGAGGAGGACCTTTCTTGGAATCTCTTTTTGATTTTTTGAGACAGGGTTTCTCTGTAGTCCTGGAACTCCCTTTGTAGACCAGGCTGGCCTCGAACTCACAGAGATCCGCCTGTCTCTGCCTCCCGAGTGCTGGGATTAAAGGCGTGCGCCACCACCGCCCGGGTACAATGTCATTTCCTTGTTTTAGCATCCCCACAGAAACAGACAGGCTTTCCTTCCCGTTCTTGAGCTTTCCATTATGTCAAAAGTGACTGCCACCCCCATAGACCATCACCCCGTGCTGTGCCAGGCCCGGCCTTCCTGGAACCAGCGTGGTCCCCACTATGGCACTGTCGGGGTCTTTGTCTTCTTGGTGGCTGTATATCCCAGCAGGCCACTGTACCTTTATGTTCTCCGCAGACATTTTGTGTCAGGCTGACCTTGAACTGATGACCCTCATGCCTCAGTCCGTGTTATGACGTGAGCCCACATCTGCCTGAGGTTTGGCTTTGGAGGATGGAGGGGCTGTGCAAAGTCCCGTGAGGGCCAGGGGACACGCTGGGCAAATGTCTTCCTCCCTGCTCTGGGGTCCAGAGGGCCACAGGCTGAGCACAGCCAGGGCGACGGACACCCTGGCTTTGTCTAGGGCCTCCGGCAGGGGCAGCCAGCGCTGTGCCTTTTGTCTGCCGGATGGAGATTTAGAGTGGAAATCGGGCTGTTAGTACATGCAGGCCGCAAATGGACTTTGTGTCAGTCTCTGTCCAGGCTGAGCTCGGGGCACCCCCACCACATCTACTTCTCCTTCTGGTTTGTAAAGTGACCTCAACGGAGGACAGAGGACGACGGCGAGAATCAGAAAGGAACTCGCCGCCCGCAGGTGCCACACTCACATGGAAAATAAGGATTAATCTTGGAATAAAAAATGGGAGACAAGCAGACCCTTGGCTCTGTCTCTGCTGTCTAACCATCTGGCTATTTCCAGAGCAGGGCCCTCGGGATAAATCTCATGAGTAAACGCAGTCACTTGATGCATTTGGCCAGGTGGGGTGGCACAGGTTGAGTCGGGGGTTCGTGTGTTCAAGACCAGCCTGGTCTCGCCATTAACTAAGGGGACAAAGCCCAGGGTCTGGAATGCATGACGCTTGCTCAGTCGCTGCTATTCAAGGTTAGGACATTGCTGCTAAGCACCTTGTTTTGGAAGACGAATGTCTGCCATCATCTGTGCACATCCACAATATTTCCAGCCTCCGTATGAGGTTCAGAGCTTCAGCTTCAATCCAGAGGGGAGTGCTAGCTATACAGTCACGAAAAAGACTCGGGTAGTGAGGGTTTCTGGGCAGGTCCTCTCCCCTCCCACCCTCTAGGTCAGCCTGCACAGGGAAAAAGAAGAGATGCCTTCTTAGAGGGCTTTAGTACTGGGCTTTGAGAATTGGGTAAGAGTTGCTTACGCCTCATAACCTGTTGGCCAGATTATAGAACATTCCAGAGGGCCAGGCTTAAGCTGTCACCTTCCTTGGTTGTTTCCTCTACTTTCAAACTCCGGATATGTCCCAATTATTCTGCTCTTCAGTGTCCTGCCTTCCCTTCCCCGCCTCTCAGTGACCTGGTGCTGGGATTCGAACTAAGGTCCTCGTACTCTTCCATGGCGCTTTACCCGCTGAGCTCTTTCCTCAGTGCTGTGTGACCTCAGAGGACATCCCAGCCCATCCCTCCCTCCCTTGGGCGGCATCAAGAACCAGTCCACACTGAGGTCGGACGAATCTTCCTTTAATACAAAGTCGGTTTATCTACATACAGGGGCGGCGCCCACTGCTTCTGCCCAAAAAACTGGCGTGGACAGAGCTGACCCGCTCTACAGTTGCTCCAGGGGGTCGAATGCCCCCAAGTGTCCTGCAGTCCTGGGGACCAGGTCCTCCATGCAGGGCACGGAGCCCACAAGTGGACGAGGATGCTCCTGGTGGCCGGGCTAGACCAGTGTCCTCGGTGGCCCGAGTGCCCCCAGCTTCACCCTCCGTATCTGATATGTCTGAAGATTGATTTAAAAAAAATAAAGAGGAAAAACAAGAACTAAGAGTGTGCCACTCACACAGGGACGAGGGACATGTCGCGGGCTCAGTCCCACGCTCGCACGTAACTGCCACACGACAAGCTGACTGAAAAAATAGGCCTCCCATGGAGGCACACATGGCGATCTTGTTTGTTTTTCAAAGTTTTGACCGGCACGATTTTGTTTCTTCTTTTAAAAAAAATGAGGGAAAAAAAATACACTATTAAAAAAAAAAAAAGAAAGAAGTAAAGTCCCCACCAGGCAGGCAGGGAGCACGGGGCAGAGCACGGGGCAGAGCTCGGCCTGCCGGCAGCGGGGAGCAGCAGCCATACCCTCTTCACTCTCTCCCCCACCCCCCCGCCCTGGAACCTCGTTTGTGCCAAGTTCGAGTTCGGAAGGCAGGGGCTGGGCCCTGCAACGCCGGGCCTCCTCCTGCCCTGCGGGGCCTGGGTCACTTCTGGGCGCATTGCGCAGGGTCTGGCGTCGGGCAGGGCCCATGGCTTATGTTGCATAATGGTCAAAGCTGCCCAGGTATTCCAGCGCTGCCTGGAAGCAGAACTGGTACTCATCCTGTGGGGCAGAGGAAAAACTGAGGCACCTGCTCCAGAGACACAGGGTTCCCCGAGCGGTAGCAGGGTCCTCCCCAGGGCCTGCAGCCTCATCCTCCCCTGGCCTGCTGTGGGTGTTACTTCAGTTATGTGAATAAGGAGGTCACACACGCTCCCGCTGACTTTTAATTATGCAAACACATGTTGCCTGTGTTTCACCTTGTCGACCTAAGGCACCTGATTGGTCTGATAAGAAGCTGAATGGCCAATAGCTGGGCGGGAGAGGGACAGGCGGGACTGGGCTGGCAGAGGGGGGGGAGAAGAAAGAGGAAGAGAAGGAAGGAGAAAGAGAGGGACATGCCCAGGGCCAGAAGCCAGGTGGTTAACCAGTGGTCAGCTGGACTGAGAAGCAGGGAAAGAACACAGAAGAAAGGTAACAGCCCCGGGTCGAAACAAAGATGAGGAGAAACAGGTTAAGCTGTAAGAGCAAGAAATGAAAATAAGGCCTAGCATATTCATGACTAATATTAAGTCTCTGGAAGCTGGCTGGTGACCCCCCCCATAAAAAGCCTGGTATAGGCCTCAGTTTCCCCAATTGTACACAAATATCACTAGATTCAAGATCTGTGACCCAGAGGCAGACACCTGACCAACCCCAAGCTGCAGGGCTGTGGAGCAGGCCCGAGGGGAGCAGGGTCCCCAGGGTCTTGGGCACGGCCCCGTACCTCCGTCTGCACCATGGCGGGCCTCTGGGTCCGAAGCACCTTCACTGTCTGGAAAATATCCACCACGCCCTCATACCGCATCCGCTCCAGCACGATGCTCAGGGTGATGAACACGCCTGTCCTGCCCACTCCAGCGCTGCATGAAAGCGGATGGGGGTCACATGGGCGCTGGCCACCCAGACCCCCACACCTGAGCTCCTCTGTGCACTCACCTGCAGTGCACCGAGATGGGCCCGTCCTGGCCAAACTGCTCCTTGGTCTTATGCACTTGGCCGATGAAGTCGATGAAGCCTTCGCCTGACTTGGGCGCGCCCTGCTCCGGCCAGTCCGTGAACTGGAACTGTCGAACGGTCCGGGACTGGCCATCCTGGGAGGGAGAGCCAGTCACAAACCCCTTCTGCATCTAATGGAGTCTTCCACAGAGACAATGTGATCATTGCCACGAGAGCCTTTGTTATCCAACGTCCAAGATGCCACCTTCTGTGAATGCCGGCTGCCCACACAGCCAATCACAGCACAACCCGCAGAGCTGACGGTGATCACTAAAATCCACAATAGCTCCCAGCAGTGCCAAGCTGCTCCCACCCTGGTGAATACTGCCCTAGCCTCTGCTGCGCCCCACTCACCCGGGCATCTGTGACCTTGAACTCGCGCAGGATGTACTGGGGCATGTTGTACTCCGCCATCGGGTCCACCACAAAGTACTGGTAGCGGGCAGAGCGCTCGGCGGGCCAGTACTGGTGGCATTTCTCCTGTGGGGGGGGCGAGGGCAGGGTCAGAGGCATGTCCTGCAGGGACCTCCCTGGGGGCCCCAGGCACACTCACCCGGCCCATCTCCCGGAGCTTGGTGAGCATCACGACAATGGTGGAGTTGTTCTCCCACAGCGCGCGCCAGAAGTCCTCCGTGGTCTCTGCCAGCGGCCCCTGCGTCGCAATGTAGGCTTTCTGCTGCCTGTGGCGGGGCAGCAAGCATGGGGGTCAGCCTCCAGGGGAGGCACACTGCGAGACACACGTCCTCCGTCCACTCTCCAAAGCCATCAGACACACTCAGCTGTGACAGCGTCCCCTCACCCCAGCCAGGGCGCCACCTCTCGGAACTACAGACTGTGGAGCCATGGGTGCTAGCGGCCAGACCAGGGCCATCTGGACGAGCAGCCAGGGCTCCAGCCACGGGACCATCTCAGCTCCAGGTCAGACTTCAGCTTAGTGTCACCGAGGGGACTCTGGGCTCTAACTCCCGCAATGACCAGGTCAGTGTGGGGCCATGGAGGCGGCTCAGTGGGCAGAGAGCTGGCTGAGCGTGTGGAGACCTGAGTTCAATTCTCAGTTCTGGGACACAGCAACAAACCATCCTGGTGGTCACTGCTCAGTGTGGTGTCTGAGCAAAACCGGCTCCACAGGCTCAGGTCCCCAACAGGTGCACGTGCCACAGAGCTGGGTTCTGAGGGTTCAGGGGCCCAGGGCTCTCTGCCTCTCATTTGCAGTTAAGACGTGAGCTCTCGGCTACTCCAGCATCCTGCCTGCCTGCTTGCCGCCACGATGGACTGACCCCCAGAACCCTGAGCCCCAAATAAACTTTCTTCTTTAAACTGCCCTGGCGTCCATCACAGCAACAGAACAGTAACTAAGGCAGCCTGTAGAACCTACTTGGGGAGTTTCAGATGCCCTGGCTCACTAAAGAAAATGCCTAGGAAAAGACGCAGCATGCAACAACAACAAAAAAAAAAACCACGAAAATCAAAACTAGGCAGCGCAGGTTGAGGACGGGGGCGAGGCGGCCCCCGGAGGCCCAGCGCACCTGTAACCGTCAATGAAGCTGGCATTGATGTAGTCGGAGCCCTCGACGCCGCGGATGGGCTGCAGGCACACACGCGAGCTCTCGTACGGCAGGATGTTCACCAGGCGGTTCTTAAACTTGTTGCAAGGCAGGCTGGCGGTGACGAAGCGCGAAGTGTGTGCCTTGGAGCTGGCGAGCCTCTGTGGGGACGAGAGGCGGGGCGGTCAGGACAACAGTGAGGGGGCCGCAGGGGGGACCCCACCTTATTGATTTTATGTATGAGGTGAATGTGGAGGTCCTGGGGCCCAAGCGCAGGGTGACAGACCTTGAACTCCAGCTCCATGCCCGTGACGTGCTCGCCAGGCTCCACCTGAGCCAGCTTCTGGATGTAGGTGTAGAGACTGCGTGCGGGGACCTCGGTGTTGCCGCAGCCCACGGCCTCCAGCAGAGCTTCGTGGATGAAGCTGTACTGATCCTCCGTCTGCACCATGTAGTTCCGCTGCGACCGCATGAGCGTCACATGCCCATACACGTCCACCGTCTTCTCAGTCTTGATGCGCTCTAGCATGGCGTCGATGACGATGAAGCAGCCAGTGCGGCCCACACCCGCACTGTGGGGACAGATGCCACGGTCAGGACACAGGGCAGGACGGGACAAGCCGGGCAGGGGACAAGCCGGGGCTGCACTGTGCACACCTGCAGTGGACCACAATGGGGCCCGCGTCAGGCGGGTTGCAGGTCTTGACTCTGCGCAGGAATGCCAGGAAGGGAGTGGGGTACTCGGGCACCCCGTGGTCCGGCCATGCTGTGAATTGGAAATGGCGCACCTCACGCTTCTCGCTCGAGCCATTCTGAGAACAGAGGGAAAGCAATCTGTCACCATGGGCCAAGGGCACCCCAGAACACCTCAGTCCACACTTCCCTGGTTTAGGGGCTTTTACGGGGCATCACCCACTGTGCCCACATCACACTGACCACAGCCTGGAGTCACTCAGCTCCCCCCAATTCCCTTCTCTCACCCCAAAATGCACTAACCCCGTGCTGACTCCAGGAGTCCCCCATCCTGCTCCCAGGGTCTGCAGCTCCCGGAGCACAGCCCTTCCATATCCCCCTCCCTCAGAGTCAAAGCAATCCGTGTCCCCTCTGCAGCTCAGCCCTGCCCGATCCTGCACACCCTCCACGTTTCTCCAATGCTGGGACGCCCAGACCTGCAGCCCTCCCACGCACGACGTCCCTTCCTGTGCTCTACAGTCACACCCATTATACAAGGAACAGACGCTGGTGATGGCGGCCCTGGGGGCTCACGGTGTCCTTCCTGCCCCACAGCAAACACGCAGTACACTGTGCCCTGATGAAACAACCGGACTGAGCGGATTCAGCTACACACCAAGGGCGGCCACCATTTAAGATGTGCACGGACAGAGAGATGACTGTGTCCTTTCCTGTCAGGACAGGACTCGTGGGTGGCAGAACCCAATCAGCTCAGAGGCAGGCAGGGCACACCGCACTGCCAAGCCAGGCGGGAGTGCTGTCAGCCTGGAACACACTCATCTTTCTGTGCGACGCCTCTCCTAACCAGGCCGCACCTTGTGTAGGGAAAAGGTCCTGACGCAGAAGGTGGCCAGCTCCATGGTGTCCAGCAGGGTGACCTGGATGAAGCCGTAAGTCTCTGTACCTCGGTTAGGCCAGTACTGGTCACATTTGATCTGTGTTGGGATAAGGGGAGGTGGGTGAGGAAGGGCGGTGGCTAGTGCCCTGGGTGCCGTGGGCAGGTGATGAGGGGAGGTGGGTGAGGAAGGGCAGCGGCCAGTGCCCTGGATGCCGTGGGCAGGTGCTGCCCATGGTCCTCACCCGTGATTTCTCCTCCAGCCGCGTCATCATGACCACAGTGGCCGACCGCTGCTCCCACACCATGCGCCAGAAGTCCCCGAAGGTCTCGGGCAGGGGCCCCTGCGTGGCGATGTACGCGTTCTGCCTACGGTACCCGTCCACATAGTTGGCGTTGATGTAATCACTACCCACGATGCCTGCAGCCGGGCAGGGTACCAGGAACAGCTTTGTGGGGGCTGCCCAACTCACCCTCTGACCCGATGCACTCTGGCCCTCTGTGGCTGAGGTGCTGGCCCGGCAGCCACCTGGGACTGATCTTTCTCTGCTGGGCCCACTGTGGCAGTCGGTCTCTCCTGTCTGCCACACGCCTGTCACTGTGGTACCCTCCCCCACAACGTGACAACCCAGAGCGGGCAGAGGCTGACACAGACATGTGCGGCCCTTCCCCCACCTTCAAGGGGCTGCAGGATGACGCGGGAGTGGTCATAGGCGATGACGTTGGCATAGCGGTTCTTCGGCTTGTTGGCCTCCAGGTTTGAATGTTCCCAGGTGAACTGCTGCCCGGGGTCAATGGACTGTAGGGGGAGGGCAGGCTCAGGACTGGCAGGGCTGGGGTGCTGGGGCATAGGTCAGGGAGGCCCTGCTGTAACCCCAGCTCACCTCATATTCCTGCGAGAGCTTGAGGCTGTCGTTGGCTTTAAGTCTCTCCATGTGCTCGGCCATGTCTGCGATGGGGATGGGCGGGTGGCTGAGCATGCCTGTCGGGAGACAGACGGCTGAGGGTCAGTGAGCAAGATGGGGGATAATGTCCTGGTCCCCACACTGCCCAGAGAGTGTGAGACTCTGGGCACTTGGAAGAGCACAGCAGATGTCAGTTAGACTCAGACTCAAAACCCTTGCTGGCTGGAGCTCATGATGGGGGGGGGGGAGAGGGAGAGAGAGAGAGAGAGAGAGAGAGAGAGAGAGAGAGAGGGAGGTGGCGCACGCCTTTAATTCAAGCACTCAAGAGGCAGAGGCAGTGGATCAATGCGTTCATGGTTGCCTGGTCTACACAGCAACTTCCAGGACTGTTACACAGAGGAACCCTAACTCGAAAATAAAAGTGCGTGCACAGCACAGGTGCCACAGAAGTCCCAGCGTGCACTGCAGGGCAGGGGCGGTCAGTCAAACATGAGACTGCCCGCTCGGTAAGAAGCATCTGACGATGGGACCTGCGGAAGTCTGAGGCCACAGAGGGAAACTCAGGGCTCAGCAGGTGCCAGGACACCTCCAAAGGACTGTGTGGGAAATGGCCAGGATGACCCCTGAAACCCTACCTGAGGGTGGGGGCACAAAACTGCGGTTCTCCTGCCCAATCCACTGTTTTCTTCTGACTTTTTAGGCCGCCACGTAACTGGTAACTGACCTCGCTTGGTGATGAGAGCCCGGGGTGCAAGAGGCCCCGGCACAGCAGCCCCACCCAGCCGCCCCCGACCCCAGGGCCAGCACACACCTGGCGTCTGGAAGTTGATTCGCCGCATTTCCACAGGGTCCTTGGGGTGATGCGGGGCGAGGTCGGCATTGTTCAGCAGGCATTTGGTGCGGGGCTCAGAGTCCTTGCGTTTACTTCATGGAGAGTGAGTGGGACAGACGGCCCGGGGTCAGCACATGCACAGCGGAGGGTGCCCCTCAGGGGTGTGAGACTCGGGGGAAGGGGCCACTACACTCAACAGTAATCCCACGGCACCTTGATCCTACACTGAGCCTTAACCTCGGTCTAGCAAAGCCCCAAATGCTAACAGAGCCTCAATCCCAAATAAAGGCTGGATTCCATCTGGGGCCCCAATCAGGACTGAGCCCAGCTCCTCCCACCGTTGCCCACCTGCCTCAGACTGTTCCTCACCTGTCAGGTTTGCTGTCCGCAGGCCGGAGGAGATGAAAGAAGAGAAGACCACGTGAGAGGTGTGAGTGTGCCCTGCTGTGACTACAGTGGCTTCGCGACCCTGCTGACCCTCAGTCTCTGGCAAGTGAGGGCTTGCCGTTCATGTCTGGACCCCACTCCGAGGCTCACCATGGCTCTCTGGGGAAGGTGTGGTGGTCCTGCCCCTCACGCTGCCTGCGAGGTCCCCCACCCCCTGCCTCCTGCCAGCCACAGGGCTCACTTCTTGTACAGCAGGATGGCGATCACGATACAAATGATGAAGACCACGGCCAGCACGGGCCCGATCACCCAGATGAGACCTTCCTCACCATCCACGATGGGCTGGGGGTCGGGGTTGTCCAGCTGGAATGGGTCTGA
The DNA here is from genome assembly GCF_950005125.1 of Chionomys nivalis. Classification (NCBI taxonomy): domain Eukaryota; kingdom Metazoa; phylum Chordata; class Mammalia; order Rodentia; family Cricetidae; genus Chionomys; species Chionomys nivalis. The sequence goes on from NC_080091.1 coordinate 11,202,154, forward strand.
GAAAGGACTGGCTGCAAATGTCTGCAGGGGAGCGGCAGGAGAGCTGCCGTCAGGACCGGTCACACACTGGTCTGCCGCCTTTTGCCTCCCCGACTCTCTCTGCTTCTCCTGAGCCCATGAGTGATGGGGATGATGGGATACCTTTTCTGGAGTGCTCCTACTCATCCTTCAAAGCCCCTGCTCCCAGGGTCCTTCTCTCTAAAGGATAAGCCCTTGGGTCCCCCACTGCCAAGTCCCTCCCTCTTTCCAGGACTGACCAATTGGGAGCTGATGAGGCCTCTGCTTGGCTTCAGGGATCAATTTAGGTCAACCTCACTGAGAGGTTCCCTTGTCCATCAGTTTAGTGGGGTGACTGGGGCAAGCCAAAGTCCACTGTGCCCCCATTCCCACACCCTACTTCCAGGCTGGTGGCCAGGCCTAGCTGGGATGTGGGCAGGCACCACGGAGGACTTACAGGCTCATTCTTCTGTAACACCGCAAGCACAAAGAGGACATAGCGGTGGCCTGGCTCCAAGCCGCGGTTGTCAAAACCGCCATATTGCTTCTGGTTCCCTGGATGGAAGACGGCTGGCAGGATGGAGAAACGGGCGGCAATGTAGGGCCGGGGCACTTCCAGCTGGCGTGAGTGGCGCAGGCTGCGCCTCTGCAGCCGGGAGATGTCCTGGATGAGCTGCAGAGACAGTGGTGTGGCGGCTCAGTGCTCCAGGGGTCAACATGAGCCACAGCCTGGTTGTGAGCCGGCCTGGGAGAGGGGAGCACTGGCCTCACCTCTTCCAGATCCATGTCCTCAGGACTACCCATCAGGATCGGGAACTGGCCGCCACGAGTCTTGCGCAACGGGACCATCACAATGAAGTAGTTCCTGTGGAGGAAGTTTGGTGCTATGTGTCCCTTGCCCACGTAGCCCTCTACTCCACATCCCAGTTCTGGGCCACATGCCTTCTGTTAACTTCCCTAGTTCTCGAACTCCTGTGTACCCCTCAAAGTCCAAGTTTTAGTGCCCATGTGCTCTTAAATCCATTTCCCCCTGCTCCCAGGAGCACTTCTAGTTCCTCGCTGGGGGCTCCTAGCCAGGCCCCCATCAGTCCGGAAGCACAGAATCAAATCCTCACAGAGACGCTAAGATTGCCCCGTGAAGGGTCAGGCTCTGTGGGGACAGTGCCATGGGGCAGGCTCACTGATCCGTCATTTCAGTAAGGGAGAAAACGGAGGCAGAGCCTGTGTGGGGACAGCAAAGGACCGGGTCACGCGGGGAAGGGAGGCGTACTGCACTGCCACAGGGCTCTGGCCGTCGGGCAGGTAGACCACGATGAAGCCGTCGTTGTCAGGCTTCGGGGCGACACCAGGTTTGCCACTGAGCATGTTGAAGGCGGTCCTGGCGGTGACGGTCTGCTGCAGGCCACCCAAGCTGCTGCCACGGTTGGTGAGCACGAAGTTATAGAAGGTGTGTGGCTTGAGGTGCGTGATCAGCTTCTTGGTGGTGCGGCCATCCACGTCCAGTGTGAGCCCGTTGTACTGGATCTGTGGGCGGGGCCCCCGTGGGCGGGGCTGGCTCAGCGGGGCAGCTCACAGCCCGTGGACCCCAGTGGAGCCACAACCTCAGAATGCTCACCATGAGCTCAGGCTGGCTGTCCTGAAAACCCAGGCAGAGTGCTGACACCCTCCCAAGCCTGACTGAGCTCTGGTCCTACACTGAACTTCACATCCAACTAAGCCTTGATCCATGGCCAAACTGCAATCTCCACTAAGCCCTGAAGCCAGTCTGAGGACCAACCCAATTGTTCCGGGCCATCCCTAACGGCCCAGTTGGGCCTCAACCCCACAAGAAATCCTGGCTGCAGGCGGAACTCCCAGCTGAGCTTCTGGACTGAGCTTCAACCCGAGGTGAGGCCTATCACCGACTGAGCCTCCATCCCAGGCAGAGGCCCAACACTGACTGATCCTCTTCAGTCTCAAACCTGCTCAGGTCCCAAACTCTTCCTTAACCCAATCTCAAGTTTAAAGGTGATTCCTGATCTTAGACGGAGTGTCACCGAATCCCGACCTCGGTTGCTTTGCCAGCTGATTCCAGCCAGAGCCTGGGTGTCTCCCGCCCGGCTCTCACTGTGGTACCTTATAGGGTGTGGGCGAGTTGTAGTTGTCGGGGAACTCCCAGCTCAGCAGCACTGACGTCTTCATGATCATTTTCACCCTGAAGTTCTTGGGGGAGACTGCAGGCGGCAGCAAGCGGGGAGAGAAAGAAGAGAGACCAAGTAAGCGCTGAGCCAGACCCAAGGGGCCCTTGGGGCGGCCCCTGTCGTCCCTGCGGTGCGCTGTGCCCTCGGCCTTCCTGCCTGGCCCGGCCCTGCCTGCCCTGTCCCCAGTGCCTGCTGCTGCAGAGACGACGCCGCTGCGGAGAGAAGCGGGAGGGGCGTGGCCTCCAGGGCAAGGCCGCCGAGCCGCATCCCACCTGTGCCGACCGGAGCCTCGGGCGCCTGGGCTGAGTCCGTGGAGGCCGAGACTTACCTGCGGGGAGGGGCGGGCCGGGGCCGGGGCGGCGCCTACCTGGGTCCCGCGCGAGACTGTAGCGGAGCGGGGGTGAGAAGGGGCCCGGGCCGCGGCGCGTGTGCGCTCGCACGCGCAGCTCGTAGGCCGTCTCCGGCCGCAGCCCCTGAAGCGTGAGCGCCGTCTCCGCCCCCGGCTCGGCCGCCGCCGCCAGTTCCGTTTCGGTCGCGGGCCCCGGGGCGCCAGCCTCCCGGACGGACACCGTGTACTTGACGATGGCGCCGTTGCGCTCGGCGGGCACGGGCGGCAGCCAGCGCAGCAGCACAGAGCCCGCGGACGCGTTGCCCGCGGCGCCCAGGATCTGTGGGAAGCCGCGCGGGGCGTCCTCGGGGATGCTCAGCGCCGCCGCCGCCTCTTCTCCCAGCCCCGCGCGTCCGCGCGCCGCCAGTCGAAACACGTAGGTGGCGCCCTTGTGTGCAGGCGCTGCGAACCGCCGCTCCCACGCCGCTAGTTCCAGCGTGGCCGGTGCCGCGTCTTCACGCCCAAACTGCAGGCGGTAGCCGAGCACAGGGTCCTCAGCCACGTCCGCGGGGGGCTCCCAGCGCGCCAGCAGGCTGCCCTCTGGGGTCTGCTGCACCGACAGGGTGGGGCGGCCCAGCACTGCGGGGAGAGATGGTCAGCTGTCCCCGCGGCCAGAGCCAGGCGCGTGCCTCAGCCCGTCACTCAGCCCCTCCACCCTGACCATGCCCCCAGCCCCTCACTGGGGAATCCTAAATGGGGCTCCACCCTGACCATGCCCCCCAGACCTTAAGGTCTAGTTCTTAAAGATGCATTTTAGCAAGGACTTTTAAGCAAAGGCTTGGATTCCAGGGTGGGGCACGAGGACATCTCTCGAGCATCCTTTCAACACTGGAAGCCTGACTCCCACACTGCTGCTGAGAGACAGCCAAATAAGTAGTGTCCAGGCAGAGGGCCGGACGAGGACAGAGACAGACACCGGTTAGCAGTGTCTGGAACCTGGAACCTCCGAGAAGAGTCCATGCCTTTCCTCTCTTGGTCCCACTGGCCTGGTACGTCTTTACACTATACAGGCTTGAGAATCATGGGGACTGCTCTGGGCCTGTACCTGCTCCCTTGGTCACCACCACCTTCGGCTTGCTGCGAGCGCCATCGCCTTTCATGGTGTACGCGGCTACCGTGATAGAGTAAGCAGTCTCAGGCTGCAGGTTCGTGATCACCATTTCCTGTGAGTGTGGACGGGAGGGGGTGTCAGCAATGGGGCAGGCTGCTCACCCTCTCCCTAAGACAAAGACGGGACGTGGGCAGACACACTGGTGAGCACATGCACAGATCACAGCATGCAGCGGCCACACCCTGTCAACTAGATGCATCCTGGGCTAGGCTATCACCAACAGGTCCTCAGAGCCACCAGAGTGCGTGAGCAGCCATCTCAAGGGCGCGCCCACTTCTGTGAAGCCAATGAAGTCTTCCCCAGCCCCTCACTCCCTCAGCTCCAGTCACAGGGTGTCCTGGACGCCCCAGGCCTTGGCATGGCTTGGCCTCCCTGAGCCCACTGAACTTTTAGAGATGCCCTAAACGACTTGAGAAATGCAGTTATGCTAGCTGGAGTTTTGAAAGTCACTTGTGAACCGCAGCCGTCTCATGCTAAGATGCAAACTGCAGACTTCAAGTCAACAGCTGCAGAGGTGCAGGACTGGAGTGGGAGTCTGGCGCAGGCTGTGCAGTGAGGCCTGTGTCAGACACAACCCCGCACTGGAGCGCCTCTCCACCCAGACCACCCTGTGCCTGGCCCCTCTCCTATCCAGGTGACAGTGTGACACGGTGCTGGGATACAGTTCACTCACACCGCACCCACAGTGGACGTTCCAACACATTGGGTCCTGTTGCCCCCTTCCTGGGGACTTTGGTCAGCCTTGGCCACCAACCCTCCTGAGCCCACAGCACAAGATCTGTCAACTCTATAGTGGTGACTGACATGTCTTGCACACAACCTATGCACACATGCAGTGTGTATTCTTGTAAGCAGGGGCACACGCATACACACACACACACACACACACACACACAGCATGCCTGGCTGCAGAGTCCTCAGGAGCACAGGAGTGGGGGATGGGGCAGAACACAGGCAGGAAGGACAGAAGGCGTCCCCTGGAGCCGGAGAGAGACCTCTGCAAGCCCCAGCCAGGTCAGTGGCAACTTTAGACCTTATGCGGAGCCCTTGTCTCCTGCCAATCTGACTGAGCAGCCCAGAGACAGGCAGTGCCAATCCACACGGCTCTGAGCTGGCAGCCTGGCAGCTGTCCTTCCCCACCCTGGGTCCGTCAGAAACTATGGAGGGCACGTGAGGGACCACGGGCGTGCAGACTGCACAGTGCGGACAGCAGGTGGCTCGGGAGACTACTCACGTATTCGGCAGTGTCGTCCATCTCCCACTGAGCGGGAGGCGGTGGCGGGGGAGAGAGGAGGGACGTGAGAGGGGGGCCAGCAGTAGAGTGGGGAGTAGAGAGGAAACAGTGCCCAGGCGCCCCTGCCACCCCAGCCGTGTGGCCCACCTGGGCATCTGCCAGCATGATGTCCTTGATGCGCGGTGGCCCGCGGGCCTCAGCGCCTTCCATGCGCACATAGTGGACCTGGTAGCCGCGGATCTGCCCGTGCTGCCGGCCGGGCGTGGGCGAGCGCCACAGCACTCGGATGGCCGTGGCGTTGAGCGCCTCCGCCTCCACCTTCCGCGGGGGCGCGCTGGGCACTGGCGGGCAGGAGGGGGGCGGCGGGGCTGTTACAGGGGCACTAGGCCCCGCCCCGGGCCAGGGTACTGGGAGTAGCTGGCCCGGGAGGGCGTGGCCCCCTCCAACCCCTACTTTCCCAGGACCTGCTGCTGTACCACACAACGACCAACGCGGCCCCTCTCCTAGGCCCCATTCTTAGCGCTTGTCCCCCTCAGAACTGATACACATCTCTGCAGCCTACTGATGGGGAAACTGAGGCCTGGAAAATGGAACCGTGATCCCAGGTGATCACAAAGCTGAGACAGACTGGGCGGTCAGTCCAAATGCATCGTCCCCTGGTCTGCTAAGCTGGGAGCCTTTTTTCTTTTTTCAGCTTGCCATCAGGCCCAAAGCCTCCCTCCGGGCACTGGGCACCGACTGCTATTCACAAGTCCCACGTCCAACGATGCTCCGCTCTAGCATATCACTAGCCTGCCTGTCACATGGTTTTCCTGCTTCAAGCTACATGGACTCTTGAACAGGCCACCATGGGTATATGTTGGTGGAGGTGGCCGCCTGCCTCCAAGGCAGGATGATGCAGGACCACGAAGAGTCTAAAACTCAGGTTAAGGAGGCCACCTTAGAGGCGCACCAAGGGAAGAGGGTGCCCCAGGCTCAGGCTACCTGTGGCGAGGCCCCCTGAGATGCAGCTTGCTCCTGGCTTCCTGGCTCCCGCTCTGACCCCAGCCCTGGGTCCGGCCAGGGCCGGTGCTTACCATCTTCGTCGGTGCGGACGACCACGGGCGAGCTCTCGGGCCCTGGTCCCACCTCTGTGTAAGCCACTGCGGTGACACGGTACTCCGTCCATTTCTCCAAAGCTTCCAGAAGGATCTGAGTGGTGGTCGGGGGTATGTTGTTCACCTCCTTGGGGTCCGGGTCCTCTGAGCCCAGCGGTCGGTAGCGGACGCTGTAGCCCACCAGGGCCCCGTTGTGAGTTTCTGGCGGTGGCGGGCGCCAACTTACCAATATGGCCGTGGAGCGCAAGCTGGTGCACTTAACGTCTTGAGGGGGGGCTGACGGTTCTATTGGGGAGAGCGTGGGGGCGGGGAGGTGGGATGGGCAGGGAGGGCAGGGACAGAAGATGGGAAAGAGAAAATAAAAAGATGATAACAAAACAGAACGAACCAAAGGGAAATCGAACCCAAAGGAAGCGGGTGTCAAACAGAGGTGAGATGGGTGGGAGGGCGGGCGGGAGGGCTGGCCAAGAACTGCTGCACTAGCTGTGTGAGAGACAAGGGTGGTGGGGAAGGGGCTTGCCACTGGGTTCCTCTAAGTGCTGGAGACGATCCTACTGTGTGTCATGAGTATAATGCCGGCTTCGTGGAACAGGGAAAACAATTACTGAGCATCCTCTTTGTGCCTGGTAATAGGACGACGAAACCAGAATAGAAGCTCCATACACTAAGGACCTACTGTCTGCCAGCTCCTTTACAGAACAGGAAAATCATTTCCCAGATTCCTACTATGTGTCAGGCTCCACAAGGTTGCTAGGACACTGTCATATCCTTCAGAGAATGGCAGAAGTCTAGTTCCTGCATACCTACTACGGGCCAAGCACATACTGGCCCATAGTACACTAAGGGATGTACTTAGCCAGGCACCACGACAAGGACTGCAACTGAACACCTACTAGGTGCCAGGTACCCACAGGGCTTAAAAGAATGGGAGCAAAATCACCTATGGCCCCCAGACCTATTATATACTGGGCTTCATGCCAAGGGGAGAAGTCTACACACAGGTACATACTATGTGCTGGGTGTTTGCCAAGGGGATTAGCAATCAGATATCAGGGTCCTACTATGTTCAAGGCGTCACACCAAGATGTCTTAAGACAACAGCAGATTTACTTAGTCTCTGAACATCTCCTTCAGGCCTTGCATGGTGCTGGGGTTAGAGCATACAGTGCTTAAATACTCTCATGGTTCATCTATGTACTGAACACTGAGCCCTGAGGCCACCCCACAGCCAACTCCAGACACCACTGTTCCCTTGGCCTCACTCAAAGATGGGTGTCTTGAGCACCTCATGTGCGCCTGTCACATGCCAGGAGTAACAGCAGAGGCACTGTGCACAGCCTGTGAGGGCACCGGTTGTGTGCTGGGCACTGGGCCAGGTCTCTGAATACTGAATACCCACTGTGTGCCAGGGCCCCAGGCTAGCACTCCTCACATGGTAAGCACTTACCCATGTGATGGGTATTACACTACTGCTAAGTCAGAAAGTCAGACTGCAAATGGAAAATCACCTACTGTGTACTAGTTCTGTGCTAGGGGCTCTACTGAAAAGAAGTCTCCATACTTTAAGCACATACTATGTGCCAGATGCTAGCCTAACAATTCCTGCATATTAAACACCCACTCTGTATAGGTCATTGAGTTAATAGGCTATATATACCAAATACTTAGTGTGCCAGGGACTGGGCTAGTAGCACCCATACATTATACTTACTATATGCCAGGCACTGACTGGGCTAACAGTGACCACCCATTATGTCCCTACTATGTGCCAGACATTACACCAGGGTATTTACTGAAGAACAAGAACAATCCCCACATGTTAAATACCTACTGTGTGGGCACTGGACTAACGGCTCCCACGTATTAAACAGCCACTGTATGCCAGACACTGGAGGAATTGTCTCCATCATTAAGTGTCTACTATGCATCAAACACAGTTTGTTATGCCCTGTGAAGCATTAAGAGTGTTCATGTATTGTCAGATACTCTTAGGGGCTGTAGCTTAAGCATTTACAGGGTGTCTGTCCATGTTGTAGGGATTTTATTAAATCGAGTTCTAACTTTCACATATGAAGTAACGACTTTGTGTCAGGTGCCATGATTCGACCCTAGAACGGCGCAATGCCAGGGCTTTGGCAGGAACTGTGCTGAGCAAACCGGAGCAGAACAATTCCTTTTCAGACCAACACGGTCCAGATGTGAGCTCCTGTGTGCTGTGTGTTAAACATCAAGCCAACTTTTCCTTTTTTTGGTTTTTTTTTTGTGTGTGTGTGTGTTTGCTGTTTTTTGTGTTGTGTGTGTTGAGACAGGGTTTCTCTGTAGCTTTGGTGTCTGTCCTGGTACTAGCTCTTGTAGACCAAGCTGGCCTCGAACTCACACGCCTGCCTCTGCCTCCGAGTGCTCACTGTGTATGAAGAGGCTTGCGTACTGTCAGACCCCAATGTGCGGGACCTACGATGCATCCAGCGTCAGATCCAGCTTGTCTCTGATGGCTTTCATTTGTGATTCTATCCTGATCTAAAGGAGCACCTACTGGCACTGGGCAGGACAGTGGAGAGCCACTGTGTGCCTCACAAGGGCTCTGGGGACACTTGCAGCGCTAGTATGAGTCAGAGGGCAGTCTGTGGGAACGACTGACAACACACGCCACGCACCTACTGTGCTGACACTGGCTCTCTGTGGCCTTGTCTCCTTAGTATGGCAAGGGCTCCCACACCAGACTCACGGTCACTCAGTCATCACCTCTGAACCCTGCTTCAGGCTATAGACGAAAACCCAGCTGCTGGGATTGTCGTACTCCACCCCGGGTGCTATGCCTTAGCTCTGAATTCTCCTGGAAGCCCAGGGGCACATCTCATTCTGCAGGCAGTGACCCGCAGTCTTAGGGAGAGCAGGTGCCAGCCCACTCAGATCGCACAGTTCAAACCTAGGCTTGGCTGTCAGTTATGGTGGCCTGGTTTTGAGCTGGGGACCATAGACCTCAGTCTGTGCAGATGGCAGACAGACGGCTCATGGGCCTGCCCCTGTTGGCAGGGTCACCTGCATACCCGAGTCTGGCATCTAGTCAGTGTTGCTGTGTGCATCCCCTGACCATGTCAGGACCTAGAATCAATCACAGCTTCATCCTCAAAGATGGTGACTGCTGTGGGCCTGGGAACGACCTCCAGCTCCCCTTCCTGAACACTGAACAGGAGCCATGGGATGGAGCAGGGCCATTTCTTGACCAGTCACCCCAATCCAAAGTGCCCTGGGGGAGGGGGGTCAGGCAGGGATGATGGAAACAAAATAAGCCACTGGGGATGCACTGGAAAGGTTCTTCCGCTGTGAACCGGAAGAAGATAAAGATAAAACCAAACCAAAATAATAAAACCAGAGTGAGGGTGATGGTGGTGATGATGGAAAAAAATCATAAAAGAAAGACAGACAGACAGACAGACGCCTCGCAGAGACGCCTGGTCTTTACCTACCTTCCACTCCTTCAAGCGCTAACTTAACAGACTTTCTTACGAGAGGGAACGGCGCCGGCTACAAGGCTATGAGCTCTTGCTGGCCCATGGCCGGGAGAGCCTCTCTGCAGCTCCCGGCTGGTGAGGGACGGCGGGGTCTGGGGACCCCCGGAGTGGCCAACGGGCAGACCTGCACCTACCCTTGACAGGGCCTAATGAGCCCACAGCCCCGGGGACACGCCTGGCCCTGGGTCTTGGGGTGAGAAGTGGGGAGCCCGCTCCCCCACTCCCTGTCCTGGGCCGCCCTGGAACGCACATGGCTGGGCCGAAGATGCTTTCTGGGTGACCTCAGAGGTCACGACCTTCACAATCCAGCCCAACCTGCATGGTATCTCAGGAAGGGACATATGTCAGAAGCTGGACAAGTGTGTGTGGTGTCCAGTCAGAGTTATTTGGAGGTTCCTCTGGGCCATGTGTGAGGCCCAGGGAGGCAGGGGTGACACGCAGGGTGGGCTGTGTTTGTGAGTCGCTTGAGACCGGCTGATACTCACCTGTGGGCCACCTCTACCGGCCGCTCGGTGGCCCCAGGCCCCAGGCCACCCTCACTGACCTCCACCTGATCACCACCTCAGAGCCATCTGGGGCTCCGCGGGGGGGGGGGGAGGCTGGCAGGGGGACCGGGTCTCCACAGCCCCTGCCCCTAGAGAAACCCTGGCCCAAGTCTACAACACCCTCGAGGGACCCGAGACCAAGTGCACACATGGGGAGTGAGGGCACCGCGAGGCAGATGCTTCTAGAACCGTGTCTGGTGGCTGAGGGAGCAGGGGAAGTGCAAGAAGCCACAGCGGCAGGGGCTATGCCAGCCGAGCTGAGGGGGGTAACGGCAGTGGGGACAATAGGGCCACCATGTGGCCCAGAGATAGCAACCTAGTCACAGCTGGCTTGTCTATGGCAACAGGCCAGGCAGGCCCAGCAAACTGCTTTAGGGACCAGGGACCCTGTATCAGGGTCCCCCAAAACGGATATGGCTCTGAGCAACTGGGCCACTGGGGACCCTGTCTTGAGGCTTCTAGAGCCATGTCCCTTTCGGGGTAAGAGCTGAGGGGGACCTGACAGAGGCTGTCATGCTATCTCCTCGGGTGACGGTCTTGGGGCCCTGTAGGGACTTTCTGGGGACAGACTGATTCCACGTCCAGGAAAAGTCGGAAGGAACCAGTGGCTGAGTGGCCGTTCTGTGCTGGTCTCATCCCCATGGGGAGGCCCACCCTGCTGTGGGGAAACTGAGGCACGGCAGGCAGACACGGCCAAGGCTGAGGCAGGCCAGGCGGGAGGCACCCCCACCCCCGCCCAGGGGCTCAGGCCAGGTCAGTGGCCACTGCGCTCCCCCCTCCCCAAGGACAAGGTGCCAAGAGACACGTACTGGCCTGCAGCGTGCGCTGGCGCACGACCGCGGTGAAGGCGCCCAGGCCCTGCGGCGAGCGCGCCGCCAGCCGGAATGCATACTCCGTGTTGGGCTTGAGGTCCTCCACCACAAAGGCCGTGGTTGGGTCGAAGGTGCGCCCCACCTGAGAACAGATGAATGGGAGTGGGTGGGGGACGCAGGGGCAGAGGGGTAGAGAGAGGCAGAGATCCGTGAGAAGTGAGGAGCCGGCGCTGACCAGAGGTCATGGAGGCCAGCGCGGCTCACCCAACCCAGCTGTCGTCTCCCGCCCAGCCCAGCCAGCCCGGGTACCTCTCGGCCTCGGTCGCCCTCCCGGAAGAGCAGTTCATACTTAATGACACTCTCCTGCCTCGGCGCGCTCCACGAGAGCCCAATGCTAGTCTCAGACTTGGCCTCTGCCCGTAGGTTCATGGGCTGGCCAGGCACTGAGGGAGAAGCACACAGGAGGGAGGACAAGACGGGGGAGGTCAGTCTCTCACATGGGCTCCCCGACTCCCGGCAGGGAGGGGCAGGGTTCAGGATGGGTGGCCCTTTCTAATCACTGCAAGGAAAAGAAAAACAGAAACTGCCTGGGGCTGGGTATTTATTCTCATCAATTCTTTTATTTTGACAGTGTCTCTCCATGTAGCCCAGGCTGGCCTGGCATTTGCTGGGTAGGCCAGGTTGGCCTCAAACTCCTACAGATCTGCTTGCCTCTGCCCCCTCCTCCTGTGGTGGGGTTAGGGGTGTGCACCACTTATGTCTAGAAATGGCTGCAATTTGGCAGTGTGTGGGACCCACTCCCCAGACCTCACCTCCCTGCTGCGTCTTGACCTGGATGGGGTCTGACAGCGGCCCATCGCCCACCGAGGTGAAGGCCAGCACGCGCACGGTGTAGGTCTCGTCCTCCAGCAGGCTGCCCACGGTGGTCAGCAGGCTGTCATCCACATTGTGCTTCTGCCAGTTGCCCACCGGGTGCTCGGGTTCCATGGTGTAGTAGACGCGGTACCCGCGGATCAGGCCGTTGGGCTCCACCGGCTCCTCCCACTGTACTATCATGGTGGTCGCGCTGAGCATGCGTGCCTGAACGTTCCTGGGAGCACTGGCCGGTGCCTGCTCGCCTGTGCGGGTCACCACTGACTCGCTGGGGGGACCCTGGCCGATGGAGTTAACAGCCGACACCCAGATCTCATACTCGGAATTGGGGCTCAGGCCCCCGATGCTATAGCGTGTGGTGGTGATGTCCTCTTTGATCTGATACGGCCCGTCCTGGCTTTTGGACTTATACTCAATCACGTAGTAGGACACTGGATCGGGGTTGCCTGAGTCCCATGTGACGGTGATACTGGTGGCGGTGTTCTCCGTCACCACGGGAGTCCCAGGGGCTTTGGGGAGAGCTGCAGGAGGGAGGCACAGTGACTTGAGTGCACCCTCACACACACCTCAGCTTCATCAGCAAGCACCCACCGACCTCAGGTTGGCACTCGCACTGCTAATGGCTGACGGTCACACCGCCATGCCAGACAGGAGGGAACACAGCAGAAGTTAACAAAATTACAGGGCCTCAGGTAGCCCAGGCTAGCCTTGACCTCACTATGTAGATGAGGATAACAGGCACAGGCCACCAGCCCAGTGTTTGTAGGTGTGTTAGAGCTCACCTGTCATCTCAGGTCTTGAGAAGCCGAGGCAGGAGGATGTCAATCCCAGGCCAGCCTGGGCTACACAGTAAGGCCCTGTCCTGCTCCAGTCGGCAAAAGCAGAAGACGTTTATAAAGGAGCATTGTCTCCTGTTAGAAGCTGACTGTGCGCCCGACCCATCTCTCTGCACACGGGGCTTCCTGAGTCCCACTCCACACTTGCTCTTCCTCACCCCTGCAACACTAAAGCCCCCGGCAGATCCCGCTTCTTCCTCCTCCTCCTCCTCCTCCTCCTCCTCCTCCTTGCTGTGGGTCACATGACATCTAGACCTCTGCCATCTCCACCTGTTTCGCCGTTAGCCAAAGCTTTATACCCAACCCTTAGACCTCACGTACCACCAGGCCTGGCGGTTACGTATTTAACCTTCAGCACGTCAATGGGCCGCGGTGACTGAGGCTCACTACTTGTCCAGTGTTGGGATCCAGCTTTCCCATACAACCTCAATGTTGTCAGGGACGAGATGGAAGTGAGCATGAGGCTACCTCAAAACACTTGTCTAAGTGGAGAGCGGGGGCTCAGCCTGGCCTGGGATTCTCACTGAGAACTCAAGCCATGGGGGTCTTTAGTCCCGACACAGGCTGCCCTCATCCCAGGGTCGGAATTGTCTGTTTAACTCTTCCCACCAAACCGACCCCGTTCCTGGACCTGACCCTGCTTGCTGTGTAGCCCAGGCTAGCCTCGAGCACCTGATCCTCCTGCTTCCGCTCCAAAGTCCTGAGATCACCCTAGTGCCCGTCTCACACCCTTTAGCCAGGTACAGCTGCTGCCTCTCAGTCCCACGAACACGGGTGCCACATCCACCCGGCCCCCACTGCAGTCCTGACTTACACTTCACAGTGATCTGAGCCACAGCCTCAATCACACCAAGGCTGGACATGGCCACACACGTGTAGTTGGCTGAGTCCTTGACATCAGTGAGTTCTAGAACATTCCGACCCACGGGCATGTCATCCTCGGGCGTCAGGTCTTCGGCCCCCTGCATCCACTTCACGTAGGGCATGGGTGAGCCCACGGCCACACAAGTGATATTCACGTTCCCACCTGGCATAATCTCGTGGCTCATGGGCAGGATGGAGAAGCGGGGGGCCACACGGCGGACTGGGGAGGGCAGGCGGCGGTTTTGGCAGGAGAATGAGCAAAGGGCAGGGTGAGGAGGAGGAAAGAGAAAAAAGGGGGAAAAGGTAGAAAGCCATTTAAATATAAGCAGGGCCATTACAGCCCCCAGGTCATTTATTCCCCCAAATGAAAACAGAACAACAACAAAAAATTAAACCAAACAAATTATAAAAACAAAGTCCAACACAAAGGAAACTTCAAAGGTAGGAACTTCACAAACAATATCGATCTACTGGAGTGGGACACGAAGCGTTATCTCATAGCAACAGGGTTTCCCCGACCAGCGCAGTTGCTGATCGCAGCACGGAAGGACACACAAAAATTTATCGGCAGTTTCTCATCTTTGTGGAGAGATGTGGCTTAGGGGGAGGCCTCCGCAAGGCCGCCCAAGAAGGGGCAACTACCATGGAAGGTGCCAGAGGGCTCGGGTGCCGAGGGCTGAGAACGGGGATGAGGGTTGCCACCCTCCTGGGAAATGAGGACAGAACCTGATCATAAGGAGGTGGAAGGACCAGGGAACTCCATGGCCTCCCGATCCGATCCCCCAAGGGAAAGATGAGAAAAATGCTAATGAAATTTTTGTGGTTTTGGGGTGTTAGAAACCCTCCTAGAGCTTGAAGCTTCTGTCGGATTGGACACGTTTCCATCAAGAGATGCAGCTCTCAAAAGTCACAAACATCATGCAGAAGAGAGAGAGAGAGAGAGAGAGAGAAGGAGAGAAAGAGAGAAGGGGGGGGAGAGAGAGGGAGGCACGGGGTAGGGAGAGAGAGAGAGACTGATGGAAGGGAAGTGTGGGTCTCAGGATGGTGGGGGAGAGCAGAGATGAGAGAGAGAGAGAGAGAGAGAGAGAGAGAGAGAGAGAGAGAGAGAGAGAGAGAGAGAGAGAAGATGGGACAGCGGAGGACCACTTCAGTGCTGCATGGCACTCTAGCCGATGGGGCGCAATGCGACGCAATCGCCACATCAGCCCTGGCACAGCCATAAATAGGAGAGTTAATGACGACTCTTAGTTGAGAATTCTTAACAATAAGGAGCCGATGAGCTGGAGCATTGGAGACAGGGACATGTTTGCTGCGTTCCTTAGTGGGTGGGGATGGATACCACCTTCTGCAGGGGCCTCTTGGGCTTGGAAGGCAGCAGGACATTTCCAGGGCTCCGTTTTCGGAAGCTGGGTGGGACTGAGGTGGGCGTGGGACACTCATGGGGACCCGAGCTTTGAAGAGTAGCCTCCTCCCCGGGGTGAGGCTCGTAGTAACACCCAGCCAGAGCCCAAAGAAGTCAAGGGGTGAGAGCTTGGCCTTAGGCGTGTGAAGACTCTCTGACAGGCTGAACCCCAACCTAAGAAGACGTGTGAAGGCTGTCGCCATGCCTTTGCCACACGGTTCTGGGGTACAGCCTCAATGAGGGCACTTACCACTAACTGCTGTTAAAGGTTACTCTGCTCTGCCGGGGGGTGGGGGGGAGGCTGTGCCATTCCTGCTAGTCTGGGCCTTTAGGCAGACACCCCAGGTGGAAGTCAAAGGAGGCAGGGACAGGGGCCACTAAGATGGGAGTGAACATCTGCAGGCTGGACCCCTTCGGAAAACGTAGCCCCACAAAAAGTCCAGAGTCATGGAGGACATGGGATGGAGGAGAGGGGTAGGGAAGACATGGGGCATGCAGGCTGGAGGTGAGGGGTGGGACAGGGATGGGGGGGCACAGTTCCGACAGGGCTGGGTGGAGGGTGAGGAGCAGGGGTGGCGGCACCGGGGTCCAGCTGGCCACCTGCTGCCAGCATCCACAGCGAGGCTCAGGGTGGGAGATGCTGAGGCTGCGTTGTCATGGAAACAAAATGAGTGGGAATGAGTGTGGAGAGGCTAATTAATCCAGGACAGAAAACGGCATTTGACGTCCAAACCAAAACTAGGAGGGGTGGGGAGGCAACAAATTTCAAAAAAATAAAAAAGCAAAAACAAATCTAAAGACCAAACAAAAGCGCCCTGAAAGGAATCAACACTCAAAGCAAGAGGAGAAACATGGAATATGGGTATGGGTTGAAAATCGGGGTCTGAACAGAGAAGGGCTGTGGCTGCCCCAGGGAGATGCCCGGGCCCTCCCCACCAGCAGAACACAGCATCCGGCCTCGCCACCCAGTACCCAGGGTCCTCGGCTGGGCCATGAGCCACCAGAGAAGGCTTCCTCGGGGCAGACCAACCCAGACCCAGAACTTCTCTAGATGCTTCTCTAGATGCCCCTGAACCTCATTGGGGCACAGTACACTAGAGCCCAGAGGCAGAGGCCTTTGCCCACGGTCTAAGTCCCCTTGTGTGACCCACAGGGAGTGGGTTCTGAGGGGACAGAGCCCGGGTCTCCGCCCAGCACAGGCAGGTGGCTGCCAACATTGTTGTCCAGACCCCCAGTGACAAAGGATTTGATCCTTTAGTCACTCACCTATTAGTCACTCACGGCTGCCGTCTATCAGCCTCAACAGCGATTATCTATCTGCTCATCAATCCATCAACAGCTATCTGCTGGCAAGGGCCCAGCCTCAGCCTCCTGACGGCTGGCATGGCAGGCTCGGATGTGCTACTTCACAGCTGTCCAGAGCCGGACCTTGGCTGCACGTTCGTCTCATCTGACCCCACTCTACAAGCCCAGTTTGCAGAGGAGACAGTAAGCCGGAGGTGACAAAGCCAACGACAATGAGCAGTTGCCAACCTCAACGCCATCTCTGCCCACTCTCTGCCATTTGCACATGAGCGGCAAGGACAGCTGAATGCCCCTTTCTCAGCAATGTGTGCGTCTTCCGGGGACCCAGTCTAGTGAGCCACCGGCCCCGCCTGAGCCATGGCTGTCACACTCGGTTCCTATGCAAATGTGTGGAATCCCAAAGGGGCAGAGTCCAGAGCTTACAGGGCTCCGATGTCTGGTTCCAGAGGTCTTGCCCATTCCTGACCCAACCTTGGTTTATGTCGAGGGCACTGCTGCGCGGGAGGGACCTCAGCTTCCAGAACACAGAGGCCACAGACGACCTGAATAATAACTGTCTATCCAGGGCTGCGACTGTGGCTGTTAAATGCTGGTTAGGACCACAAGTCATTTTAATGCTCATCATCCCTGACGCGGGCAGCCACCATCAGCTGAATGGTCAGTAGCTCTCAGTTAAATGGCCAGCCCCTATAGGTTAAATGGCTATAGGGCAAATGGCCAGCCACTGGGAGTGAAACGACAGCTCCCGTCACGACATGGATGTCAAGCAGCTGCGCTGCCCACTGGCCTCTCGGTCCATTGGTTTCTATGTCCTTCAGGAAGTGGGTTGGTTTGCCAGAGTCTGCAAGGGAGGGTGCCAGAGGCAGGAGGTGGCTCTCACCCCCTCTGGACCCTCCAAGCCAGAGGGGGTGGCAGCTGGCCGATGCTGTGTTTTGCACCCTCGTTTTGGGTGGTCACCTCCCGCTTTGTTCCTCCACCCCTTGGCTGCAGGCTTGAGGTGCACATTAGGAAATAAAGTGGGCACAGAGCCCATGGGACGGACAGGCCCCGCGGGACCCCCGCCCCAAATTACCGACCTGAAAGGAGGGTCCAGGCGGGTTATAAGGGGCAACACCAGCCTTGGTCCTCAGCACGCTCCAGCTGGCTCTGGTCCCCAGCGCTTCTGGTCACCGAGTAGCCGGGAGGGTCCCAGCAGGGGAAACCCGTGTGGGTAAGTGGGGTCAGGAGGGTTGGGTGGCAGGGGTGGGGGATGGTGGTGGCAGGTCAGGAGGGGATGGTCGCTTCAAACCCCGATTCACATGGCAAAAAAAAAAAAAAAAATCAAACCAACTGAAAAACCATCAAAGCAACCAGGAGACAGTCTCTCCCCCAGGCAGGAAGAGAAGCAGAAACCAAAACTCAAAAGTAGGGTTTTGAGGGTGAGGGATGGGTGGGCAGGGACAGGAGGGTGAGAGGGGAAAACTCAAACAGTGAGGTGATCTGGTTGAAGCACTAGGCAGGGCCCACAGTGTCACACAAGCAGCACCGAGCAAGCTGCAGGTGGGGGGTCTGTGGGGCATTTTGGGGTGAGAGAAAAATGCGGCTGGTTCTCTGAACTCCAAAATGGATGTGTGGATGGGAGCTGGGGTAGGGGTGCCAAAGACTGCGGGCCTCCAGGGAGGGGTGAGTTAAGCTTAGATTACACCTGTCACGGAAAGGAGTGGGCAGAGGCCCGTCTCCCACCGCTCCCCCTTCGTCCCTCCCAACCTGCCTCCCTGTCTGCCACCAGCTCCACTGGCCATGATGATGCTGCCACCTGAAGGGCCAGAGGGCCAGAGGGCCAGAGCCCTGGCTTGGGCGTTTGAGCAGTGGCTGCGGCAGGCTGTCGGTTCTATACTCCACCACAGACCATCTTCTGGCTGTTCAATTTGGGGGGAAGGGTACCCAGTCTCGACCTCTTCATTTCCCTCATATTTTTGCCAACTGACTTCCTCACCCCGACCCGCCACTGTGACCATGGGACATTATGGCTTCTCCCAAGGACCAGGTGTAATCTAATGTCCATCCGACCCCACCCACAGGGGACACAGATGCAGGGATGAGGCAGGCAGCAGGCGACGTGTCAGTCAGTGCTCAGTGTTCCTGTGGGACAGCCCCTGCAGCCCCCCAGACCCCGTTGGAGTCTCCCCGCCCTGAGACCCCTCTCCCTCAGTACAGACAGGATGGTGGGGATGGTGCACCACCACCTCCCCGGGATCAAGTCAGGGGCCTAGCGTACAGGGCACAGTCAACAGACCCCACAGAAGCAGGGAGATGTGACAAGTGAGAGGGGTCCAAGGTCCCATACCTCCAGACCCTGGGTGCGGTTCACCGAAGGCCAACCTGTTTGCCCAAGTCACAGGAGTGGAGCAGGTCAACCTGCAAGAGCCTAGGCCCAGCCGTGCTCTGAAATCGTGAGGGGACCGGGCATCCTTGTCCAGCACTGGGTAGCCTAATGGCCACTACCTCGAGTCTCTTGTAGGTGGGAGACTGTCCCTCCCTTCTGCAGCAGGTGGGGGACGCATCATTAACTGGGTGCACCATGGCTCAGTAATGCTAAGTTCCAATGGGTGCTGTCAGACGCCATTGTTTCTGGTTAAACCGCAAACCTGTTAAAGGCTCACAGCTCTATACTGATGAGGAAAATGTGAGCAGCCACCAATGACGCCATCTGTCTGTCTCCTGGCACGGTCTTCCGTCAGGGAAACCTCAGAGAGGTGCGGAACGTGCATGTGAAAACTGACATAGACTATACATACATAACAGGCTCTGGCGGCTTAGTCCCCGAGGGTCAAAGTCCGGGCAGCTCCCTCAGCAGGAGCTGAGCCTGCCAGACAGGGAAGAGGGCTGGAGCCGACTGACTGACTTAGCGCTCCACAGGCCTCACAGGCCAGCCGCTGCTCTCCTGGTCGGTGCTTCTGTGCCAGAGACCTTGTCTCTCCAGGCTTCCTTTTCTGCCTCTTGGGCCCCAGGACCTCCTCAGAGAAAGTCACAAGGGGGAAAATGATATCACTGGCCCGGAGGAGACACCTGCCCCCAGTGGATAGGGCTCAGGAAAACACCAGGACAAAGACCATAGGGTCCAGGGCTTGGGATTCACTTCTGCACTGTGGAGCTGAGTCAGCCCCCACGGGCCACGGATCCCACAAACTGTCACACACGGGAGACACCCGACCGCCTACGGCCAGAGTCCCTTCCTCCCAACCTTCCAACTCCTGTGAGCACCTGGGTCTTCTCCACCCAGGGCACATAACACCATGGGCTCTTAGAGCCGGAAAGCAATCAGGAACCCTAAGAAGTCACATGAAAAGTCAGGGTCACACATGTGGACATCAGCACCTGCCTTGGGCTGGGAGGCACTGCCCTCAAACCCGGGTGGGTCCTTAGGGGTCCCTGTCACCCAGGTACAGAGTACCAGGACCTGCTTTGCCAGGGCTCAGGCTGAGAGGAGCGACATCATCTCTTCCCGAGGCATCTAGAGACCTTTGCTGACAGTGCTTTGGATTTAATGACCTGAAAGGCGGAGAGGAGGCTGGGGGGACAGGGTGACCTGTGGGGAAGGGGCTTGGCCCTCAGTTGTCCCAAGGGGGCAAAGAGGTGGACAGTGGACTGGGCATTACGGGGGGTTTATTATTGTGGATGGGACAGACTGTGGATGTGTGGATCTCAGGAGAGTGAGAGAGCAAGAGAGAGCTAAGAGAGAGAGGAAAAAAGAGAGTTTAGAAAGAGGAAGGGTAGACAAAGGAAGAGGGAGGAAGTGGGGGGAACAGAGAGAGAGAGAGAGCGGGGAGAGGCCACGCCCCAAATGACCATGGTTTTCTAGGGAATCCCACAGCCCTGATGCTCAGGCAATCAGAAAGTGACCACGCCATGGGACAATACCCGTGGGACAACACAGCCGTGGTCGCCCTCAGAGCCAGAAGAAAGGAGCAGTGGCTAACGCAGCCTGGGAGGCAGAGGCGCACATGCCGCAGACCAGCTCACTGGCCAGGTATTCTCCCAAAATCTGTCACATCACCCCTCTCCCGCCCTGCCAATAGGCAGTTCTAGACGAGCCCAGCCAGCATGCATGAAGCCACCGCCGGCTGTCACTCTGCACTTTCTGCCAAGTGCTCGAGACTCTGGCACCCACTCTCTCGCAGGTTAGCCGATACTGAGTGGGAACCCGGGCACTGGCAGTCCCCACCTCGCTGCATTCTTTGGGAGGGCAGAATGTTAAATACACTGAGGCAGGAGGATGGGAGATGCCCTTGGGATTCCCTCCTGCCAGCCACCAACTAGGAACCAGTTAACCCGATTGCCCCCCACTCGTGCCCCTTGTCCTGTGGTGCCTAAGTGGTCACTTTTCGTCAAAGCATCCCAGCTGTGGGACCCCTTCTGCCCTCTGGGTGACAGCTGGGACAGGAACACTGGCTTTGAACTCACAATGCATTTGGTAACAACCACAACAGCTCAGGCCAAGAAAACCAAAAACCAAACAGCACAAAACAAGACAGAACCAAAGACACTGCTTTGGGGAGAAGGACGTCTGGTGAGGGGAGGCAGAGCGGGAGGGGGGCAATCAATCCCCCGCCCAAAAACTTACAAAAAAAAGTTTAAAAGGATAAGAAAAAGAAAGAAACCAAGAAAACAAAGAAACAGAAGACAGACACTCCAACAGAAGGTCGGGGATCCACCAAAGGGACAGGAGTGGCATGCAGAGAATTTTTTTATTTTACATTCTCCCAGCATGCATCAGGCCCAAGTTACCATGACGACGAGTGCAAAAAAAACTTAGCAACAACATTACCAAGGGATGCAGAGGCGACCACAATGCAAGCATCGCGTGTGCCGGCCGCACCGGCGGCTGACATTACGTCTGTGTGTCTTTCTGGGTTGTTTGCTTTAGGCTTGGTACCTCATTCCACTTTATGTCTGTTTTGCTATTCATTTCCGTGTGCGTGTGTGAGTGTGTCTGCACAGCGTCTGCGTGTGTTTCTTGCGTGTGTGAGCACGTGTCAGCTGTTAATAATTTTTTTTCAGAATGTAAAAATGTGGGTAAAGAAAGTAAAAAAGAAAAAAACCACACCAACCTTCTCGAAGCTCTGAGGGATGTAAAGGGGATTTGATGCGCACAATGACATGGGGAGAAGAGAAAAAATAGGGGAGATACAGAGAGTAAAAAGAGGACTTCCCACGGCTAAAGCTGCAATCGTCTGCTTTTTTCTTTAAACCAAAAAAATAAAAAAAATTAAAATCGAAAAAGAAAAAAGAACGTAAAGTTCCCTGTCTTGGCTCAGCCGAGCACAGCCAGCCGCCCTGACTCGCTCCCGGACCCTCGCCTGCCCCCAGGGAGGGGCTTGGCAGGAACACACAGGGCCCTCCTCCCTCCTCACACCCTCAGCTAAGGGCTCCTCCCTCCCCACTCCACCCCTGCTGGCCCCTCTCTCCTGCACCCTACCAGACTCACAACCCCCATCCCCAGTGTCTACGAAGACACACGCAAGTTAGATGAAGGCCGGTCGCTGGAGTCCTGCGTGGACCGCAACTCACCCGGGTGCCATGGTGGTGGAAGATCAGACTGGCCCCCCTCCCACCCACTCCCACCCTCCCTCCACACAGCCTCCTGCTTGGAGCCAAGATGGAAAACCCACAGCCAGGACCCAAAGGAGTTGACTAGGGGCCGAGGAAGGCAAGGGCTGCAGGGAGAGGGGCAGCCTGCCGGCCTCCCTGGGTGGAGGGGATGAAGGCCAGGGGCGCTGCAGGGAAACTGAGGCTGGGGGAGGAAGGTGAGCAGGTCAACTGATACAAGCAGACGGGAGTCCCCGGTGCGCCCGTGGGACGTGGAAGAGGGTACATGACACCAAGGGTCCCGTAGGAAGCCTCCTGGGGGTGGAGGCATGGGGAGGCGGCCGGCCAAGGCCCCAGGCTTCCAGCCACAACTGAGCGAGCCTGGGATTCTGAAACCTACATAGGGTTTCCAAGGGCCAGGTGGCATGTCTCGCCACCAAGCCACAAGCACAGGGGTGAGCCGTGGCCCTGGCCTCCCACAGCCTGGATATATTCCTTATAGAGCGAGCATTGGGTTCTGGGATGCCAGTGGGAGGACAGCTCGGAAACCCCATTCCCCACAGTTTTCGCTAGAGGACACTGGACGGGGCAGGGAAGCAGGGAGCCACGAGGCCACAGGTTCAGAGAAGCAAAGCCAGCAGGACACAGGAGGCACACACACCACACAAGCCAACTTGGAGGGCGGGAACGTGGCGGGGAGGGGCGGTGGCCCTCAGGCTCCCCCAGCCCTGTAGGCCCGAGATTGGCCCCCAGCCTCACACTGCTCCCACCCACCCTGCCATCAGTGTGACCCCCAGAGGCCCACAGTACAGTGATTGTCACTCAAATGACCCCATGAGGTCAGGGCCTTCCTGCTCGGGTCGGCACAGGACAGGGGAGCCAGGAGGCCATGAGCCCAGGGTGGGATGGGACAGGGTGGGACGGTGGGTCCCTGCCTCTGCCTGGCGGAGTTCCCTACCTCGCACGTAGAGGTTGGCGGGTGATGAGTAGCGTACACCGGCGCTGTTGGTGGCCACGCACTCGTACTTGCCCTGGTCAGTCTCCTCGCTGCTCTCGATCTGCAGGGCACCTGTGGGGACAGGGGATGGGACCTCAGCCGTGACGGCCAGCATTGGATGGGGACGGGCCTGACGAGCACCCCCACTACCACATCCGCACTTCCCGCTGAAATGGCTCCACGGGGCTCAGCATCACCGAGCGCCACTCCCAGGAGCATGGGGAAGAGGCAGAGGCCACGCCAACCTTCTGTGGACCAAGAGACCATCCCAGACTGCAGGTGGTAGCAGTGAGCCCAGGCCCTCCCCTAACCCCAGGGCAGCTGCCCAGTCAGCGGAAAGGGACAGTCCTTCCTTCGGCGGAGGCTGACAGTCGCTGGGTGAAGAATCTCTGGGGCCAGAAGCACAGTGACCTGGATCAAATCTCAAGTCTGAAGCCCAGGGCAGAGCATAGGGACCTTAAGGCCCTACACCTCTGTCTCACTCCAGGTCCTGCGGCCAAGGGTGGCCTCTGAGCTGGTGGCGCACGCCCAAGGAGACCTCGTCCCAAAATCCAACAAAATCCAAAACTCAAACACGGAGGAACCACTCACACCCACAGGGCCCTGAAGGAGGCCATGCTGCCCCCACGGACGTTTCAAACAAGCTAAAGCCGGGTATTGGATATCCCGCTCACAGAGAAGCCAGGAACACTTGAAATCTCAGCCACACTGAACAACTCAGCGTTTACAAATTAAAAACAGAAAGTGTGGTGGAGGCAGCCATGCCTGTCACCAAAGGCCTGCCTCAGATGTCTTATTTACAGCAGAGCAAAGGCGAGGGAGCCTGGCTCAGTATGCCGGATTACAGGCCTGCATCCTGGCAAGGGAGCCTGGCTCAGTATGCCAGATTACAGGCCTGCATCCTGGCGAGGGAGCCTGGCTCAGTATGCCGGATTACAGGCCTGCATCCTGGCGAGGGAGCCTGGCTCAGTATGCCGGATTACAGGCCTGCATCCCGGCTCCTACAGAGCTTGACCGAGTGACAGCCATGTGAAAACCCTGGGCTCCTAAGCCCGGCTGCTCCAGACTTCCTGTTCATGATCTTTGGTTCTGCTGGTGGTACTCCAGTAGTGACAGGACCCAGAAGCCCCCATGTCCCCTCTCTGAGGTGGATGGCCACCATAGAAAGGTTCCTACTGACTTCAAGGCTACTGCAGAGACCAGAGAGGGGAGGAAACCTGTTTGAGGTAGCACAGCAGGCCAGCACTGGGCCCCGGGAAAGTGGGGTATCAGACTTGCCCTTGAAGAATTCCTTTCTCTACTCTCTCCCAGGCTGAACGCCCTAAATCTCAGAAGGGCTTTTGCAGTTATGGTAGATGACTTTGAGAGTGACGGCTCAGCAGGGGTTCCGGGGGCCCAGGAGGCAGTGCCTGTCCCCGCAGCTGGACAGCTACATGGTCCCCTCCAGCCACACTCAGCACAAGCCACAGAGAGACACAAACACCAGAGGGATAGGGGCATGGCGGGTAGGAGGCTACTGAGAGCTGAGGGCAGGCTGGTGAGGGGTGGACCTCTTACCTCGGATTGGGGTGCTTTCTGTAAGGGAAACAGAGAGACACAGGTGAATGCCACAGGAGAGGGGGCGCAGGGCCAGGAGCCACGCCTGCCCCTTTGCCGGGCAGTGGAGCCGCAGCCAGGCTTCTGAGGGCTCCAGGCCGGGGCTGCGGGCCTTCCGGGAGGGCGCTTCCTGCAGGCGGCCTCCCCAGGTCTGGGTAGGGCCAGGGAAACTGCATCTCCTCCCTCGGGTTACTCTGGGGTTCCAGCAAGGGGTTGCTTTGAAATCCAAACGGGAAGGGGTGGGTAGCGGCAGGATCCCAGGAGTCTTGTTAGTGACTAGAGACTAGGGAGGGACAGGAGTTAGCACCGAAGGCTTGGGCACTGGCATGGTGGGGTCAGGTGTCACCAAGGCTGAGAGGGAGACGTGGGAAGGGAGCGGAGGGTGGAGTGGACCGTGCGGCCTCCTTCGACTCCAAAGGAAAAGAGGAAAAAGCCTTCTATGGGCTGGCCACGTCCAGGGAAGAGAAAGTTCCAGGCTGGGGGCGCCCCTGCAGCCTCTAATGCTGTTCCTTTGCTGGGCCAAAGCCAGCCGTAGCCGTAAGAGCTAGCCCAGGCCCGCTGCATGGTTGGGTAAACTGAGGCCCAAGGCAGACAGTGCCGGTCTCAGGCAGCCTCCTGGCAGAAGGCTTGACACCCTTTCTCACACCTTCTGAGCTGGACCTCACCGAACCCTCCCTGCTCTGCGTGGTTGCTCCCCCCTCCCCTCCCCCAACACACACATAGTGTCTGTGCAGCCCTGGCTGGCCTGGAACTCACTGCAATCCTCCTGCCTCTGTCTCCTGTGTGCAAGGCATAACCATACCCCATGGAGACATCATACTCCCCTTGGGGCTCTCCACCTACTGTCAGTGGGAGCCAATGGGAGCTTGCCAACTGCAGTGGGAGTCAGGAGTGGCCCTAAGGAAACTCTCTTTGCTTGGATTACAGCGGCAGGATATGGCACCAGGACGTTGCTCACTGTCAGTCCCATAAGGGGAAAAGGAGCCCTGTTTCCTCTCCCACCTTTATTTCGAAGGTACTTGGTTTAAAGCTCAGGGCCTCGGGAACGCTTCTATCAGTCACTCTAACTTTAGCAAGAGTTATCCCGGCAGCTGCTTCAGAATGAATGCTCCGGGTAGACTCAGCGTCTTCAGCATTGAACCCCAGCTCCACCAACTGGAACACTGGAGAAGGCTCAGAGCGGGCTCACGAGGTGTGAGATCCCCCAGCCTGGGGTCAGGGGCAGGAGAGGGCGTTAGTACACATGCCACACGCAGTGGGTCAGTTACTGTCACGGTGGCTGTTAGTGTGGGGGCAGGTGGCAGGGCCGTTAGTGGTTGGCGTGGCAGAGAAGTGAGGACTTACCAAAGCTCTCTGAGCGTTACACGGAGGAAGGAGAAGAGAGAAGAAGGTTAGGGTGGGCACTGGCATCTGAGGGGGAACAAAGGGTGCGGGGCGTCGCTGTGACCCTGGACTGTGGCCACATGATGGTCAGGAGGTGCCTCAGAGTGTGAGGGCTCCCCCGGTGTGTGAGCAGATCACTGTGGCTGCCAGTGGGTAGCCGTCTCGGGATGTTGGGGTGGGGGGCAGAGTGGACGCCCTGGGACAAGGGTAACCTTGAAAGGGGGAGAGAGCGACTGTGACAAAGTCGGCATGGGGTGCTGGGGAGACCAGGAGACGGGGACACAGGGGACATGTGAGCCAGTGGCTCACATGTGGCAGAGCCCAGCTACTGTACTTTGGTCACAAGGGAGGGAGGCAGGGTGAGCCACGCAGGGAGTCGCGCATACACAGACACAGACAGAGACAGGAAACAGTGCCCCAGACGGACACACACCACTGTGAACCACCCAGCCTCACTGGTCCCAAGGCCTGGCCTCCATCTCCAGCC
The DNA here is from genome assembly GCF_950005125.1 of Chionomys nivalis. Lineage (NCBI taxonomy): Eukaryota > Metazoa > Chordata > Mammalia > Rodentia > Cricetidae > Chionomys > Chionomys nivalis. The sequence continues at coordinate 11,228,341 of NC_080091.1, forward strand.
TTCCCAGACCAGCAGGAACCGTGACAATCATCCACGCGGCTTGCTTCTGACACCTTCCACACAGAGGACACTCCCGTCTGCCAGTAGCCCTCCATCTCCCCTGGGCTCCCTGCACCTGAGCCCCACCGACTGCTTGTCACTGTGTCTCCTGCCTGTCAGGGCTCTCCATTGCCTGACTGCCCACATGCTATTGGCACACCCTGCCTACCTGCCCACAGGGCTGGTGCTCTGCAGCTGCCCGTCGGCCACAGCTGTGCCCACCCACAATGCACACCACAGAGCCCTGCTCCCAGTGCGGGCCTCTGTGGTGCCCTGTGGTCTGGGTGTTGGGCCTGAGCTCTGCTCCTGGCCAGCTCTGCGTACACCGTGTTCCAACCTCGGGTCACTGCCATCCATGTTGCGTGCCAGGTGGTCTCCCACCAGGCCCGAGGTGTGGGCCCTCTGCTACCCTCGATGGCACCTGTACCCCATATGCCCACCTGATCGAAGCTGCTTGATGCGCCCATTGCTGGCACTGGGGTCCACAGGCAGGAAGTCCTTGAACCAGGTGATCTCGGGGTCAGGGTTCCCGCTGGCGGCACAGAGCATGGTGGCTGTGCGCGTGCGCTCCACAACTTTCAGCTGAGGGCCCATGTCAATGTTGGGGAAGCCAGGGGGCAGCTGGTCCTCTGGGAGTATACAAACCGGGAAGAGAGGGCGGGAGTCTGGTTATTGCAGAAAACACCCTTAGGGTGGGCCCAAGGTGACCGCGGTCCCAGGCTGCCACCTTCCCACGACCCTCAATGGCTCACGCCCCCAGACCCCATGGCTCCCCACTACCTTGACTAACCCGGGCTAACGCTGCCTCTGGGAGGGCCCCAATGCTATGTCTACAGCTAGATGGGGACACTGGGGACCGTGGAGGGGTGACCCCAAGCCAGGCCCCTTAGATTCCCAGCTGAGTCTGGGCCACCTGTTTCTGCATCCCCTCCTCCCAAACTCAACCACATACTCCTGCCTCTGTTCAAACATCCCCTGGAACAAATGGATTTGTTCTAGACTCTCCCAGAACTTCTCAGAACCCAGACATCTCCTCCAGAACATCAAACCCAGTTTGCTGGGACATGAACGTCACCACAGAATCCCAGTTTGACACCCAGACACCCAGAAGAGCAACACAACCCTGAGACCAGCCTGGGCCACCAGGAGAGCCGAGGGCAGAGACAACGTGGAGCCACCCCAGTCCCAGGGGTATCTGCTGCTCCCAGGGGATGCTGGGTAGAAATGAGATACTGCAAGGGGCCCATGCCACCCACAGACAAACAGGGTCACTAGACATGTCCCTCACTGCCTGTATTAAAAAATATGGGATGAGCTAGGGAGAAAGAGCTTGGGGTACTGTCTGTTGTGTTAACAGTGCACAGGTCTCAGCCTCTCGTGCAGGTGGCCCTGTCATCTGCGGCGTGTCCCGGTCATGACACCAGATCTGTGTTTGCAAAGGAGTCATTTGGTGGAAGGTGTTTGGAAGGAAAGGCCTGGAGCCTCAGGAGCACTGGGGGTGGAGGGGAAACAACGTCAGAGGGATGGTGAGTACTGTGAAGGTGGTTGGGGACAGAAGTGGACAAGAAGCCACTGCCCTGGTAGGGAAAGCAACCCAAGATGTAGCCGGCTCCAGACAAACTCGAGGGGTCCCGTGCGTGTATGTGCGCTGCAGCGGTCAGCTGGGGTGCAGAGTTGGGGAGGGGCCTGCTTCCTGGTGTCCCCACATGCCACACTGTGCCCTACACCTCAGGGTTCACACGCCCCGGGGCATAATCAGAGGGGAGGGAGGCAGGTGCAATGGTGTGGGCTCTGGTGTCTGTCCTGGGGCTCAGTGTGGGGAGCAGGCAATGGTCAAAGAACAAAGGGAGGCGGCTGGAGTGTCTGGAGGAGGCGAGAGATCTTTCCAGACTCGCAGAGAGGAGTGCCTGATGGAGGCGGAGTAAGTCCCAACTCTGGGAGTGCTGACCATGAGGCCGGCCGGGGCGGGGCAGCGGGAGACTGGCTGCTGGGAAAGGTCAAGGCAAAAATATCCCAAAGGGAGAAGGGAGAGGAGGGGCCTTGGGGTGTGGACTCCGCCCAGCTCCGCCCCTGCCTGCAGAGGTACTGAGGGGCCCCTTGTTAGAAATGACAGAATCCCCAGACTGCACAGTGCCCTGAGGTGGCCCAGAGCTCCCACCAATGCAACTGGCCCTGTGTCCCAGTTTCATGAGAGAGTCCTTGGGGACCTGCAATGCCCAGGGCTGATGTTCATGGCCACAGACGCTATGTCCCTAAGGAACAGATACCCAGTCCGTACAGGTGCATTAACCCTGCCTGGTCACACAGCTCCAAAGTGACTGCCTTGGGGTCTGAACCCAGCCATCTGGGGTCAGTATTACAGAAACATCTCAGTGTCCCTTAGACGGAGCAGGGCACAGGCTGTTGGGCTTGTGTCTGTCCTGGTTTTGGGGAAGCGCCCTTTGCTACGTTCTTCTGTGGGGGCTGGTCCACTGGTGGCTGCAGGCAGACATGAGACCAGCTATGGCCATCTGATCCTGAGTGGCAGGGCATTTATGACCCAGGCACTGACTGATCTAGTGCGGAGCCTGAAGCCCACCAGCCGCAGACATTTTAAACCACACACACCACCGGGGCGGGCAGTGTTGGGGGACCAAGAAACCTTTGTCCTTAAAGCAACAGGCAATGAAGAGGGTCTGCAGTCTGCTCCTCCTCCCTGCACCCGGGGCTGGTACCTCGGAGAACAGTCAGCTTCGCATGAACTGTGATTTCCCCCACCGAGTTCTGGGCCACGCACTCGTACACGTTCTCATCTCGGGGTGTCCGCAGCGGCTGGATCCTCAGCACTGCCCCAGAGCTCTCGTCAAAGTCGATGGTCTACGGGGAGTGGGGGTGACGCGGAGTAGGGGTGAGGACACATGGGGAGTAGGGGTGAGGACACGTGGGGGGTGTCGGGTGGCAGGACATAGGACAGGGACACACATTTGGGGACACACCTCAGGGAATGGGACAAGTGGGCGGGTCTACGGTGGGTTCCAGCCCAGCCAGGCTGTGCTGCTGGGGTAGGTACAGTAGCCACCTCAGACATATGGCATCTGGGAGCCAAGGGTGTCACATGTGTGTGGGTGGGGACACGCGAGTGCGCACACAAGATGCCACCCAGGATCAGTCACAAGAAGAAGACCAGCTGAGATACGCACACCTGACCTGACCACGCTGACTAAGCGCTGGGATGGAGCTGAGCCTGAAGCCCACATACTCCGTCCTGATTACAGGGCATGGACCTGCGTGCAGATGTCTGGTCACGTGTGCTGCAGCTGTGAGCGTTCTCCTCCCAGGTCAGGGAAGGGAGGCCCTGCCCGAGGACACACAGCACCGAGTGGCAGACTAAGGAACTCTGTGGTGTTGGGGAGTGGGGTGCAGGATGGGAGCTCTGGGCCCCACTGTGGAGGGGTGTGCTGGGCGGGGGGCACCCCACCCCAACCCCAGCTCACCTCAAAGCGCTGTGAGTTCACTTTCTTGCCCTTCTTGTTCCAAGTCACCCGTGGCTTAGGGTCGCCCGTGGCCTGGCACACGAAGGAGGCCACGCCTCCCGACACACCGATCTGGTCCTTGGGCTCTTTGATAAACCTGGGTGGCTCTGGGGGTTCAGCAAGGAGAGGGGAGGTCTGAAGGAGGGGAGGAGGCAAACAAGCGAGGGTCTCCCCCATGCTCACACATGCACACCCTTTGGAGACTGGAGTTCCCACACTGAGCCCCTAGAGATGCCTCGGTAACCAGAGACCCTTTACACCTGGACTCGCCCCTAAAACATACAAAATGTGCCTTAATTCTTTAATGAGACTTGTGGGAAAACTAAGTCACCGGCGGAGGAGGGAGGGTTCAAGGTGACCATGAGATGAGAGTGGACGGCTAGTGAGGTGGCCCAGCTGGTACAGGCGCTTGCCACCAAACCCTCCAACGCCAGTTCACATGCCCTGTCAAGCCCACGTACACACAGTAATTAACATGTAAACGGGTGTCCAAATAGAAATACAAAAAAAAAAAAAAAAAAAAGAGGACCAAAGTCAGTATTTGAACTCAGAGCCCTGGAGAGTGGTGTGAGCTGGGGGCGCAGGCCTGATGACAGCCTCATGGGGACTTGGAGGAAGGCTGGGAGTCCAGCTCTGATGCTCGCCTGGGGATCTGAGGTGGAGAAGACTCTGCCAGGCTTCTCTTTCATTGACTGTTTGGTAGCAGCCCAGCCCAGCCCAGGACTGGATGCAGAGCGTTAATCACAGCTGAGCTGCAATCTCCTCCCCAGAAATCCCCACAACAAAGCTGGGACACAACCTAAGCACCCAACAAAAGGGGAGCAGGTAAAGGCGTGGGGTAGGGTGTGGGTATGGGTGTGCGCGCACACGTGCACCAGGAGGGGGTAGAGGGAGCACAATGACCCTCCCCACAGACCTCAGCTTCTTCCATTCATGGGTTACATGAGCTGTCAACAGGAGTGGCTGCTATGGGGACTGACCAGTCTCCCCTCCCCCTGCAAGAGGCCCCCTCCTGAACTCAAAGCCCCCAGGGTCCAGGCTACTGTACGTGGTGTGTCCCTGTTACAGATTTGGGGGTACTAATGGGTTTCCCAAGGTTCCCCAGAGAACTCAGAAATGACAACCCTCGGCCCACATCAGGTCCAGGCCCTGAGGTGACTTCATCCAGGGTTGGGGAGAGTCACTCCAGCTGGGTGGGACCGCCCCCGAGGTGGACACGCCCCTCATGTCCTCCAATCCAGTCAGCCCTGTGGAGCTGGCCCCTACCGACCCCTCAGTGAGCCCACATTTTGACAGCACCTCTCTTCCCTTTCGTGGCCCCCCCAGTGACCTCTAAGAACATGGGCCCCTGCCCCTCTGCCCGCTGTCCCCTGGTGCTGAGCAGACGTCCATCAGTCCATCCAGCTCTGGGCCCTGAGCCAACCCTGCAGAGGCTGCTCCGCCCGCTGCAGTAGACAGAATTTTCTGGTTCCTGCCATCTCCCCTTGGCACGCACACACCCGTTTTCCAAAAAGGAAAACCACCTTGGTCCTGCGAGGGTGGACGCTCTCTAAGGGACTAAGTCCCCTCAGCACCGAACCTGGATGGGCTCACCAAATTCTTACACTCATTTGTACAGAGGCCTAGAGGGGACACGCGGTCCCCAGCTCATGCTGGGCAGTTAGGGTCTAACCTGGCCCCACAGGGCTCCATGTCTGGGACAACGCCTCCCATATAAAGGGGTCATGTTTCCCCAGCCCCATCCTTAGAAGAGACTGAAGTCCACAATGGAGGTCGCATCTTACAGAGGCTGACAAAACTGTGGCGTGGCTCAGCTTTTCCACTTCAGCCCATGTGAGAGTCAAGGCTAGGGCTGGGATATCTAGGGACATCTGTCCTAGCTCCCCCATGCCTGTCCCACCCACCTACCCCCAGCAGCCTGGGAGGGTCCCCAGGACCCAGAGCTGTTTCTATATCAGAAAGTGACCATCTGAGCCCACCGAGGTGGCCGTATAACCATCTAGACTCCGGGTGAAGGGCTTCCAGCTGGACAGAACCATGTTCTGGGCTCTGGACAGCACAGCCTTGGAGACCAGACCTGGCTTGCATCCGTCACTCACTGGCCACAACACAAGCACCTAAGCCTAGGCTGGGACTCCTGTCCAGAAGCACCACCCCCCTCAGCACGTCCTGGACCAGCTATCTGGGTCCCAGGTTCCCATCCTCTACAACTGCATCACCAGCTCTGCCCCCTCCCTACTTCCTATGAGGAGAGGGGTTTGGCCTGCCCTTACCCTCCAAGGCCCCTTGGGAGGGGGTCTCCTACGCAATGATGGATCTTGGTGCCAAGCCCAAACTGAGGTTCTGTATATATCTCAACAATATGGAAAATATGGCTCTGACTTTGTCTGAAGCACACCAGTCTCCCCTTTAAAAGATTTATTTTCGTGTGTGCGCATGCAGCACCCTTGGGAGCCAGAAGGGGGCGGTCAGAGCCCCTGGAACAGGAGTCACAGACCGCTGTGAGTGCCCAGGTGGTGCTGAGAATTGAACCCCGGTTCTCTGAAGAGCAGCTGGTGCTCTAATCGCTGAGCCATCTCTCCCAATCCCTTTTGGGTTTGTTTTGGTTCTTTTAGACAGGGTCTCACTAATCAGCCACGGTTGACCTCAAGCTCACAAAGATTCACCTGCCTCTGCCTCCCTCCCAAGTGCTAGGATTAAAGGCGGGCACCACCACCCCAGACCAACAGCACTTTTTATTTCCAGACTTTTCATGGTCAGTCAAATCCCCCAGGAATATCAGCAGACTCTTATATACCGACAAAACCCTGGCCTCCAGACCCTGTCTCCCGAGAGCCTGTCTCAGCTCCTCCTGGCTGGACCTGACTTGACACAGGTGCAGTGGAGAGTCACCTCACTGTTACCATGCCACCAGCGCCACCTCGCTGTCTCCAGCCGTTCACACATCTAGGCACTAGGCCTCAAGTGCGGGAGCTCTGTTTGGGCCGCACCAGGAGGCAGTGGGCTGGGGAGCTGCAAGCACACACGCCGTGGACCAGACGCATGCCCAGGTCCACCCCACTCCAGCCGGGCCTCTTACCTTCAGCGGTGCATCCTCTGGTCAGCAGTATGAGGAAGAGCCCCAAGGGACCCACCACAGACGCCACGCTGGGAGTCCAGGTGGACGCCATGCTTGGCAGTGGCCTCTGGCCTCTGCCCCGGTGGGGGACAGCGCCCCCGCCCCTCACGGAGAGGCCTCGAGCTGAGGTGTCCAGAGGGGCAGCAACTGTGGAGACAACAGAGTGGCAGTGAGGGAATGAGCTTCCCTGCAGGGGGCGCTGGGTGAGGGAGCCACACCCAGGGACCCATGTGTGGGGTTTCTAGAGACCGTATCTCCTGTAGCCCAGGCTGTCCTCCTGTAGCCCAGGCTGTCCTCCTGTAGCCCAGGCTGTTCTCCTGTAGCCCAGGCTGTCCTCCTGGCCCAGGCTATCTCCAACTTGCTATGCAGCCAATGACCTTGAACTCTCGACCCTTTTACCTTCCGCTCACCAGTTCCCTGGTGCTGGGGTGAAGACCCTGCAGGTGCCTCCACCCACACACTGAGCCCCATCCAACAATGAACCCGCTAAGCTTGGACCTTGACCTTCTGGTCTCTAGAGGCCAGTGTAGACGAAGTCTCCACCCCCCAGCTGAACCCCATTACCTGCCTCAACACCCCCTACCCTGATAGGCCACAGCTTCCAGGGCCCCCAGGACAGCTGATGCTGCCTCTCCCCAACCGCTGAGTCTCAGCTCATCAAAGCACCCCACTGTCCAGCTCGGAAACAGCAGATATGGTGCCATGGCATTTACCCAGCATCCTGCATGGGCGCCAGTCTCTATCCCACCCACAAGGACCTAAGTTCCCCGGGGCAGCATCCCTCAGGCATGCCTCGAACCCAGAACCAGCTGTGCCCCGGCATCCTTAAGTTCACAGTCTACCTCGAGCTAAGGCAGTGGGGAAGAAAGGCCAAAGAGAGGCCAGAGAGTGTGACCACCACACCCCAGGAGGGCCCAGGCTGTGGCCTTGGGGAAGAGAGAGGAGCATAATGACAGGTGACCCTGTGATTCTGTCTCCCAAAATACCCAGCTGTGGTTGCCTCACCCAGCCCCGAAGGAGGGCAGGGCCTGCAGTGGCCAGTTCATGGCCTAGTGTGAGCCAGGAGGGCATGGATGAAGGCAAGGGGGACACGTATACATAGTCAGACCACAGTCACAAAGACATACACACAGGCAGTCAGACAGTAGACAGACCCAGGGAACACAGTCAGATGGCGGGCAGACCTGGACATAGTCAGGCCATGATGGACACACAGATACATCTAACTCTGACTCTCACAGGCAGGCTGCCCATGCCAGCCTCACCCGAGGCGCCTATGCGTGACCACAGCAAGAACGGGGGTAGTCAGGCCTAGGACACTTGGACAAAGCCCGGGGAAGCCCCTGGGGTTAACTGAGAAGCCACGCAAGCCCACAGCCCAGGATGTGTAGTGATGTCCCCAAGGTCCCTGGCCTGTCAGGGTCCCGGCTTTGTGTCAATAGCGACGCAGTGGGGTCTAAGGGACACAGGCAGAGGGGATGGGAGGGCACCCCCACATTCGCTCGAGGCATGATGGGACGTGGGGTGGAGGCGGAAAAAGAGCAACTGAGGAAGTCCACACACCATCCCACGCAGATAGAAAATTCAAGAGTCTGTCACACCTCATTGTCCTTGAGGGTTTTCGGGGGGAGGACGAGGACGCTGTGTCACCCTAACTTGGTCCATCCTGCCCCAGGGTCTTTGTGCACACAACTGGATATAACATCATCAATCATCAGCTGGGGAAACTGAGGCTCAGGGAGGCATTAGGGCTCCTCCAGGCTGCCTCAGCTGGAGCCTGGGAGGTGTCTGGACTGAGTCTTGCCGGCCAGCCACCTCTGGGGGCTTTCACACTGCACCCCCAGGGAATGAGCAGGCGCCAGGCCGCAGGTCACGCGGGCCTGGAGCCGGCTTTCTGTGCCCACGCGGCCCAGGAGCATAAAAGGGTGATTATAACCCAGGCTGCGCAACACACAGGCTCTGGGTCCCCCGCACAAGGGGCATCTCCTGGAGCCCAGACAGGCCTTCCCAAGCTCTGGAGGACACCGGAAGCTGGAGTCCTGGACGGTCCCATGACTAGCATGCCCCATCCCTGGGTCAGAGACTCCAGGGTGTGGGGTGTCCCCCCAGATCAATGGGGTGTCAGTCAACAGGGACTTAGAGTAGAACACACTTGGCCAGGAGGCAAAGTGCCCAGAGGGCACCACTCCATCCTCAGCCCAGAGCTGGCTTTAATTACTACAGATCTATTGAGGGGTGGACATCAAGGCCAGGAGTGGGTGGGAGCTGCCTGAGCGCCAAGCCCGGCCCCAGAGAACAGCTGATCACACCTACTGGTCAAGGAAACCGAGGCTCCGAGAGGGGGTTGCTGTGCCCAAAGGGCCAGGAAGGAGTGGTCAACCTTCCTTGGCTGCCACCAACCTTGGCGCTGATGAAGGTACTCGGGCTGCTGGCTTGGCCTGCACTCTCTCCCAACTACCCATGATTCAGAGCGTTGAGCCTCTACCAGATGCCCCTTCTCACATGCGGCTCCAACAACACATCCTTCAAGCTCTAAGACACCCCCCCCATCGGGGCCGGGCCTCAATTCCTCTCTAGAATCCTCCGTGTCTCGCACCTACATGACCCATTCCTTGCCTGAGACCGTCCTGATGTTGCATGCTGTCCCTTGCAAGGGGCACACCCTTCCCCGTTCCCCATCGAACACCAGCCCTACATCCCTCCAGATTCCCCAGGTGGAATCCCAAAAACACTGTCGGGGCACTGTACCAAATATACTTTCCCAGCCCCGCCCCCACTCCCCCCTTGCAAGAATTAAAACGAAAGTCGCACGCATCAACGCCTACGCGTACCTGAACCTCGCTGGGCGCCTTAATCCACTACACCCCTCTGCACTAGAAGGGGAAACTGAGGCTGCAGAGCCAAGCTCTGCAGAGCAGACAGGAGGAGACAAGAGTGAGCTTCTGAGGACCTGGGGACCGGAAAGGTCCAGGCGCGAAGTTGTGGGGTGAGCGGTGGGCGTTGCCCGGGCCCCTTTTAGTCCCAGGACCCTCGAAGTGCGCGGGGGTGCAGGCAGCCCCGGGGCGGGTGAGCGGGAAAGTTTCTGTGCTCCGAGCGCCCCTCCCCCTCCTGATAACTCCGCGGTCCGCGGGCTCCGCCCCCAGGTGGGGGAGGGGACCGCGGAGCATAACGGCCCCGAGCTCAGCCAAGTGAGGGGCGCGGGCAGGGTACGCACGGGACCGAGGGGACCCGAGCGGCTCCGATCGCGCCCGAGCGTCCCCGATCACGCCCGAGCGTTCCCGAGGTCCGGCGCGCAAGGACGCGGGGGTCCCCAGGCTCTTTGGAGGATACCGGGACCGTGACAAAAGCCGGGCAGGAAGGCGGCCTGTCCGAGCGACTCACCGCGGCTGCGAGGTCCTAGCTGGCCGCTCGCCGCACAGTCCGTCCGTCAGCGCCCACACAGCTCAGCGCGGAGACTTGGCGCAGGTAGCGGAGCAGCCAACGGGCAGGGGGCGGGGCCTGAATAGCGGGGGCGGGGCCCTGAGGCTCCGAGGAAGGGACAGGAGGCGGGGCTTCCAAGAACACGGGGCTAGGGGGCGGGGCCTCGCAGTAGCCGACTGAGGGCAGACTCAGGAGGGCGGGGCTGAGACCCTCAAGACCTCCCAGGGGCGGAGACGCCAAAGGAGTTGAGACTGGCAGGCTGGGGGCGTGACTTCTCCCAAACCGGAGGCGTGGATTGCAGGGCTCCACGGGGCGGGGCTTTGGTGGGCGTGGCTTTCTGGCACAAAGCCGGGCTAGAGGCGTGGTCGCGGAGGCCTGGCTCCGCGGCAGGACACGCCCCGTCTCCTGAGGGCGGGGGGGGGGCGGGACCGGCCGGAAGTGAGGCGGAGTGACCCCCGAGCCTCAGTGTGTGTGTGTGTGGGGGGGGGGGGATGGCCATAACTGATACCCCAGACCTGGTTTGCAGCGGCGCCATCGCCATAGCAACAGATGCAGGCAGGGCCGGGGATGGTCCAGGAGTCCCAAACTAGCTCAGGCCTCTGGTCCCCTCACCCTGGGTTTCCCTGGGATCTTAGGGGCTTTGAAGCTCGGACCCGGGGGCCAAAGCTCCCGCCCAACTGCACGCCAGATTGGAAACAGATGCTGCTTCCCACACCCTCCGCACACAGACCTGGTGGAGGCTTGGGGTCCGCGCAAGGGACTCAGTGCTCTCACCCCTCCCCCATGTCCCAAAGAGCAGGCCAGGCGACTCCCACACAACAGAACGGCTAACCACGTACTGAAAGGCCCTACAATAATCAGGGACACAGCAAGGCTGGAGGCCCCTGATATCCAGTTGGTGACCTATAGACGACAACCCGGGGCCAGATGCCTGTCCCGTCGGCCATATAGCAAGTGTGAAGCCGGCCTGTTCCCAAAATCAACAAAATGCCTGTCTGGCCGGGCTCAGGCATGCAAAGGCCCAGGCAACCCGCAGCATGCGCTAGGATGTCTACCTGCCCAAGCCCCTTGGGCTGTGCAGTGCAGATAGGGAGGAGCCTCTGGGCTGCCCAGCATACAGGGGACAATATCCAAGGGCTAGAGGCTTGCTCCCAGTCAGCCTGGGTCTTTTTTCTTTGTCTTTTCTTCAAGCATATGGAACTGATATCCTGCCCCTTTTCACCATGGTAACCACACTGGGCTGGGACACAGCCACCGCCATGGGAGTCAGGGAAATCTGGGCCAGGTGTCCTTCTGCACTGGGCAATACAATCTGTAGAACCCCAAGCACCCTGACACAGCGCTGACGGCACACGTATCAACAGCTGGTCACAGGACCCGCCTCTATATCAGAAGTGTCCTCAGATGGAGCAGCTGGGATCTGCCACCACCACCCCCCCCATCGGCACAGAGCAGGTTACCCAGGAAGCTCTCAGCAAAGAGCCACCTGGCTCCAGTCCAGCCCGGGGTGTCTCCTGTAAAACAGTTTCTGTTAGTCTTCTGTAGAGAGCCAATCACATTAGAGACCAGGAGGTGACAGGAAATGGGGGGAACGATGTGGATAAATGAGGGGCTATGAGGCAATGGGATCCTTATGGAAAGGCGAGGCAGCGAAGAACATTCCAACATTGCGGCCGTGCAAAGGCCTTGGGTTAGTACTGATCTTGCCACGTGGCTGGAGCAAAAGGCAGGGAAGTAGAAGGCAGAAACAGGAAAGCTCCGAGCAGGGCTCCGTGGGCTTTAACCCTGAGGGAGGTGGGAGCCACAGAGCTGTGGGCAGGGGCAGGGGATGAGACCTAGGGGTTGGAGTCAGGTGCCCAGGATGGAGGACACAGGCTGATCCAGGTACAGGCAGGGGAGGTGGATTCTGGGTAGAGAGTTTCCCGGGAACAGGTTATTAGGCTAGGAAAAGTCCAGTGCCAACATCTAGGCCCCCTGAAGGTGAGCACTCAAAGGGTGTCCTTGAGCACCAACCCCAGTGGTTCCGGAACCTGCTGTCACCACGTCCTCCATCGCCACCAAGACGCAGCCACCCTTGGGGAACAGACACAGGGACGGATCGCGTCAGTGGCTCCTGCAGCTGGGATGGGGGAGTAATTTTTGTTTTTTCAAAATAACTTTTCTTCTAATTATGAAACAGTCCCGTGCAGGAAAAAAAATCCGCAGACGTCGCAGAATGGGGAAAATAAAAGTTACCCAGAATGCACAGGGCCAGGGCAGAAACAGTGTGCTGGACTGTGACTATTTATTCAATCTTTCCTGGGAACACAAACTGAGGACCTACTATGTGCAGGGCTGCTGGGGACGGGGTGGAGGTTGGTCCTGGAGCAGCCCCACCACAGGCAGGAGATGAGGCTCTGGAGTCTGGTAACACTGGGTCCCCTCGGCTGGGTGAAGTCACCAAGTGAGACACAGAAACATCCCACAGGAGGAACAGCACTCCAAAGCCCCAGAGGCCCGCCACTTCCGTCCAGGCCTGTCTGTGCTGGGTTACGTCCTATTAACTATGTACCCCAAGCTGCTTCTGATCTTGCAGCAATACTCCGGCGATCCTCAGCTTTTTACAAGTATTGAGACGACAGATCTCAACCACATTGGGGTTTGCCCTCCTGAGACCACGTACTGGCATATGTCCCCCGGGTATAGTAGAGTGCCCCATGATACACACGGCCAGGTTCACTATGGAGTTCCGGGACGGGGTGACCCATGTGACTCTGCTTCTGAATGGGGTCTGCAGGCAACACTGCCCCTTGTGGCTGGGCAGGACCCGACCCATCAACACCCAACACCACACCTGGGGCAGCGGCTTCCAAGGAACCGCTTGGTTGGTACAGCTTCCTCCTAGAATGTGTGACCTAGGGCAGGAGCATGTGCCAACAGGCTTGGGAGCCCACCCCACCCATGCTCACAGCCTGCGGGCACAATTGCTGCTCGTCAGCAATTGTTACCTGCTAGGTCCGCCCACCCGTGGGCGCCATGCGTTTCTTTCCTTTGGGATAAATCCAAAAGGCTTTCAGGTTTGGTTAGGTGCAGTGATGCTGTTCCTTCCTGCCTCCCTCCTCCCTCTCTGCTCCTCTTTTTCCTTCCTCTCTGCCACCCTCCTCCCTCTCTGCTCTTCCTGCCTTTCTCCTCCCTTTCTGCTCCTCCCTCCTCCCCCTCTGCTCCTCCCTGCTTCCTCCCTCTCTGCTTCTCCCTGCCTTCCTCCTCCTTCTTTGTTCCCCCTCCTCCCCTTCTGTTCTTCCCTGCCTTTTCCTTCTGCTCCTCCCTGCCTCCCTCTTCCCACTCTGCTCCTCCCTGCTTCCTTCTCCCTCTTCCCACTCTGCTCCTCCCTGCTTCCTTCTCCCTCTCTGCTCCTCCCTACTTCCTCCTCCCTTTCTGCTCCTCTCTGCCTCCCTCCTCACCCTCTGCTCCTCCCTGCCTCCCTCCTCCTCTGCTCCTCTCTGCCTTCCTCCTCCTCTGCTCCTCCCTGCCTCCCTCCTCCTTCTCTGCTTTCCCTGCCTCCCTCCTCCTTCTCTGCTCCTCCCTGCCTCCCTCCTCCTCTGCCCCTCTCTGCCTCCCTCCTCCCCCTCTGCTCCTCCCTGCCTCCCTCCTCCTCTGCTCCTTCCTACCTCCTTCCTCCTTCTCTGCTTCTCCCTCCTCCCTCTCTGCTCCTCTACATTCCTCCGCCATGCCAGGACCTCCTCAACACCCCACCTTCCATCACACATCCCTGGATTTTATTTCTTTCGTGTGGTTCAGGATTTTCAATGCCCTCGACTGTCGACCGTCCGACCTAGCTGTGCAATTCGGGTTCCACCAGGCCCCTGCAGCTCCCACCACCCTCACTCTGGCCACAGGGTCACAAAACTCCCCATTCACCAAGAAGTACAAGCCAAGAAGACAGAGCCAGTACACGCACCACGTCACGCAGGTCACACCCACTCTCGGCCCCAGGGGACCCGTGGGGTCGCCCAGACAGCCACGTCACTCGGGGATCTTCTGACCGGTGTCACGTGGCTCCGCCTTAAACAGGTTCACACAAGGCGTCAACTGCATAGACCAGGGTGACAGACCTCAACTTCTCAGGGCTGGAAGGTACCCCACGCTTTAGCTGGGGTCCCCAGTGACCGGCGCCTGGGGCAGGGAAGGGACCCCAGAGCACTCCCCGCAGCCCAGCTAGGAAGAGAGAGGGAACCGCTTGCTGGGCTGGTGATCCTGAGTCGCTACTGCGAACCGTCATCCCAAGTGGGTGCTTGACTCTGTACAATCACAAACCACAAAGGCAGAGACCCCAGTGTCTCTGGAGTCTTGAGCAAGCCTCTGCTACTCTCTGGCCTCAGTTTCTCCCACCGGTGCAGGGCAGGGGAGCCGTGGCTATTTGGTGGCTGGGATTAAATTTTGAGCCTTCAAGGTCTGTGGAGATTGGGGAAATTGAGTCAGGAGTCGCAGACATCGCAGGAAATGTCCTCTATGGAAAGGGAGGTAGGGCAGAGAACACCAGGACAAGACGACGTCCTGAGACGCACCAGCTAGTTGCAAAGGCCCCCCCGAGGCCAAAAGCCAATCAGAAAGAGGGCGGGACAAAGCCCAAGGGCAGTGCTGGGCGGGGCCAACATCAATCACGCCCCAATCAGGAGGAGCCTTCGTAGAGTGCTCTAAGCTGAGGACAACCTGCACGTGGAAGGCACACTCCCTCGAGCCTGCTGATGCCCGTCTGCAGTGACCTAAGAACAACATGGGGTCCTCCAAGGCGAGCATCAGCCTGCAGGGGTGGGGTGGGCTCTGCTGCAGTTAGTCTAGAAGGGTTGTTTCCTTTCTCTCTATATACAGGGTCTCACCATGTAGCCCAGGCTGTCCTGGAACTAACCCTGTAGCTCAGGGTGACCTCCAATACAGAGATCCTCCTGCTTCTGCCTTCTGAGTGCTGGGATTAAAGGCGAAGGACTGCTTTCAAGAAAAGTGATAGAAATAAGTGCAAGGCGGAAGTTGGAGGACACCGTCGGGATACGGGGGTGTCACACGCACTGGGAGGACGCACTCGGGACTCAGGGCAGGGTCACATACACCGGGGGACGCACTCGGGGCTCGGGGCAGGGTCACACACACTGGGGGGCGCACCCAGGGCTCGGGGCAGGGTCACACACACTGGGAAGACGCACTCGGAACTCAGGTCAGGGTCACACACACTGGGGGCGCACCCGGGGCTGGGGCAGGGTCACACACACTGGGGGACGCACCTGGGGCTCGGGGCAGGGTCACATACACTGGGGGGGATGTACCCGGGGCTGGGGGGGGGGGGCTGCTGAGCGTGGAAGGCACAAAGGACAAGTATATCATGTTTGAAGAGGCCTCCATCAAGGTGGGAAAATGAGCGAGAGGGGTCAGGGTCCGATATCCACAGTGGCAGTTGCCTTTCAGCCCAACACTCGGGAGGCTGAGACAGGAGGATTGCCCGGAGTTGGAGGCCAGCCTGGACTACAGGGCAAGGCCAAGAAAGAAAATTCAAACCCTAAAATCAGACACCTCCATCCTCAGAAAAGCAACTCATCCCCTTCACCGTGGCCCCCGCGTGCCTTGGAAGTCATGTGATCAGAACCCTCAAGTCCAAGCTCCAGGGAAAACGGGGTGCTGCAGGAAAGCAGCGCAGCCGTTGGAGTGTCTGCCAGATAAGCACCCACTAAAGAAGCCAGGCGTGGTGACCCCAATGATACCTCAAGATACGAGGGGGTGGGGAGAGATGCGGTGACTGTAGTGATATTTTGTTTGTAACCTAACAAACCTTGCCTGAAGATCAGAGTGCAGAACTAAGCGACTAGTTAGCCAAGTTAGGCAGTGGTGGCTCACACCTTTACTCCCAGCACTAGGGAGGTGGAGACAGGAGTGATATGGTTGGGTGGAGAGAGGAATATAAGGCAGGAGGAGACAGGAGCTCAGTGCAGGCTGAGGATCCAGTCTGAGGTTTCGTAAAGACAGGGTAGCCCCTTTGGTCTGAGCATTGGTAGAGGTAAGCATTCTCTCGCGGCTGGCTGCTCTGTCTCTCTGATCTCTCAGCTTTCATCCCCCAGTATCCGACTCCAGGTTTTCATTATGAATACCAATTAGAAGTCGTCCTGCAGTGACAACACTATGATATTAAAAAAAATTACAGAAAATGATTGCCAGGCGTGGTGGCCACACCTCCAATCCCAGTGTGGGAGGCTGAGGCAGGCAGATCTCTGAGTTCCGGGCCAACCTGGGCTACAAAGAGAAACCAGGTCTTAAAAAACCAAATAACAACAACAAAAAAACTACTACATAAAACTGACAAAGAACCCAAACCACCAAGGTGTGGAAAAACTGAGGGTGAATACAGCTGGAGACACAGACCCTTGGGGTGGGAGACATTGAATGCAGACCCCAGTTTCTCTGGAGCACCCTGGGACTGAAGATGGGGGTGGGGTCCCTGGGATCCAAGGATGGGATGTAAGTCTGCGGGCTGAGGATCGGGATTGGGGGCCCCTAGGGTCTGAGCATGGGGGTTGGGGGTTCTTGGGTCTTGGGGTCCAAGGACAGGGTGGGGGCCCTAGGGGATTGAGGACGGGGTTGGGGCCCTGGGTCCCGAGGACGGAGGTTGGGGGCCTTGAGGGCTGAGGACGGGGTTGGGGCCCTGGGTCCCGAGGACGGAGGTTGGGGGCCTTGAGGGCTGAGGACGGGGTTGGGGGGGGGGCTCTGGGTTCCCAGGACAGGAGTTGGCGGGTGCTGGGTGACTGAGAATGGAGGGGTCCCTTGATCCTCTGAGGCCCAAGGGAGTGTTGGACTCTGGGGGCTGGATGGGGCCCCCTGGGTTCTGAGGACAGGGTTGAGGAGTCCTAGGGTGCTGAGGATGGGGGTTGGGAGCCTGGGTCCGAGGACAGGGTTGAGGGGTTCTGAGGATAGGGGTTGGGGGGGGCTTGAGGGCTGAGGACGGGGTTGGAGGGTCTCTGGGTTCCGAGGACGTGGGTTGGCGGGTCCTGGGTGGCTGAGGATGGAGGGGGGTCCCTTGATCCTCTGATGTCCAAGGGAATGGGAGACTCTGGGGGTTGAATGGGGGTTGGGGGGCCTGGGTCCGAGAACAGGGGTTGGAGGATCCTAGAGGGGGTGAGGATCGGGGTTGGGAGGCTCTGGGTTCCGAGAACAGGAGTGGGGGTCCCTGGGTCTCAAGGACGGGGGTTGGGGAGCCCTGAGGGTTGAGGTCGAGGTTGGGCGCCCTGGGCCGGTAGTGAAACCATATATTCAGCAGAATCTCAAACAAAAGCCCCAGGCCTGCCCGTCTCTCCGGCCTCTACGGTGCTGAGCGATGAATTACCCACAATGCCCGGCCAAGCGCAAGTGGCTCTTGGCCTGGATCCTAAACCAATTCCTACTTGTCCGTGTGTAATTTCCTCCCCTCCCCCTCCGCCCTCAGCAGCGGGGACACAGAGGGAGGCGTGGGGGGCAGAAGGAACCCCGAGTGGAGGCAGGGGGCCGCCTGCCGAGGGGCCTGCCAGCGGGGCCAGCTGGCACCAGCCTGGCGCTGCGGACCGGGAGGCAGGGTGGGCGAGTCAGGCGGGACTGGAACCGAGCAGGAGCTGGCAGCCCCGGGAGAGGGAGGAGGCGCGCGCGGCGGGGGGGGGGGGTGTCTGTGTGCTGAGTCGTCTTTGGTCAGCACCTTGCAGCCCAGAGCTTTCCACCCAGTCTGTCTGTCCCAGGTGCTGTTCTGAGTACATGCTGAGTGTTGGACCAAGTACTGCCGTTGCCTGGTGACCCTCGCACCACAGTCCACTCTCCCCTCAGTCCAGAGCCCTCCCTGGCTCCCACCTCCCTCCATGAACCCCACTGGTGCCACTTGGAGGATTTTGCTCAACGCGGGCTTTGCATCCTTGCTGTTGCTGTGCGGTCTCAGACAGTGGCTTGGCCTCTCTGGGCAATGGGACCGTCATTCCAGAACAATCCAGCCTTCTCCGCCTCTAGAGACTTGACAGGTTTCTGCGGCCTTCCAGCTGACCCCCTACCCCTCTCCCACCCTCACCGCTGCAGTCAGCTCCCCCAGGCCCTGTGAGGTTCTCAAGCCCTTCTCTGCCATGTCTGGATGTTTCTGGACGTCACCGACTCGGGGAGACATTCTGCGCCCGTGAGAGGACGTGTTCACACCTAGCCCCAAACTCACAACCCTGAAGATGCTTTTATGAAAGATTAATTTTATTTTGTCTGTGTCTCTGCACGTGCATGCAGTGCCTGCGGAGGCCGGAAGGGGGCGTCGGGTTGGTGGCCCTGGCCGAACCCAGGCGGGCAGGAGGGTACCTTACAGCCAACCACGGGCTAACTTCCCAGCACAGAGAGGTCTCCACAGCACTGGTCCTCCCGCCCTTGCCAGCTGGACCCCGTTGGTGGCCAAGTCCTCGGCCACACGTGGTCCTGTGGGTGCCCAGCTTCCTCAGACCTGGGGGGCGGGATCCCCACCGCATCTATTTCTGCAGCCGCAGGACAGCGCGTCACATCCGTGGGCAGCGCCGGAACTTGGGATGCGGCTATTTCTGGAGACAGAGGTGAGAAGCAGGAGCGGAAGGAGAAGCTGAAGCCGGGACTGCCAGGGCCAAAGAGGGATCAGGACAGAGTCACAACTGCTGTCCCTGTCCCACAGGGCAGTCCTGTGCAGAGGGTTCCTACTGTGTGCAGGCTGGGGGGCCTGATGTGTTCTGGGGCAGAGGATGTACAAAGGCCTCAGGGCGGGTGGAGCGAGTGCTGGAGGAGGGAGGGGCAGTGAAAGGGAGAAGAGAAGGGAGGAAAGGAGCAAAGGGAAGGGAGGAGGGCGAGGAGGGAAAGAAAGAAAGGGAGAAGGGTGAGGAGGGAAAGAAAGGAAGGGAGGAGGAAAGGGAGAAGGGAAAGAAAGGAAGAAGAAAGGGAATGTGGGAAAGGAGGAGGGAGGGAAGGGAGGGAGAGGAGAGGTGGGGAGGAAGGGCTGGCAGGGGCCTGGCTTTAGGGAGGACATAGCCTTTGATCTGAGGGAAAATGGGAGCCATGGAGGGTGGTGGGCAGAGGAAGGGGAGGGCTGTTTAGAGGGGTAAGGGGTGAGAGCCGGGAAGGGTGAGGGCCTTCACAGGGCCTGGGGTCACTGGAAATTGCTTTTCCCCTCACAATTGCCAGGCCACAAGCGACTGGCAGGCCCAGAGGCCTGATGCAGGGTGGTGGGTGCCGGGGAACAGGGAGGGGTCCCCAAGAGCTTCCGTGCCAAGAGTGGGTCAGCCTGACCCTGACTGGATCGATTCAGGTAGGGACTGTGCTCTAAGCACCCAACAGGAAGCCTGGGAGGCAGCACTAGTACCGCCAGGCTTAGTTCACCATCACTCATTGCAAGAGAACCAACCGTTCCCAGAGAGCACTTGACTTAGCCCCTGCGAATCCCGGCTTTTCGGGGTGATCCTTCCTACCCGCAAGGCCCACGAGGCCTCGTGGCTCAAAAGCAGCTGCGCGAGCACCTGCCATCCACCCGCCCCCCTTCCCGCACTTTTCCAGGGAATGCAGACGCTGCAGGGGACACCCGAGGCCATGCCAGGCCCTGCGGGGTCACCAAGCCGGGGCCCCAGAGCCAGCCACCCGCAGCCTCCGGCTCCTTCGGCGCCGCCAACACTTTATCTCTTTCTACTCCGTAAACAAATGTCAGGGAAAATAAATAGTTTTTAACAGGCTCATTAATTGAGTTCGGGAAGAAGGCCCCTCCCCCAGGCTACAGTGGGGAGCTGACGGGAGAGGAGGACGCAGGGGAGGACTGGAGGGGGAGAGCACCCCCCCTCATGCTGCCTGATGCCTCAGGGGAAACTGAGGCCTGAGAGGAGGGCCTGGCACTTGAACCTGGGACCTCTAGCTGTCAGGTGACTCATCACCTGAACCCGGAGCTCACTGATTGGCTGGGGGTGGGCCATTCCACCCCCACAGCGCCGGGTCACGGGGTCACGCTACACTAAGCTCTCCTAAAAGGACACACAGCCATCCTCTTGCACTTGCCCTCGGGGCCAAGGCCACGTTGGAGCCGTGGGAACCCCAGCTGCTGACCAGAGACGCTCAGCAACAGTCCCAAGACCACGCAGCCCCCAGGGAACAAGAGCAAGCATGAAGCTCCTGATGGGGTCTGGGTTCAGGTCTGCCTCCTTCCCCCATGAGCTGTGTGACAACCGGAAGGTCGCTGACCCTCTCTGTGACCTCACTCAGCAGCCAGCGGTTCCCTGATGTGAGTAGGCACAACCCATTGCCAGCTGGTGAAACTGAGGCACTGCATGGCTCTCGGAGTGTGGGGTGCTGGGAAATGGGTACCCTCGCAAGATCTTGCTTTCTTTCGGCTCCTCCAGGTTTTCCGGAACCCAGAGACCTGGGATGGGAGCACAGGTGAGGCCCGTGAGGGGGGAGCTGAGCAGCCCTTGGCCCAGGATGACCTTGAACTCCGGACCCTGCTGCCTCCACCTCCTGAGTGCTGCAGTGGTTGCAGGCCTATAAGAAGTTGCTCTTTTCGAGGTTTCTGCCTCAGTTTCCCCTTTTTTGACCGGTGGATAGTGCTCTAGAGCTGGCCCAGCTGTGCCCACATGGACCTTTCCTCAGACCCAACGTCCCTGCTCAACCCTGGAGAATTCTGGGAAACCGACCAAGTGTTTCCTCTTTCAAATTTTTAAAAATTGTTTATTTTCTCTTTTGTGCGAGGCACGTGGCAAGCCACGCAGGGTGCTCGGTGGAGAGAGGACAACTGGGAATGGGTCCTGGGGTTGGGACTCGAACTCAGGCCTGCAGGCTTGGTAGCAAGTGCTAGCCGTAGCCCAGGCTAGCCCCGCGCCTCTGAACAGTCAAGGATGACCTTGAACCCGAGCATCCCACCTGCGGGACCCCTCCAGGGGGGATCCCCCCACAGAAGTGGGGCTGCCTGGTTAGGCAGCCAGCGGCAGGAACGCCCCAGTTTGCAGCACTGAGTCATCCGGCTCAAGGGGCCAGGGAGGAGGCAGGGGGGTGCCGGGAATCACCGCTGAGCACCCACTGTATACATCCGCAGTAACACACAACACAGAGAGGTGGAGCCCCTGCCCCAGGCCACACAGCCTCCGAGCAGCAGAGGTGGGATTTGAACCTTGGTCCCCGTCCTTTCTCTAACTCGCAAGTGCGGCAACTGTGCCCCCGAGACTACCACTCTGGCTGTGTGGCCCCCACGGAGGCGACATCGGCCCACAGCGCACAAGGACACGGGGTCGCGATTCCCTACTGGGTGCCTGGGACAGACATGGGCACAGCGGGACACAGAAAGGCCTAGAAACCCAGCCGGGCTGCACAGCATGAACACCAGGCACACTGAGGTCCCCCGGAAGGCACAGGGGGTCGTGGGCCAACAGGAGGGGGACATCCGACTCACGGGGGTGGGGGGCGAGCCCGGGCTGGCTCTCAGCTAGGGTGGACATGGCGTCAATCCCTGGTCAGTGCCCCGCAGCAGCTCCGCCAGGCGGAGCGGGGGGGGGGGGCAGCGCAGAAAGAAGGGAGGAACAAAATTAGGTGAGGGGAAGCCGAGGATACGAGGCCCTGATGGTCGCCTGTCAGGATCCGCGACACCTCGCGGGGCGCCCCAGGCCTTTGCCCAGGCTGGCCACCCAGACACTCCTCCATTTGTGTCCTTTAAAAGAATTTAATTATCCGGGTTATTTTTTTCATATAGAAAAAAAAAGGGGGGGGGAGCAGGGAAAGCCAGAGATCAAGATGGGGCAACTCGGACTTCACTGGAGCGCTGTGCAGCCTCAGGCTCAGACACCCTCTCTGGTCAGCCTTGGCAAACAGAAGTTTCTAATCCCTAAGGTCAAGTGCCCCTGGTGACAGCACCGCCAACCCGTCCTCCCCGGCCAGCAGCCCCCTCCCCGCAGCAGGCAACTCCCCCTCTGATTTCAGGGGAGACTCAGCTGTTATCCCTGCGGCCTGGCCTTTGTTTAGGGACCCCTCGATGGGTGTGGTAACTGTGTGGCTGCCCGACCCCCCCTCCCCCTCCCACCCCTCCCGCACGGGCTGGGCCACCGTCTGCCACAGAGGACAGAGGAAGGGCGGCCGGCCTCCTCTTCCTGGGACTTCCAAGGTTCTGGGATGTCAGGTGCGCCTGGAACGCAGGACTAGAGGGGGTAGACCCGAGCACGGGGGATGCACAGTAAACGGGAAATAGTCAGACTTAGGTGCACACCCTCCCTCACTTGGGACCCTAGGCTGAGGGCTCCCCACAGGAGCTTGGGACACCCCCAAAAAGAAACCACAGCCACGAAACGGTCTGCAGACCCAACCAGACCCCAAGTCCAGGGCGGCAGACGCGGCTCTCCATGTGCCCCCAACCCGGCGGGTTTATAAATATCCGGCTTTATTCTTAGGCATCTCCTCGGGCTCGCCCGCACCCCGAACTCTCTTGACGCCCCCTCCTTCCCCCCACGCGGCGGCTGAAACACAATTTCAGGGAACAGGTGAGCGCAGGGCCACGGGGCATCCTGCGAGCCGAGGCTGCCATAACCACTTCACAGCCCATCCATCCTCCTGGCCACCATGGAGGGGCCACCAGGACCGAGCCACACGATGGCGGGGCCACCCGGCGGGTGGGACACTGAAGCCACAGGTCTGCAGACACAGCAGACTGAGAGTCGAGACAGCAGGGGAAACCGAGTCACCAAGAGGGACTCGGCTGCCTTTGAGTCCACGAGGGACGCCGAGACACCCGTCTTCCTAGGGTGGTGGAGAACAGAGCCCCGGAGGCCCCGAATCGGGTCAAGTCTGCGCGAGTCACAGGCCACGCTGCACCCTGGTGCAGACCGGGGGAGCAAGAGGGGCTGTGGGGCGAGCGGTTCCCTCTGTACCTTTCTTCCACAGAGCCCCTCAACTCACAGGGACCCCGACAGCCTTGCCCGGCCACGCCCAGCGGGCATCGCTGTCGGCTGCGGTCGCCTCGGGGACCCGCACCCGCCACAGTCGCTCGCCCTGGGGACACCGATGTCACCTCTCGGCGGGACGGCGGCTGCGGCGCTCGCAGGCGGCCCGGGCTCCCGCCGCGGTTTATCCGCCCTGAGCCCAATTAGGAGGAGGTTCGGGGCGGTCTCGGTGGCGGTGGCTGCTTCCCCCAGGGCACTGGGGGTGGGGGAGCCGTCCCCAGGAAGAAATGCGATGTCATGGTGAGGGTGTGTCCCCCTCATCCTCCCTGGGGCTCCGGAGGGCACAGGACGGGACTTTGTGGGTCTCTCCGGAGGAGGCGGCAGTGATGGGCAGGGAGGCGGGGAGCCGGCCTGGCGGGGATATGGTCTGGGACCCGAGTGTTCCCCCCACGGTCCAGAGCTCGGGACACTACGGTTGGCCTGGCGAGAAGCCGCCCCCAGCCCCAGCTGCCCGCCTGCCACCGCCAAGAAATCAGCTGGCAGAAGGCAGGAGCAGGGACAGAAGACAGCTGGAGATTGACAGGGGGAGGGACACAAAGAAAGGAGAAAGGAAGGGGCAGGGGGAGGGGAGCCTATGCAAATGGAGTACCGACTCCCGGCCTCTAATGAGGGAAGGAGCCCGAGGAGGAGGGTCCCAGGCTAGCCCAGACAAAGCAGACAGCCGGTTCTCCGCACCCCAGAGGGGGACACAGAAGCCAGGACCCAGAATCCCGGTGGAGAAAGATGGGTACAGAGCTGTATCCCCCAGTTCTGAAGCACAGTCTTTGGGTCCCCAAGTGCCCGTTCTGGATTGGGACACCTCAAAGAGGTCTCCCCCGAAGCATCAAGGACGCTTTTTGTTGAGGGGGGGGCCCTCCTGGCTCGGGCTGGAGAAATGAAGCCGGGGTGAGGGAATCCCAGGCAGGCCGGGAGACACCCCAGGGAAGTGACCGTTAGGGGGTTCACTAGAGGGAGGGATGAGGTGGGGGTGACCGGGAAGGTGGGCGCTCTCACACCTGCTGCAGGCTTTCGGGGACATCTGGAGGCAGATCCAAGTGCAGGGAAAGGGGGTAACGGAACAGGGTTTTGGGGGTGTGGCAATCAAAAGGATCCTAGTTTGGTTTGTAGTGGTACAGGGATTTGGGGGCAAGGAGGTTCCACAAAGAGCGGGGAACTTGGCCTCGACCCAGCGCGCGCTGCAACCCGGGGTCCCCGCGCTCGGACCCCCTTTCCACCTGCGCCCCAGGCCCCGCCCCCGGTGACGTCACCACCCTCAGACAGCCGGGGGGCTCCCGGGGTGTATGGGGGGGCCCGGGGCCGCAGGCTGCCTCTCCGGGAATACCCACGGGGCCCCGCACCGCGAAGACGGGAGGATGCGGAACCCTAATCCAGAGCCTGGAGGAGATCGCGGGGGCACCGGGGCCGCGGAAGGGTGGGGCTGAAGCCCCAGGTGTACTGAGGTGCCTGGCCCGGTCCTAGCTCCCGACGGCGACACCGCGCACCGCGTCCCCGCCCGGCTGGTGCAGTCGGAGACCCTGGGCACCCGCCAAGTCGCCCGCGCGTCCCCATCCCTCCCGGTCCCCGTCCCTCCTGGCCTCCATCCCTCCTGGTCCTCATCCCTCTCGGGTCCCATCTCTCTCGTCCTCCATCTCTTTCGGTCCCCGTCTCCCTCCATCTGTATCCCTCCCGGTCCCCCATCCCCTCTCCATCTTGCAGAATCCGATCGGGGCTGCAGCCCGGACCCCCTCGGAGCACAAAGGCCGAGAAGCCTGAGAGCACAAAGCCGGCGCCGCCCGCCCCACCCCCGTGTCCCTCGTGCACCCCTGAACGCCCCATGCACCCCGGTACCTGCGGGATCCGCATGCTGCTCCCGGCACCGGGTCGGCCCGGGCTCCGGCGGCTCAGCGTGCGCGCGCGGCCCGAGCTGCCTGGCGGGCGGGGCGAAAACCCAATGCGGCTCGCGCGCCCCCAGCCGGTGACGTCACCCTTCCGCCGCCGCGGCCGCGGGGCTGGCCGTGTGAGAAACTGCGCGTGCGCGCCGAGAAAGGCCCAGCGAGAGGCGCGACTCGGTCACGTGCTGTGGGAGCCTTTAGAGGGCTGCGGGAGCACGTGGGGCGCGCGACACGTGGGCCAGGCCTGCCTCCTCTCGCTTCCCTTTAAATTAAGGGTGTGGGGTAGCCCAGGCTAGCTTCGAATTCAATGTGGCTGAGGACGACTCTATGATCCTCCTGCCTTGCCTCCCCCTCTGCTTCCTTTAGCCAAAATATCCTTTAAAAAAAAAAGTCTTGCCGGGCGGTGGTGGCGCACGCCTTTAATCCCAGCACTCGGGAGGCAGAGGCAGGCGGATCTCTGTAAGTTCGAGGCCAGCCTGGTCTACAAAGGGAGTTCCAGGACAGGCTCCAAAGCTACAGAGAAACCCTGTCTCGAAAAACCAAAAAAAAAAAAAAAAAAAAAAAAAAATCTTTCCTAACAAAGCGGAGCTTGCTGGCTTAAGAGGCTGAGGCAGGAGAATGTCAAGTTTCTGGACCTCCTGGGCTAACAGTGAGTTAGAGATCAGCTTGGGAAAAGCCCAGAGACCCTGACATGAGATGAAAGGGGTTCTCAAAACGGCTCAGTACAAAGAGGTGTTTGCTGCCAAACTTGAGGACCCGAGTTCGATCCCCGAGGTCCTAGAGAGGAAGGCGGAACCCGACTCTTATGGTTACCCTCTGGTCTCCACATGCATGAGCACACGCATGTCCCCGGAGCTACTAGACATGCCCAAAAATAAAAACATAGCAAGAGACCGAAGAAAACCTTAAAGAGTTATCACGAGCGTGGGGATGCCGGTCTGTCCGACTGCGGCAGGAGGATTGCTGCAAGTACGAGTCCAGCCTGGGCTACACATTGAGACCCTACCTCAGGCAGCAAAACGATTTTATTTTACAATTTGGGTTTTTTTTTTTTCTCTCTTCAGAATTCATTCATTCGGGCCAGAGCTGGAGCCATGAGCAAGGAGCCTGGAGATGGGGCGGAAGGACTGGGTCGTAAATGGGGAAGAGCGCCATGAATAATTGACAAGGCACCTAAATTAAGAACAGGGCTTCCCAGGCCGGCACCGAGGCCAGGTTTGTGGAGCCGGCTTTGTCCTCTTGCCTGACAGGGGTGACCCTGACTGGCCTGCCTGGTCCACGCGCCAAGCACTTGGCGAGACTGGCAGCACACAGTCTTCAGTGGCCCTTGGCATGGTTGCCTGTGCACAGTAGGTCTCCTTGGCGAGTCCGGCATGGTTTGCTGCACACAGTAGGAGCCCAGCTTGGCATATTCTTGCAGGTGTTAGATTTCACACAGAAGGCACACACACTATGGAGCTGGGGGCTAGCAGACCTGGCCGTCCATCAGGGAGGGAACCAGGCCTCATCCTGTCTGTCCGAGCTGAGTAACCGCTTCTGCCCCCGGGTCCTGGTGAGCAGCGAAGGGGAACGTGTAAACTGTGTGGATCTGAGCGTCTGGAAGCTTCCGGCGACCATTCATCCACCCACACAGCCGCACTGTGTTCAACGCAATGGACGGGGAAGTAACAAACAGGACAATCGGCCTGCAGCTGACAGGGAGCAAACAGGTCGCAATACATCAGCTTAAAGCAGGTTATCCGTGCAGCCCTGCTCGCCATGCTGTGTGGCTCCAGCCACAGCCCCCCCCCCCCCGTGCTTCTCCCACGCAGGCTCCAGCCTGCCCCAGGACCCTCACACATACTGTGCGCTCAGTCTATCTCGGTCTGGTGTGCTGCTCCTCTGGCTGCCCAGAGCCGACCCTCATCAATACCTCCCCACCCCCCCACCTCCCCACCCAGTTCCTGACAGATTGTTTCCAATATTGTGCTGAAGTGACCATGAATTTCATAGGAATGATGTCATCAGGACCCGTTGATTGGTTTTCCGTGAGTCTCCCTATTCTGGCTGTGTACCTTGATGTCCTGTCTGGGTGGGTCTCCTAGTGGGTGACTTAGGGCTGTAGGAAGGATGAGAAGCAGCCTTACAATCACCAGGGGTGGAGCCCCGCCTGGAATCCCCCAGTGAGGGGCTGGGGCGTGGGCAAGGTGGAGCCCCACTTAGAATCCCCCCAGTTTGGGGGCTGGGGGCGTGGCTCATATAACAAGAAGGGTCAACACCCAACTTTGCCTTTGTGAGCTTTGTGGCCTCCAGGCCCCTGAGGGCTTAGCAGCTGCCACGCCTGAGCAGACCAAAAGATACCAGTCTTCTCTAGAGGGGGTTGGTCTCTTGTCTGGTGGTCTCTGGGCTTCTGTCCAGCCTGGCACATGGGGAGGGGGGGCGGCGTGACTCACTGTTGGGTGAACAGTTCCTTCGCTCAGGAACATTCCTTCCCTCCTGTGCTCGTGGGGCGGGAGGGACTCTCCCCAGACGCCCACCCTCATCTTGCCAACTTCCAGAACCTGGTAATTATTTCCTGTGTGTGTGTGTTTGTTGAGATTCCAGGGAAGCACCGAATGTTCACAGACAGGATTCTTCTAGCCAAGTGGGGATCCTGTGACCGAAGCCCCGCCCTGCGTGTCCTGGGCTCTGTCCCCAGCACCTTGGTGGCACGGGCCTGTCACCCGGGAGGCAGAGGCCGGGGAATCAGGGGTCAAGGTCAGCCTTGGCTGTAGAGGGAACTTAAGTACCTGAAGTACAGAGAGAGAGACCTTGTCTCTAAAAGCACCAGGTAGGGCTGTGGGAAGAGCTCAGGCTCTAGCCTGGGCAAAGGATCTGAGTCCCATCCCTGGACAGACACTCCAGCCCATGTCTACAAACAGTGTGAAGTGTCTGCCTTCATGGAAGGCTTGGGACCGGGCCAAGAAGGCCAGTCCATGAGCAGGGGATGCCCAGAAAATGCGGCCCAGTTCCCTTTATTACAGCTAGAGAAACAGACTTCAGGGGAAGCCAGGCTCTGGGGAAAGTTTCGGTTTTGTTTGATTTTTGAGAGAATCACACTAGCCCGGGTTGGCCTCAAATTTCCCATCCTTCTGTATCTCCCTCCTGAATGCCACCACAAACAGGTCCAGACTAGCAATGCTGTCGCCACTGAGGCCCCTGTGATGTTAGAAAATAAAAACAGGGCCCAGGACCCAGCTGTGAAGAGGCTCCAGGGACAGGAACAAGGAAGGCAGAGCAAAGGCCCCTGTGCTGCGGGAACCTAGAGCAGAGGCAGGCGGGAGCAGGCGGGCAGGGCCTGGTGGGCTGCAGGGTGGTGGAAGCCTTGGGGGTGGGGGGGGTCAGCGGGTGTGTTCACCGGCGCCCCCTGGTGGCGACTGCAGGAGCCTGGCCCTGAAGGAGCTGCCTGCAATCCAGGGTTGTTCCACACTCTGTACCCGCACACTGTCCCGCACCGATCTGGCTGTGGTTAGTGCTCTGTGCAACAGAACAGGCACAGAGAGGCCGAACACCAGCCTGGCGTGAGACAGAACAGCCAAGAGTGAAAACCCATTTTCTGTGCGCGGGATGCACTTGAGACAAGCCGGGGCGGAAGACAGGGGCTGGGTCTCGAAATGGGGTCCCTGGAATCAAAGGCTCCTGAAAAGAAGCCACTAGGGGGAGCCCCCCACGGGCCAGGCCGAACTTGCTGACTTCCAGGACTAGTGCCTGGCTCTCTCTGCGGAATGGCCTTGGCGGGGTGGGACCTAGCAAAGACATACTCATATTTTAAATATTTATTCCTCTGGCCAGATGGAACCAGGGCCTTTGTCTTGGCTAAACCCGGGACCCTGGCACACACACAGCTTCTGCTCCCCCTCACTGTCCCCTGGTCGGTCCTCCTGTGGTTCACTATGACCCTGCTGGTCACCAGGTCACCACAGGGACAATCTTAGACACCCCTTGGGACACAAAGACCTGATGAGGGACTAACAACCATTGGTTGCTGGAACAGATGTGCCAAGGGCCTGGGGATGGAGAAGGTGGGTTTTCTCTACAGAGCACGGGTAAGGGGCCCTAGGTGGGGAGCCAGGGCATAACACAGGACACACACACTGGTGGGGAGGGAGGAGGTGACATTCTCCATGGTCAGGTAGGGAGTGGTACACACACGTGGGAACAGAGGGCTGACATCCCCCACAGTGGGGAGGTAGGGGTGTCACCCCCCCCAAGCCTCCATTGCTGAATTATCTTGGGACATGATCAGCTGCCGACCAGCGGGGCTCTCCACTCTCCTGCTGGTACAACTGAGACCGGCTCCATTTCCGCCGCAGGCAGCACGTGTCGGCCTCGTCGCCCTCGGATACAGACTTGAGAGTCAAGTGACAGCGGGGAAGAGCTAAAAAGAAAATTATTTTTAAATCGTCTTTTCTCGGGAGGATAAAGGGACGGGCCATTCCAACACAGCAGAGGCCGGGGAGTGCCCGGGTGTAAAAACACTCACACTTCCGGTCCCCACAGCTGCGGCAGCACTGGGTCCTCCAAGGCCATAAGTGATTGCTCTAAGTTCGAGTCTCAGTGCCGGCTCTGGAGGCCAGGGAGACCTGTGTTTTCCGGGTCATGCAGGGGTCATGCTCAGCCCCTCCCTGAGCTGTCTTGCTTTTTCTTTCAATTTTACTTTTTAAATTTTGTTGTTTAGAAGAGAGGTGGATTCCATTTGTGGCTTACAAAGAGAGTTCTGGAAGAAGCAGGGGTAACATTACCCCCCCCCCACACACACACAAAGCTACCACGGCTGTGTCAGGATTCTGAGGATGGGAGAGGTGGCTCAGAGGGTAGACTGCTCGCCCATGATAGAGAAGGTCCTGGGTTTTGTTCCCAGCACCGCGGGAACCTGGCATAGTGATGCTCACCTATCCTAGAGGATCAGGAGTTCAAGGCTAGCCTTGGCTATATAGTGAACTCAGGGGCAGCCTGGGATACCTGAGATCATGTCTATCATGTCTCATTAAGAAACAATAAATAGCCGGGCGGTGGTGGCGCACGCCTTTAATCCCAGCACTTGGGAGGCAGAGGCAGGCGAATCTCTGTGAGTTCGAGACTATCCTGGTCTACAAGAGCTAGTTCCAGGACAGGCTCCAAAACCACAGAGAAACCCTGTCTCGAAAAACCAAAAAAAAAAAAAAAGAAACAATAAATATTCTGAGCATCAGTCTCCGATGAAAAAAGGTGCTACAGTCTACTGGTGGTGTCTACTCGTTGGTTCCTGGGGAGAGTTTGGTTGTTGATTAATGATGTCCGCCACAGCACCAGATGGAGACATGGTCTGCATGCTACACGCGTGTGCTACCAGGATCAAGGAGCAGTTTCTGTTCAGAGAGACCACTCTGCAGCCTCCAAGGAAGGTGTTCTTATCTGAACAGGTGGAAGTGGCACCTGTGGGCTGTCTTCGTGCCATGTGCCCCTGGGGCAAGCTGCCTCCTGTCCCTGACTCTTGGTTGTCATTGGAGGCCCATGGTAATCACGCACTTTTCTCTTCTAAGAGAGGACAGGGCAACTTGGCCAGCCTGGGCTTACCGGTGGCCTGGCTGCCACTTGGCTGCTCCAGGCTCCTGTGCAGAGCCCAAATCAATTCATTTGCAGCTTCAGTCCTAGGCCGGTGGCAGCTCTGCCTTGGAGACCCCAGAGCTCATCAGCCATGTTGCACACCTGCGTTCTAACCTCTGTGCCCCATCCACACTTGATGACAGTGAGCGCCAAGATTGAGGCTGCTGGAAGGGTTTGGCTTGAACCTTTCCTGGGCCACTGTCCACACACCTGGCCTGCCCTGGCCCTGCCTGTGTCTGGTTCCCTCCATAAGTTTTATGTCTGCAGGTGGCTGGGGCAGCACTGCCCATTTTAGCAGTTGGCAGGGACCCCAGTGAGACAGAGGGAGAGGGGACACTGCAAGCAAGTCACTCAGTAGGGCACAGAGTGGACTTGCCTAGTTGTCATCTTGAGACTCTGTAGCCCAGGCTACAGAGCGAGTTCCAGAACAGCCAGGGCAACACAAAGAAACCCTGCGTCGGAAAACAAAAGCGAACATGTTGAAGGGCACAGGTGAGAGGAGCTAGGTAAGAAGGAGCAGAACGTGGCAGGGTAAACAGCACACAGCTTGGCGTCACTGTGACAATAGCCCTGGGGATGGCGCCACGTGGCTGGTACCCCGTGAGTTCCGCAGAATTCACAACAGCCCAGAAGTGTGATTAA
The DNA here is from genome assembly GCF_950005125.1 of Chionomys nivalis. NCBI lineage: Eukaryota > Metazoa > Chordata > Mammalia > Rodentia > Cricetidae > Chionomys > Chionomys nivalis. The sequence goes on from NC_080091.1 coordinate 11,259,485, forward strand.
ATCTCTTTTTAAGATTTTGATCTGCTGCGTGACATTCTGCAAACCTGTCCTTCTCTGTGCAGCCCACACTCTCCTCATCCACAAAGTGGACACGGTGAGCAGACAGCCCTGAGGAAGGGCGGTCGTGCCCTTCAGGGCCACACCAGAAGATCTGGGAAACTCCATTCTTTGTGCCCTGCGGGTTTCTTCAGCTCCTGGTACCAGCCCCAGTGGGTACCTGCAATCTCCTAGCTGGTGACCTCACCCCTTCCTCTCTCACTCCCTCCGCTGCCTCCAGGGACCAGCTTTGGAGCAGGTGACGCAACCTGGGGAAACTGAGTCCCTCAGGTCAGGGGTCCTCCCACCACCCCAAGCCTGGGAGGGAGGAGTGGGGGGAGGAGCAACACACCCTCCTGGAACTGCGCACTCAGGGGACGGGCGGGGAGGTATCTCCTGTTTCCTAATCAGTCTCTCAGAGGAACCAGTTGCCAGACACTCAGGGAAGTCCCAGGTGGGGCAGGAGTGGCCGCTCCTCAGTGCCCCACCCCCAGCTCCTAAATTAAGACCTGTGAAAGCAGATTTACAGTTTTTTCTTTTTTTTTTTCTTTTGAGACAAGGTTTCGCGGTAGTTTTAGAGCCTGCTCTGGAACTACCTGTTGTAGACCAGGCTGGCCTCCAACTCTGCCTCCTGAGTGCTGGGATTAAAGGCGGGCACGACCAATGCCCAGCAGAATTTTCTTATTTATTTATTTTATGTCTATTGATATGAACGTGTCAGAACCCCTGGATCTTGGAGCTACAAACAGTTGTGAGACAGTTGCTGGGAATTGAATCCAGGTCCTCTGGAAGAGCAGCCGGTGCTCTTAATCTCTGAGCCATCTCTCCAGTCTCTAAAAAGATTTTTAAATCTTTTTTAAATTTTTGAGCCGGGCAGTGGTAGTGCACGCCTTTAATCCCAGCATTCGGGAGGCAGAGGCAGAAGGATCTCTGTGAGTTCGAGGCCAGCCTGGGCTACAAGAGCTAGTTCCAGGACAGGCTCCAAAGCTACAGAAAAACCTTGTCTTGAAAAACAAAACAAAAACAAACAAAAAAACTTTTAAAATTTTCTTTAAATCTTCAAAAGCAAACAGCTCAGCAGAGTGGCTGGGGCCTCCATGAGAACCTAACCTGGTGTCTCCCTCCCAGACGCTGGGGGCGGTAATAAGAAGAAGGTGGACAGACAAATCGATGTCACCACACAAGAATCTGAACACAACACAGCCTTACAACCCAGGGTGCTTCTCAGGAGGGATGCCTGGAACCCCAGTGTCCAGAGTGGGAAACTGAGGCCAGACACGACTGGAGATCACACAGACACAATGGCGGTGTTGGGATCCCAGGCAGAAGGGGGAAGCCATGACATGGAATGCAGCAGAGGAAAACAGTGTGGGACGCCACCCCAGAGTGTGGGGGAGCTGACTCTGCAGGGGCAGCCGGCAAAATGGAAGGAACACAGCCAGGGTGCAGGCAAAAGACAGCGTGACAGGCCATGGACCAGTGAGGAGCAGGAGGGGCAGATGGGAAGCTAGGGGGAATAGGTGGGTGGATGGGTGGGTGGGTGGATGGACGGATGGTTGGACGGGTGGACGGGTGGGAGGGTGGGTGGGAGGGAGGGTGGATGGATGGATGGATGAGTGGACGGATGGGTGGACGGATGGATGGATGATGGATGGGAGGATGGATGTGCCCAAGTGATGAGCGCCCACTCTAGTCATAGTCTGGCTGAGATTGATCAGTGCCTTGGCTACAGAGGTCTCCCCGTGATGCCAACTACGCACCAGTGCAGATGGTGATGGGAAAAGACTGTCGCATGGTGAGTTTAGGGGTCATCTGTGCTAGAGAGGGAACCCCTGTGTGTGTGTGTGTGTGTGTGTGTGTGTGTGTGTGTAGAAGATGGTAACAATCAGAGAAAAAAAACGAAAGATGCCTTCACCTTGAAGGCATCAGTGGCCTGGCAGCTCCATCCACCACCATGCACCAGCCTCTGCCCAGCCTCACCCACCTCCATGTCAGCCTCTCTTGCCCTCAGCTTCCCTCCCTCTCAGACTCCCTCCCCCCTCACCTTCCCTCCCCCTCACCTTCCCTCCCCCTCAGACTCCATCCCCCTCACCTTCCCTCCCCCTCAGACTCCCTCCGCCCTTCGGCTTCCCTCCCCCTCAGCTTCCCTCCTCCTCAGCTTCCCTCCCCCTCAGACTCCCTCCGCCCTTCGGCTTCCCTCCCCCTCAGCTTCCCTCCTCCTCAGCTTCCCTCCCCCTCAGACTCCCTCCCCCTCAGACTCCATCCCCCCTCACCTTCCCTCCCCCTCAGACTCCATCCCCCCTCACCTTCCCTCCCCCTCAGACTCCATCCCCCTCACCTTCCCTCCCCCTCAGACTCCATCCCCCTCACCTTCCCTCCCCCTCAGACTCCCTCCGCCCTTCGGCTTCCCTCCCCCTCAGCTTCCCTCCTCCTCAGCTTCCCTCCCCCTCAGACTCCCTCCCCCTCAGACTCCATCCCCCCTCACCTTCCCTCCCCCTCAGACTCCATCCCCCTCACCTTCCCTCCCCCTCAGACTCCATCCCCCTCACCTTCCTTCCCCCTCAGCTTCCTTCCCCCAGTCTCCTTTCCCCACAGCCTCCCCAACCCTCAGCTTTCACACCCCTCCCCTCTCTGCTCTTCCCCCTCCTTTCTCCTTCATTCCCCTCCCTCCCCTCCCTCACTCCCTCCCTTCAGCTCCCCTCTCCTGGCTGCCATCCTAGTGAGTGATAGCCTTCAGTGCACAAGCGTAAGCCTTTTGCACCCTGGCCCGGCCCACGTGAGCCTGGGAAGAAATGTAAAGGTCGTGGTCTATAATTGAATTTTCCTGGAGATAAAAATAGAATCTCTGTAATCGGTTAAATGGCTCTGGGGAAGGTGGGGCTGTGCAGGGATGGGGACGCCAGGGGCTCCTGCAAGGGCAAGGGGAGGCTTGCGGGGTGGCTGGGAAGATCCATGAGGCCCCAGGTCCCTTCCCTAGCTCCACGGAAGTCTGGCGGGGGGGGGGGGGTCAAAGCAGGGGCATCAAGATTCTGAGACAGCCTGGGCTATATAGAAATTCTGGGTCAGCCTGGATGGCACAGACCCAGAAGAAATGCCCATGGGCAGCACCATCAACTCCATGAGGCAAAAATGGAAACTGAGGCATCGGGAGACTGTCCCCTGTTGAATCTCTACTGTACGTGATCTAGAATGTTCTCCAGGGTCTGTGCGGTCCAGGCATGGCCCCCGAAGGGTGCTACTTAGAGGTGGTGGGACCTTTAAGGGGCGGAGCATGGCGGGAGGAAGCCAGGGCCTTGGGTTTGCTCTGAACGGTAGAAAGCCGCCTGCACAAAGTGATCAGAGCGAGCAGTTTTATGTATACGGCCCTTAGTCTGATTATCCAGACCACGGGGTTCTAACCTCACCTCGCATATCAGGACCTCAGTGTATGTGGTCCGTGGTCACCTGGCAGCTGTGGTGTGTCCCGAGAAGCCACAGCCCATTCTCGGGGAAACTGTCCAACAAGGATGTGTTCTGCAGAGCAGCAAATCCTGGCTGCAGAGAAAGTCTCTGTGCCGCTGGTGGGGCGGGAGCTGGGCACTGCCGAATGCCTGGGACTGTAGATAGAAGAACTGTTTGGTGTTTTATTTGCTCTGTTTCCCTGAGACAGGGTCTCTCACTTCTCAGGCCAGTGAGGCCCAGGGACTCACGGCACTGGAATCGGATGCCCACGTTCCACTGGCTTTTCGCCCCGGTTCTGGGAACTTACACTCAGTCCCTCACATTTTCACCACAAGCGTTCTAACTGGTGAGCCATCTCCCTAACATCAAGGTTGTTCCAATGAGAATTTTATAACTTTCTTCAGAGGATGGATGGAGAGCAAGCGCCTGGCACTGCAGCCTGTGATCTAAAGGTGGTTTTGTTACACACGCTGTCAGGCCTCGCTGACAGCTACACCAACCGTGCATGCATCTGCAGAGATTGGTTCCCTCCTGATGGGTACAGGATCAAAGCCCAGGGACCCACACATGGCAGAACTCTCCATCAGGACAGGAGCCTGCTCCACATAAGGCACTAGAGAGGTTCCTGTATTGTGTTCCCTGGTAAGTCACTGGGAAAGAAGTTCAGCAAATACAGCTGGCGAGATGTGGGTGATATGCTCCCCACGGCTGCTGAATCCTCCCCAGCGACTGTCACCCTGCTCCCCTTCTGTCTGTCCCTCACAGGCACTGACAGGAACTTTTGCCTGGTATACAGTCGGCGCTCAGTACCTGAACGGGTCAAAGGCAGAGGCGCAAGGTCGCTGGGGGTCTGGGGCTAAGTCCGCCCCCAACCTTGCTGAGGACTTTTCTGTCTGCAACAACCTTCTGCTGTGGCGCTCCTGACAGATGTCCCTGGGATGGAACATCTGGGCTGCATGTGTCTGGCAACTGGCAGGAGCCAGAATGGCAGGAGGCCTGGCGATGATATCTCCACCATGACCCCCCCACGACCACGCAGACCACCAGCCCGGCCATGCGTCCCTCTTCAGATACTCAGATACAGCCCCGGGGCCTTTGCACTGTGTCTTGGCTCAGCCATACCCCCCGCTGTCTTGATATTCTTTTGGGGGGAGGCAGAGTCTGGCTGAGTAGCCCAGGCTAGCCCTGACCCTACCGTCCTCACAGGCTCCAGTACCAGGTGAGGGTTCTAGAAGCAAGAGGGGTCACCTGGAGGCCTAGACTCTTCCTGAGCATTTGGCTGAGATTTGGGGAAGTGGGGGATGCGGCTGAGGGCCCCCTAGACAAACCCTCCTTCAAGGCGGTTTTATCTGGTCCCTGGGCCTACTGGGAACCAAGGAGTTAAAACCGAGATTCCCACTCGGAACTTGGAGGGAGATACCCAGACCCTAGCAGTGACCTCGAGGCTGACCTTTGCTGGCAGCAGGCTCAGCCAATGAGGGAGCACAGCGGGTGTCTGGGAAACGGTTACTATGACATCGGGAGCCGCTGGTCCCTGGAAAGACTTGGTCCAAGGGTGAAGGGCTGGGAAGGGAGGGTGAGGGTGCCTGCTGCGTAACCATGGCAACCATGCAGACTCCTGGGCACCCCATCCCCCTGAAGATAACCATGTTTTGCCTTGACTCAGATGGGGAAACTGAGACCCAGGGACATCTGTCACATCCTGCTACCTGCTCTGGGTTTCGCTTTTGGGATAAAAGCCCATCTTCTGTGTGTGGCAATGTCAGGAAGCCCCGCGGGGGACTTGGGGAACCAAGCTGGGCCCTTGGTGGTTAGTTGGGGTCAACCCTGGAGGACTTCGTGATGGAGGTGCCTCCATAACCTTCCCTAGGGGCTGTGAGGTCCCAGCTGGGGCCACTTTGGCATCCACCGACTCCTCCCCACAGATGCTCCAGCTGGGCAGTGGTGGCGCACACCTCTAATCCCAGCACTCAGGAGGCAGAGGCAGGCGGAGCTCTGTGAATGGAGGCCAGACTGGTCTACAAGAGCTAGTTCCAGGACAGCCAGGGCTGCACAGAGAAACCCTGTCTCGAAAAACAAACAGCTGCACGAAAATTATCGTTATTTCCCACAAAGAAGTCTCAGCCCACCCTGAAGTTTCAGTGTTCAGGCTCGGCTGCATCCAGGAGCCGACAGCATGTGCCCCTTGTCTTGTCCGAGTAGTGGCAATCCTCTTGCCTCAGCCTACCCAGTGCTAAGAAGTAGAAATTAATCTTTTCACTGCTCATGGCTTATTCTGGTCAGCTTGTCCCAGGTCATGTGGCCACCCCCTGAACCAATCATGGTGACTGTCCTGCTAATCACTGCATGGTGGGATCAGGCCAGGATCTGAAGGGGACAGAAGTTCCCACAACAGAGCCAGCCAGCATTTGTCACTTGCACAAATAGCCAGAACCTGGAACTTCTGTTCAGTAAGGAAGGCTGTGTGACATTCAGACAGTGTCTTGCCCTCTCTGTTTCTCCATTGTCAGATCAGGAGAGCAGAATCTGAATAGATAAGACATAGTGCTTAAAGGTCTGTGGAGGCCGCTGTCTTTCTCCTAGTTTATCTTCTCCAAGAAGAGAGTGGGTGAACAAGCAGCTGTGATGCTCGGGCCCACTTCTCAGATGAGGAAACTGAGGTACAGACAGGCCAGGTTTTCTGGGTCAAGAGCTGGGCTTTCAGAGATTCACTCTCCACCATGAAGCTGTTTCCCCCTAGAGCAGGAGATGGGCAGGGAGCAGGGAGCCGGCCGCCCCCTAGTCCTGACTCACCAGCCTGGGTCACTCTGCGCCTGGTTCACACATCTGTTCCATGGGGGGGGGGTGCTTATTCATTTCCATGGCAACCGTGTTGTCGCCTTTCTGACTAGGGCTGAGTGACAGCTGTGGGGACCAGATGAAGTCCCTCACCACCCACACCAGAAGGGAGGGAAAAAGAAGGGGGCACTGTCCCCGAGGGAGAGAGTACATGGGTGCACAGCATAGCACCTCCTGTGTGCCCCTGGGTGGTATCCAGCTAAATAAATGCTTAGGGAGGGGAGAAGGCAGGGGCAGGAGATGGTGGGAAAATCTTCTCACCAGCCATCTTCAGCCTCTCCTGCAGCAGAGCCTCTGCCCAGTCAGAGAACCGCCCAGGCCATCAGCACTTCCTTATGTGATTGCTCTCACCTCTCCCCAGAGATGGAAGGGGCTGGAGGGGGACAGAGGGTACTAGAGGAGGGGTGGAGGGGGCAGGGGAGGGAATGGGGACTGGAGGGGGCTTGGAGGGGGCTGGAGGGGGCTGGAGGGGACTGGAGGGGGCTGGAGGGGACTGGAGGGGGCTGGAGGGGGCTGGAGGGGGCTGGAGGGGACTGGAGGGGGCTGGAGGGGGCTGGAGGGGGCTGGAGGGGGCTGGAGGGGACTTGGAGGGGACTGGAGGGGGCTGGAGGGGGCTGGAGGGGGCTGGAGGGGCCTGGGGGACTGGAGGGGACTTGGAGGGGGGGTTGCAAGAGGCTGGAAGGGGTCAGGTTCCTACCTAGTGCCCTGCCTCCATGGACGCCTGAGAGTCTCACAGAAGAATTTTCCCATCGTGGTGTTGACCTCTTTGCTCATATTCTCACTCCTCCCACCCTTCAGCTGAACTTGGATACACCCACCGAAACAGTTTACCTGAGCTAATGGCCATTCACCAACTCTAGCTGGACTGGGAAGGAACAAGCATAGGACCAAACTAGACCCTCTAAATGTGGTTGACAGTTGTATGGCTGGGGCAGACTGAGGGGCCACTGGCAGTGGCACCAGGATTTATCTCTACTGCACGCACTGGCTTTTTGGGAACCTGTTCTCTTTGGATGGACACCTTGCTCAGCCTGGATATAGTAGAGGGCCTTGGACCTTCCCCAAAGCAGTGCGCCTTTCCCTGTCTGTGGAGTGGACGGGGGTGGGGGAGAAAGTGGAGGGGATGGGAGGAGGGGAGAGAGTGGGAACTTGAATTGGCATGTATAATGAAAAAAAGACAGTTTGTTATTTTAATTAATTAATCAATTTTCCCAGGACTTAAGAGCTGGTCAAAACTGGACGGGACTGCTTGCCTCTGTGGAAGTGAGGTTGCCGTCTCAGGGACAGGGCGACACCTAAGCCCAGGGGTAGCACAGCAACAAGGAGGGTCAGATCCTCATCCGTGCCCGGGGTGGGGTTGGCACCCCAGGCTGCAGACTTGTACCATACGGGGGGATGCTCAGTGGGACCTGAGGGTGAGTATGTACCCACAGAGGGAGAATAGGGCCAGCGGGGCTGGGGGCTTCCCAAGCAGAGAGCCCTGCACCCCGAATTTCTCAAAACCCCTTGGTCTGTGGCCTCCGCCAAAGGAGGGAGTGAGTCCGTCCCTGGCGCACGCCCATCAGAAAGAAAGCGTGACTGCCAGAAGACCTCATACAGTGGCGTCAGGTGACTGCCCACCTGGTGGCGCCGGGTTCTGCGATGGATCCTGTGCCAGCCTCGCTTTACCCAACAGTAAAGGGTGACAGAGAGCGGCTGCCAGTAATGCTGAGGTGCGCGGTACCGAGTGGATGGGAACAGGGCTCCAGAAGCCGTGTGTTCCCTACTCACTGGCGGCCTGGAAAAGGCCTTTCCCTGCCCAAAGTCAGCTCCCAGCTGTTGCAGGAAAGTTCCTGAGGTTGACACAGCTCAACCACTCAACCTTTGTGACTCCTTCCAGCTCAGTGGTTTCCTCCCTGTGTCTGACTGCTCGGCAGTCCCTTCCTGACCACCCGTAGGGAAGGGGAAGCCTCAAACTCTGCTCATACACCCACCGCAGCCAGTCGGCTGAGATTAGCATTAGAGACACAGAAAGTCACGGAGCCTGATGCCCGGCGGACTTCCCCTGTGCCTCAGTGTCCCTGTGGTGTGAGTTGGCCCATCCCCCATGACTCTGCCTCCTGAGGGCCCCGACTTCCCCTACTTCCCCTGTGCCTCAGTGCCCTGTGGTGTGAGTTGGCCCATCCCCCATGACTCTGCCTCCTGAGGACCCATCTCCATTCTGCGCTGAAATAAAAACCTCATTAGCCTCTAAACACCTGCAAGCAGGAACACAAGGAGTGTGAATAATTTATTTTGTGAGTAATGTTAATATTTTATAATAACTCTGTTGAGTCGTTTGGTTGTGTGTCTGTGTGAGTGGTGTTAAGACAGAGCCAGCACCAGGTTCAGCCACCACAGAAACAGTCAATGGGCTCAGCTGACAGGTTTCTGAGAGAACATGGGAGCTCAGGCCATTGGGTGACGGGAGACAGACTTAATCCATCCGAGGCAACCAGGCAGTGATAGTGAGTGATGGCTTCACTTAGACATACCAAAGTCATCTATGCTCATTCATTCACTCTAACAACCCTTGTTAAATTAAGCTCCAACTTTGAGGGCTGGGACGTAGTTCAGAGGTAGATCCCTTTCCTGGCATGTTCAAAACCTGGATTTTGTCTTTACCTTCAGATATATCACCAAGCCTGGATGCATGCCCATCATCCCAGCACTTGGGAGGTGGAGGCAGCAGGATCCAGAGTTCAAGGTACATCCTTGGCTACATAGGAAGTTCAAAGACAGCCTTGGGTATATGACTTTGTTTCAAAAACCACAAATGAGCCGGGCGGTGGTGGCGCACGCCTTTAATCCCAGCACTCGGGAGGCAGAGGCAGGCGGATCTCTGTGAGTTCGAGACCAGCCTGGTCTACAAGAGCTAGTTCCAGGACAGGCTCCAAAACCACAGAGAAACCCTGTCTCGAAAAACCAAAAAAAAAAACCAAAAAAAAAAAAAAAAAAAACACAAATGAAACATAAACAAAAACTTTGCCACTATTCCAGTCACACAAACTGCCTTGCTGTCTTCCTGATGCACAAGTAAATTCTGCTCCAGGACTTCTGCCCTTGAATTACCCTCCTCCCAGTACTCCCCTAAACCTAGCTCCTTCCTTGAGCCACATTCCACCTTCATATCTTATCATGGTGAAAGCTGAAGAGATGGTGGCCAGTGGGAGGCTGTGCTTGGCAGGGAGCACCATGTGGGCAAGGATTTGGTGCCAAGAGCTAGAGACTGAATCAGCTGAATTCCAGGATGAGCAGGTGGAGGGGTGGGTGGGGCTGAGAGAAACAGTTTTCGGGGAGAGGGTGATAGGAGAGAGTGAGAGGCTGTAGGAAAAGGCTAGCAGGTGGAGAGACAACAGAAAGAGGCCAGGCTCGAGAGGTCTCAGGGATTGAGATGAGTGATTTGGGCACCACGCAGGGAAAAAGGGCACAGGCTCGTTCCCTGTGTCCCTACATGGCTGGACTGTCTTTTAACTTCTTTTAACTTCTTCTTCTTTTTTTTTTTTTTTTTTGTTTTTTTTGTTTTTTTTGAGACAGGGTTTCTCTGTGGCTTTGGAGCCTGTCCTGGAACTCACTCTGTAGACCAGGCTGGTCTCGAACTCACAGAGATTCACCTGCCTCTGCCTCCCAAGTGCTGGGATTAAAGGCGTGCGCCACCACCGCCCGGCTGTCTTTTGCCTTCTTGACAAGGATAACTCCATGTGGCTGGGTTTCCATCCCCGCCCAGTGATCACTTGCTCAATTTCTTCCCTCTTGAGGATCTCACAGCCCACAGCCCATCACACAGCATTAGCTGACCTTGAATACAGAAAAACTGACACCCACAAATAATCCTCTCCCATACATTTCATGGAGCCAAGTCACCTGGGGTGTGACTGACTAGCCATGGAATGCATTCCCAAGATTCCCTGCTCGTGGGTGTGATCATGTGATATAATCTGGCCAGTAGGATGTGGGTGAGAGTCATGGTGCTTTTTCCCCACGTGGGATCTGTCTTCATCGCCTGTGGCTGCAGTGGCCAATTCTCACAAACATAGTGGCTTTGAATAACATATTTCTTATCTTAGACTTCTGGAGGCTGGAGCTTTAAAATATGTTGAGAGGGATGTTTTCTGAAGCTCCAGGGGAGTAATGTTCCTTATATTTCCCACTTTGAGGTACTGCCTATGGCAACGGGTCTAGAGTCCCAAAAACAAGCTGATCTCTGGGACGCTTTATTCTAGGGCAGGAACCCACAGCCTCACGCTTGTCAGGGAAACTCAGATCCAGCTGATATCTCTGCCTTGGCTTCTCTCTGGTCCTCCTGCCTCCCTGTGATGTTACTGGGCAGTTACATCCAGGATGACTTCTTGCCTCAAGAAATGGCATAAACAGCCTGGTCTACAAGAGCTAGTTCCGGGACAGGCACCAAAGCTACAGAGGAACCCTGTCTTGAAAAACCAGAAAAAAAAATGGCATAAAACCCCTTCCTCCCCTGTGAGGTGACATTGTTATGAGTTAGATCAGGATTGGACATCTTTGAGGGACCATGACTCAGCCAACAAGGGATTGTTAACAGTGAGGGATTGTGCCATGCCACCATTCCCATACATCTGCTGACAGAGGCAACCTCCTGTGCCCTGAAAGAGCAAGCCATAGGAGAGAAGGAATTGAGGGGAGGGGATGGAATCTGTTGCACTGGGTCCTGACACAGTACTGCCATTGAAAATGCCCCAAGGGCACAGATGTTGACATCTTGGTGTCTAGCCCATGGCATTCTTGTAAGAAAGTAAGGTCACTGCTCTTGAAGAGGTTGTAGAACCCCATTCTCGTTTCATATCTTCCCCCCGTCCATTCTTCTTGTCTGCTCTTCTGTCTTTATTTCTTTTTCTCTCCCCACTCCCCCTGCCATGTCCTGACTCTCAGGAAGTAAACAGCTCTGCCCATTGCATTCTTCTGTAATGATTCATGGCCTCTCTCCACACCCAAAGCAATGTGAGCAACTGACCATGGACTAGAACCTCCAAGACTGTTAGCTGAGATAAACTTCCCTCTTTCTAAACTGATTACATCAAGCATTTTGTCACAGCAATGGAAAGCTGACAGAGACCTGTGAGCACCCAGTTGGCACCAGGCTGGGAGACACAGTAGCAAATTTAAGAGGAAAAAAAGCTGACATTCCTGGCCTTGTGCAAGCCAGCAGACACAGGTGTACATGCTTGCCACCCAGTACTCAGAAAGCAAAGGCAGAAATATTGTGAGTTTGGGGTCAACCTAGCCAGACAAGATAAGCCTGGTTATCCTGTTTTCTGAGATCCCACGGTAAGGGGCTGGGGGCGGGCCAGAGTCTGAGTTTGCCCAACCCTGTGATGACAGCGAGCCTGCAGCCCCTCCTGTAACTGTGCACACCCCTGTCCTGTGGATGTTGTCTCTTAAGCAGCTTCTGAACAATCTTTCATCCTCCTTGCCAGGATTTCTATTTGCCCTGTTTTTCCTTTTTGCCAGGTGCATAGCGATCCCTCCTGTGGTCTCTATCCCATCAACACTGACCATTCCCACCTGGTCACAGATGTGGCTTGAATCTGTCGTTCTGCACGTGTTTCTAACGTCCCCTGGCAGTTTCCAGGCTGCTCCTGGTTGGAGGTGTGGCTTGGGAGCCTGTACTCTTGGCTCATCTTCATAGGTGTTTTGTCTTTCCACCACGTTTACCCGGGAGACCAGACTTGGGCCTCCTGCTCACTGCCACGCACCTTTGCTCACGGGGTCACTTCTCAGTTCTTGACCTTTTGTTTGGTTCTCCCTTTATTTTTGCTTTTAGTTTTGACTTTGGATCTCACTACACAGTCAATACTGGCCTGGAGCTCACCATCCTCCTGCCTCAGTGCCAAGTACTGGGATGGCAGGCGTATCCTCGTCACATCCAGATGTGAAGTGTAACTGTAGGAGGCGTCTCTCGCCGGACCACGAGGCCGTAAAAGCTCTTGAATAGGGGCAGGCTGTGAAAACAGAGCCACATTGCCACAAGGGGCCTCTCTGAGCCTCAGTTTCCTGGCTAGGAAGCCTGCTGAGGCCGTTGGATGTCAAGCAGCTCTTCCAGCCTCAGCGCCCACCTAAATACAGGAACGATGACTCAAAAGCAGCCACGAGGCTCGTTTGGGTCTTGGATGGTGAAAATCGGGTCATTTTTCCATTCTGGTCCCACTCCTTCATACATAACTGTACCCAGAGCCATTTTCCCCGAAAATCTAAATTGAAAGTAAATAGCACAGGGACAATTTGGGTGATAAAACCGGCGATTCCAGAGCTTCTTCAAGTGATATTTATCCTCCCCTCTCACTAACGGCTCCCAGCCGCCTCCGCGGGCTATTAAAGTGACGCATTTGCTTAACCTACCTGGGGCCGCGACCCACCTGATGCTGATAGGCCCTGGTGAAGCCACGCAGCCCCTGCACCAAGGCTTCTCCCAGTGACTATAAATCAAAAACGCTCCCCCATTCTGTACTGAAAACGCTTAAACTTTATGTTTTACAAATGTCACCGCCCCAGAACTGGGCTTAACTTCCTTTGACCCTCCAGGGATGGAAGGGATGGTTTGCTGGGGGGCATGGGGTCAGGAGATGGTCGGTTTCCAGAAGGAAGAGGTGAATGGTCAGAGGCGAGCTCTGTCTGTCCTGGGTCATGGGATTGCAGCTGCGCTTTTGTTCTCTGTGTTCTCCTCCTGGGGCACACCAGGCAGGTGCTAGGCCACTGAGCCCTGTCCACAGCTCTTGCTCTTGGGAAACAGTGGGTCACTGTGCCCCACATTTCTCTGGAACTCACCATCCTCCTGCCTCAGCCTCTTGAGTGCCAGCATGGCCGGTGTACAGGTTGGAATCTTTCCATTTTCTTTCTTTTTTTTCTCTGCTGTCACACACACTTGGACCCTCCCTCCAAAGTGCACACTGATCATCTCTGTGCTCGGGAGGTGGAGGCAGGAGGATCAACCTCTCAAAGCCAGTCTGGACTACATAGTCCCCAGAGGGTAAAGGAATAAATGAATGACAGTTCGGATGCGGTCTAAGCATTCAAGAGTCCTGGCTGGTGAGGCGCCTGTGACTGCTGTCCTGGGCTGCAGTGACCTTAGGGAAGCAGACATTTCTTGAAACAAAACTATGTGAGACCTCCCAGGTGACTGAAGGCCCCACGGAGGCAAAGTGTTCCATCAAAAATAAATCGCCTGATTACCATAACGTATGCAAATGTATGCAAATGTGACAACTATTAAAAGCCTGCAAATGTCATCGAGGGGAAAAACACACCGGGTCCTGGGTGATGGGAGTGGGGGTGGGAGGAGAGAGTGGAGTCGAAAGGTGGGGAAGGTTAGGGGTCCAAAGTTGGACCACTAAGTCCCCACGGACACACTGGTTACCTGCCCACGACAGTCATTCCCAGGTGGACTTGAGTCCTTTCGGGAGGATGAACGCTCAGGCCTCTGGAAGCCCCACGTCAAACCTTGGTCCCCTTGCTAGGGAAGTGGCATTTGTCCGTCACCCCCAACTTGGAAGACAAGATAGATCTCAGTCCATCCTGGGCTACGTAGTAAGACTTGACAGACAGACAAATAGAGACTGTTTGATGAGACAAGGGGGCTTGAAAGTATTTTCAGAGAAGAAAGCTAAGGGGCTGACAGGGTGAGTGGCTTGCCCGGGGTCACACAGCAGCAGGGGAGCAAATCTACAAAAATCTTTTGCCACCTGCCCGCAGCCTGGCCCGGACTTCCTGGATATTCTTTCCCTCATCCTGAAACCTGGAACCTGTCACAAAAGTGGATGTTGGCTGGGGCTGTGAATGAAAAGCTGAACTCACAGATGGAGGCAGAAATAAATTGAAAGGAAATCAACGTTGTGTGCTGGCGACCTACACAGATATGGGCGCCTCAGATGGGGGGAATCAACTCATTCATGTTATTGACACAGCTTCTCCTGTGTAGCCCAGTCTAGTGCTGAACTGAGGGATGCACGAGTCCCAGACTCCTGAAGGGTGGGACAGCTGTGTGACAGCCCACACTGCTGGGACTCGCTCAGTCCAAAAGAGAGCCAGGTGTTAGAGAATGATGAGGAGCCTGGTTAGAACGTTAAGATAGTCTTCTTATAAAAAAAAAATGCAAAGAAAAGGTATGATTTGCAGCCAGAGCCAGTGGCATCCAAGGCAGTGGGAAGCATCATCAAAAACATCTGTTCACTGCACTCAGGTGTATCTACTTGAGGGCAGAGGACAGTGTCAAAACCTACAGAGAGGAAAACCGATACATCAGTGTTATGAAACATTTAGCTATGTAAAGATGTGCTATCATTTCACCTTGCCTGCCTAAGGCACCTGATTGGTTGAGTAAAGAACTGAATGACCAATAGCTAGAAAGAAGTATAGGCAGAGCAGGCAATTACACATCTGCCCACCAATCCATCCACCCACCCACCCACCCGCCCACCCATCCATCTGTCCACCCATCCACCCGTCCATTCATCCACCCGTCCATTCATCCACCCACCCACCCACCCATCTATCCGTCCACCCATCCACCCACCCATCCACCCATCCATCCATCCGTCCACCCATCCATCCATCATCCATCTGTCTGCCGATATTTACCATTATTCTAATACAATCCGTCTCTGCTATCAGCCAGCATCAATCTTTACTGTGGAACCACAGTTGTGACTTCCACACCCATGTCCCCGTCTGGAAACTTCTTAGCCCGCGAAGTATTAGGAGACATCATGAGGTGTCCCCTCTGCATTTCTGTGTGGCAGAGGTTCCCCATCTCTTCCTTCCCAGCGTTGCTGTGACTGGGGTGGGGGGCCTCACAGCCAATCTACCTTTCCTCTGTGCATCCAGCCCTCTGAGCAGGGCACTGAAGCAGCTAAAATGTGAATGGAGCAAAAGCAGGAGGAAGCGATGGAGCTGTGACTTCCAGGCTGGTCCATGCATTTTCCTGAAACTTCAGTTTGAAATGGAGGAGGGCCTGCTCCCCGCATCCCCTGCCCACCACTCTAACTAACCACAGCAAGTGTGACTAGTTTGGATCATATGACATGGAAGGATGCAAACAGACAGAACTTCAAAGGTACAACCTTGTTGAGGACCGCTGCGGGTGGAAGGAAGTACAGCCTCCGCCACCACCACCTCCTCCTCCTCCTCATCTTCCTCTCCATCCTCCACCTTTATTTACTGCTAATTTTCAACCTTTAACCTGGGCCTGTTTGGAGCGTGCATCTTATCAGACTGTTCGTGCACACTTAGCCACAACCCTCCCTCCAGCCCCCTTATCATCTGTTTCCAGGTGTCTCCCAGGTACCACCATGGACTGGACCCCAGTGCAGCTCTGTCTCCCCAATCCCACCCCAGCTCCTTTTGTGTCCTCACCCATGGTAGCCCTACAGAAAAAGAGCCTTCCAATCTCTCTGCCCCCTC
Organism: Chionomys nivalis; assembly: GCF_950005125.1. Lineage (NCBI taxonomy): Eukaryota > Metazoa > Chordata > Mammalia > Rodentia > Cricetidae > Chionomys > Chionomys nivalis. Next base: position 11,275,247 of record NC_080091.1, read on the forward strand.
TGGGTTCCACAGTCATCATAAGGGTGGATCCTGCTCAGACAAAACTGCATCTTCCGAGGTCTCCTGAGGGCCTCCAGGCATCCACATAGCAGCCAGAAGGATCAATCAATCTTCAGTAAATCCTGACCTTCCTCCTCTCTCCCTCTTCATCTCTCTATGGCTCCCTTGTGTCCCCATCAGAAAGCACATGCTTCTTGATATTTTCAACATCCCGTACAAGCTCATGACTCCATTGTCCTCCCCCCCCCACATTCTCTACTCAGCGCCCTGCATCTAATGCCTTGGCATCCTTAACTGTCACCCTTTGAGGAACCTCCCACACTGACAGCAATTGTGAGGAAGGAGTGACCTCTACAGAACAAAAGACAAGCAGCCTGGCACCTTACAGTCCAGACTGTACGGTACTGAAAATGTCCCTGAGCTCCATGAAGATGAGGGCTGATCTGTCTAACTGATGTCCCCAGACCACAAAAGCTCCACCTTCTCCTCCATCCCCTCCTCCATCTCCTCCACCTCCTCCTTCATCTCCTCCACCTCCTCCTCCATCTCCTCCACCTCCTCCTCCATCTCCTCCTTCTCCATCTCCTCCTCCATCTCCTCCTCCATCCCCTCCTCCATCTCCTCCTCCATCTCCTCCTCCTCCATCCCCTCCTCCATCCCCTCCTCTATCTCCTCCATCTCCTCCTCCATCTCCTCCTCCATCTCCTCCACCATCCCCTCCTCCATCCCCTCCTCCATCTCCTCCTCCTCCATCCCCTCCTCCATCTATCTCCTCCATTTCCTCTTCATCTCCTTCATCTCCTTCCCCATCTCCTCCTCCATCTCCTCCTCCTCCATCCCCTCCTCCATCTCCTCCATCTCCTCCTCCATCCCCTCCTCCATCTCCTCCATCTCCTCCTCCATCTCCTCCACCTGCTCCTCCATCTCTTCCTCCATCTCCTCCTCCATCTCCTCCTCCATCTCCTCCTCCATCCTCCTCCTCCATTTCCTCCTCATCTCCTTCCCCATCTCCTTCTCCTTCATCTCCTCCTCCTCAGCCCCAGGTAAGGACTCAATCAGTTAAATGAAGGGGCAATGGCTGTGTAAAGTAGAGGCCTCACAAAGCTGTTCTGCATTGCAAACCTCTGGACGAGGCCAGGCTAGGCAGAGCAGTCCTACCATTAAGGAGGCTGGAGCATGAGCTGTCCATCTGTCCCCGTCAGAGGGTTCCCACACAGGTCATGGCCCTGTCTGTACGGCTGGAGCCCATGCTGGGGAGGAATCCTCTCTGGCCCTGCTCCTGTCAGCTGGAACCCCATCTCCTCCTACAAAAGGCAGCATTTGTGCTGCTGTGTATTAATTGCCTGGTTTTTTCCTTAAAAAAAAAAAAAAAAAGATACGAGATGCTGTCTGCAGCATGTGTGTGAGTGAGTGTTTAATGGCTTTCTCATTTGGAGATCGGGCCAGATAGCTTTTTGAGGAAAGTCTGCCTAGTGCCTGAAACAGAAAATTCCACTGCCTTCCTTGCACCCCCGCCGTCATCCATCACCAAGACTCTGCAGATCGAAAACACAGGCATCGATTGGACAAGTTTCAATGACAGCCAAGAGGCAGGGAGAGCCCTCTTCCTCTTTCCCAAGGGCTGGGGTCTGAGTTGGAGGGAGCGAGGGGATCCCAGCCATGCTGAGAAGGTGTTGTGTGGCCGGCTGGGTTCAGGAGAACATGAGGCACTGGTGGACCACGGCTGGAGATGTTTTGAATTATATATGTGTGTGTGTGAACATGAGTACAGTTCCCACAGTGGCCAGAAGAGAGCATTGAATCCCCTGGAGCTGGAGTAACAGACAGTTGTGAGCTGCCTTGTGGGTCCTGGGAACCGAACCAGGGTCCTTTGAGAGAACAGGAAGCAGGAATGGGTGATGCCTTCAACCCAAGCACTTGGGAGGCAGCGGCAGGCAGATCTCAGTACAAGTACAGCCTGGCCTATAGAGTGAGTTCCAGGGCAGCCAGGCTACATAGAGAAACCCTGTCTCAGAAAGACCAAAAACACACATCATCTTGACATAGAGTTATTATATTAACCAACTGTTACACCTTCTAGGCGGTGACCATTAGTGATGGAGCTCAGCTGTTGTAACAGACGTGCCGTAATATTCCCAATAGGAAACAGCTGGAAACAGCTCACGCGCAAAGGATTGCAAGAGCCTGGCGTGGCCATTATACAGCGAAATATTATTCAGCCACAAAAAGGGCAGATGTGACCCACGGTCCGATGAGGATGAGCCTATTCAGTGATGGAAGCCTCATCGAGAAACACTGCCTTGACAGAGAGAGAGAGAGAGAGAGAGAGAGAGAGAGAGAGAGAGAGAGAGAGAGAGAGAGAGAGAGAGAGAGAGAGAGAGAATTGTTAGGACAGCATTAGGAGGTGTGGCTTCGTCAGAGGAGGTGTGTCACTGAGAGAGAGCTTTGAGGGTTCAGCAGCCTATAGCAAGCCCAGGGCCTGTTCCCCGCCATGATGATCATGGACTGAGCCTCTGAAACTGTAAGCAAGCCCCAGTTAAATGTTTCCTTTATAAGAGTTGCTTGGTCATGGTGTCTCTTCACGGTAGAACAGTAACTAAGACACTGTGACCCAACTTATAGAAAGGTCTCCAGAGACGCAAAATGCACAGACTCAGAGGACCTAGGGGACAGCAGGAGTCATCGCTTAAATGACAGAGTTCGGGGCAAAGCCCAGTGGTGGAAGCTGTGGTACCGGATACTTGAAAAGCTGAGGCAGAAGAGCGTAGGCAACTCAGTGAGACTCTTGTCTTCAAACGACAGGAAAGATAGCGCAGCAATTATGAGCACCAGCTGCTCTTGCAGAGGCCCTGGTTTGATTCCCAGCACCCACAGGTCGGCGCACAGCCGTCTGTTACTCCAGTTCCAGGGAACCTGAAACCCTCTTCAGGCCTCTGTGGGCACCAGGCATGAACATGGTGCACAGACACAGAGGAACAAACACACACTAACAGCTGGGGGCGTGGCGTGGTCAGGGATGAAACACTCCCCAAGAATCCCCAGTGAGGGGCTGGGGCATGGTCAGGGTGGAGCCCCGCCTAGAATCCCCCAGTGAGGGGGCTGGGGCGTGGTCAGGGTGGAGACCCGCCTAGAATCCCAGTGAGGGGGCTGGGGCGTGGTCAGGGTGGAGCCCCGCCTAGAATCCCAGTGAGGGCTGGGGCGTGGTCAGGGTGGAGCCCCGCCTAGAATCCCACCCCAGTGAGGGAGTTGGGGGCGTGGTCAGGGTGGAGCCCCGCCTAGAATCCCCCAGAGAGGTTTGGGGCCCTTTGGTGCTAATGTGGCTGTGCTGTCTGAGATGAGGTCCCAGGAAAGTCAGAAGTGAGAGCTGCCTGGGTTCATCCACTCACCTTCCAGTCTACCTGCGGCCCTGACCTTTTGGGGTGTCTACACTAAGTTCCAGCCCTGGTTCCCAAGAGTGGCTCCACTCTCCTTCCTCGGGACAAGCAGCAAGCCCACTAGCTGTCCACTGTCCTCAGCGTCCTCCACGTGCTTTGGTTCACACCGGGCAGATGTAACACCTGCTTTTAAATTCAGTTAAGTCAGCCTCCGTTCTGCGTCTGGAATACATTACCAGCCAGAGACAGCAGGGAAGGGAAAGGGGGGGAAAGCAGAAAACACAACACAGGCCTATTTAGAGATTTCCCTCTAAATGGATTTTAATTCTCTCGATTTATCAGAGTTCCGCGAAGCCGCTGACAAGTGCAAAGCCAGCTCCAGCCACATGGACAGGGATGTGGGCACAGCTGCAGACCCGCCATCGACTCTCAGACTCCCAGCCATGCTCCGACCGACCGGCCATGGGACAGCTGTGTCCCTTCTCTGAGCATCAGTCTGTGGGAGTGGAATGGGAGCAAGGACCGCAGGAGATCCTGAAGGACAAAGGCCAGGTCTGGTCAGCAGTGTCTCAGGCGCAGTGAATGCTGGGGAGACTGGAAAGGTTGAGATGATAGTCATGATGTTGGTGATGATGGTGATGATGATGGTGGTGATGATGATGGTGGTGATGATGGTGATGGTGGTGATGATGATGGTGGTGGTGGTGATGGTGGTGATGATGGTGATGGTGGTGATGATGGTGATGATGATGATGGTGATGATGTTGGTGATGATGGTGGTGATGATGATGATGGTGATGATGGTGGTGATGGTGGTGATGATGGTGATGATGGTGATGGTGATGATGGTGGTGATGATGATGATGGTGGTGATGATGGTGTTGATGATGATGGTGATGGTGATTTGATTGTGGTGATACTGATGGTGGTGATGGTAGTGGTGGTGCTTGTTAAGGGAACCAAGACACTGCACCAATACTAAGGCCAGACAGGTCGGGGGAACACCAGACGGCACAAAAAAAATGATTCTTTTCCATAAACTCGACCCTCTATGGATGCACTGCTCCAGTCACCAGCCGTCAGACGGCAGTGCCAAGCCAAGTTCATGGCTCCAGGACAGCAGAGCAGACGCTGGTGCTGCTTTCTTAGGGACACGCGGAAGCACCCATTTGTCCTCCAACATGGGCAGGAAGGGAGACCCTGCCACTTGTCACACTGACACCAAGTTCAGGACAGAACCTAGTAGACTGTCATTTGTACATCACGCCTAGGTTAACAGCCCGGGTCCATCACACATGGGGAGCCACAGGCCGGGTCTGGCCCTAATGTAGCCTCTGAGGCTGAGCATCTCCTGTCCCGCGATGTGGGAGAAGTGGGGACCCCTGTGCTCCTGGGACAGGCTTAGTTTTCAACTACTGAGGAGGGCACTTTACTACCCCAACTGGAAAATGGTTTCAGGCAGGCGGTGCAATGACCTCTGGGGCTTCAGGGCACCGAATGGACAGAGAGAACACAAGACTCGCTGTTAGTCAGACCAATCAGCAAGCTCCAGCTGCCTCCAAAATGAAGGACTATGGCTGCCAGCCAGCACGCAGAGTTGGCGTGACAGAGGGTGGGGCGCTGAGTAGAGAGTGCACAGGGATTAGTCCGGACGAGAGTCCCTGGGCTGCGGACTTTTAGAAGCCAAGTCAGGATGTACACAAAGGAAGGAGTGTGCTGGGTGCTGGGGAGCTGCTGGGGTGGCTTCAGAGACAGGTGACCCGTGGGGTAGGCGCAGCAACCGGAGAGCAGAGCTTCACACAGGCTTGCTGGAGGCTGGTGCTTGCAGGGTTGGACTTGGTGACAAATTGGTAGTCACTGCGCAGACAAATGACAGTGGCTGGTGCCCAGGGAGGGAAGCCAGAACCTAGCATGTCCACACACAGCCTGGACTCCATCGTGAGGACAGTCGGCTCTGTGGGAAACAGGGAGCCATGGAGGGTTCCGGGCAGACAAGTGACCACACCCAAGACGTATCCTGGCTCCACAGTGGGATTTGGGGGTCAGGCTAAGACAGGGCTGTACCTGGAAGGCTTGGGGGAGGGTCTAGAATGAAGAGTGGCTGAGGTTGGGATGGTAACATCACAGGGCGCATGTGACTCAGGCATAGTCACCACAGCCACGGGCGGCACTGAGTCACCGCCTAGTGTATACCCCAGCGCCATTGTCACCTGCAGTGACTTACTCATCCATTCGGCCTGGAGCACGGGGAGCTGCCGCCCCACTCACCCTCGGGAGGGGCCCACGACCCACTTCCTTCAACACAGGGAGCATAGAATGTCTACACCATCATCTACTTCCTGTGACCACTGAGTCAACTTACCTCCTCTACCCACAAGCCTCCATGGCTCCTTCAGAGGGAAGGCCAGTCCTCTCTGAAGCCGTGACGCTGCTATCTCCTCCCCGCACCTCCAACCTTCTACTCTAGTCATACAGGCCTCCTCCCTGCTCCTCGTGGCCAGGCCCTGCCTTGACCTCGGCCTTTGCACAGCTGAGTCCCGTGCCCCAGGCCTTTGCACAGCGGAATTCCCTGCCCTGGGGCCTTTGCAAGCCCCGTCCCCCACCCTTGGGGCCTTTGCATTGCACTGTCTCCAGCCCCAGGCACACTCTCCAAAGCGAGGTGCTATGTGACGCAGCTTGGAGGGTGTCTCCAACCATAATTTAGGACGACAGAGCAGGGAACAGGGTTCTAGAATCTCCCATCTCCCGCACGCTGAGCTCCTTTCCGAGCGGGGGAAGGGGAGATCACAGCTCCCTCTGATCCCCGAAGCTGCCTGCAGAGGCCCCGGGAGTCTGCGCAGGCGCCGTGGTGATTCAGCCGCAGGGACTTGCAGCCAATGACAGTGCTTCGCGATGAGGTAATGCACGGAACCGCGTCTTGATTGGTCTCTGCCAGGCCACAAGCTTGTCCTTCAGGGCGGGACGCGCTGCTTGCAGAAGGGGCTGCGTGGAACTCTCCAGAAAGGAGCTCTTCTTATTTTCAAGGTGTGAATTTCTGAGACCAGGTCTCCGGTAGCCCAGGCTAGCCTCGGGCGCACTGTGGAGCCCAGGCTTGCCTGGTACCCGTGATATTCCTGTCTCTGCCTCCCTCGGGTGTGCTGGATGACACACGTGAACCCTTATGCAGCACCTACTGTGTGCCAGCTCACCACCCATGCCGCCACACCCTACACATTTATTGAACGGCTATGGTGTGTCAACCTGCCACCGACGTAGGATGCGGTGCCCAAACTGCCAAGTGCGCATTTTATTTTGTATTTTTGTTATTTTTGTGTCTAAAATTAGTTTACCTTGCACTTTATCCTATTTTAAAATGTTATTATTATTTTTGGGGGCTGGGAGCATGTGTGTCACCTCCCACTTGTGGAGCCCAGAGGGCTCTCCTTCCACCTTGTCACAGGATCGAACTCAGGTCCTCAGGATTTGCGCACTGAACCATCTTGCCAGCCTTCATTTTATTTTTTAAATGACTTTCAATTATTTCTAATTTTACTTTTTAATGTATTTTCTTTACTTTCATTTCATTTTGAATGAACTCACTTTCCCATGGTAGGCCAGATTATCACAATCCTCCTACCTCAGTTTGTCCGGTGTGTGGAACACAGATGTAAGTCGCCACGGAGGCCAGAGTAGGCAAAGTGGAAGATGGGACCTCTTCTAAGGCTCAAAATTTTAGGAAGCAGCGAATCTTAGGGGCTAATCCTGAGGTTTGTCTCATGTTGGACTGTGATGTAGGGGTGGGATCCCAGGCCCTGCTGGGCAATCTCTGGCCTCTGACTCTGGGCTAGCCTGGCTTTCAGGTTCATTCATCCCTTTACTTTTTGGGTCTTTCTGGCTTTGTTTTTGTTTTGAGACGGTTTTCTTGTGTAGACCAGGCTGGCCTCGAACTCAGAACTCACCCTGCCTCTGTCTCACAAGTGCTGAGATCAAAGGCATGGCCAACCTCGCTGTTTTTTGAGGTAGGAAGTCTCCATGCAGCAGCGGTGACTCAGCCCCCACAACCCTCCAGTGGTGTCCTACAGCTCCAGAACTCTCTGCCCACTCAGGGACACACAGACATGGGGCCAGGAGTCATTCGCATCCAGGAACTGGTGAAGCGCTGGAGACCCGGCGCACATCCTCGAGACTCAGGAAAGCATCGGGGATCCGGTGCAGCGCCCCGAGACCCGGTGCAGCACCCTGAGACCCGGTGTAGCACCCCGAGACCCGGTGCCGCACCCCGAGACCCGGTGCAGCACCCCGAGACCCGGTGCAGCACCCCGAGACTCAGGAAAGCACCGGAGACCCAGTACAGCACCCTACATGGGGTGCAGCACCCCCAGACTCTGCCTAGGGCCTGTGAGTCTCTGTAAAACTTCATTCCTTTTTGACAGCTACATCATATTCCGACGCATGGGCAGAGCTGAGGCTGGGTGGGGTAGACTCGTGCACATGGTGTTGTGGGAGCAGCCTCTGGGGTTTCACGGGGGGAGGAAACTACCCCGGGCTGCATCGCAGGTAAGGCAGGATTTAAGATTCAGTTAGGTGGGACAGTTGCTAATGTTCAGAGCCGCTGCGGAGGGAGAGAGACAGAGACTGAGAGACTCCCGGGTCCTCTGAGGACCTTTGCACAAGCCCTGGGAGGCCAGTCAAGGTAGGCAATGATCCCAGTAGCTTGCCAACTGCCTGCCCCACCACAGTGCCCGCACACAGTAGGTTCTCAATAAAGATTCAAAAACACAATGCAAACTGCGAATTCATGGAACAAGAGGAAAAACCCGCCCGCGTGTCTCCGCGGCCCACCGTGGTGCGGATAGAGATATTAGGGGAGGAAGATCGGCGAGCCCCCCGCCCCCCCTTTAATTATCCTGTTGACAAGACTCAGGATCCCGCTCGTCAAGGTGGCATCTGAGAGGACGGTTCCCTTTAGCGACGCTGACAGCTAATTTGTGGGAAGTTTAATTACAGGCGGCGTTAATTAACTGGCAAAGCGCTGGGCGAGGACGGCGGCCATCTGTTCCGAAGATGTCCTCTCCTTCTGGGCCTGGCTGGGGCTGGGGGGAGCGCGGGAGGAGGGGAGAGGGGAGGAGGAGGGAAGAGAGGGAGGAGGGAAAGAGGGCGCGGGAGGAGCGAGGAGGGGGGACGGATGACGGGGGGGGGGGAGAGGAAGGGGTCTCCCGCGCAGGGGGTCCGCAGAGGGAGCAGAGGGGTCGGGGTGAGTGCTTGGCCTTCGTCGAAGCTGGGACACCATTAACCACCTCCGTGCCCACCCTGGTCTTAAGACCTTTGCACACGGCTGCGGCCAGACCCCCGGGGCCCCCGCAGCCCTGGCTCTCCTTAGCCTTGCACTCCAGCCTGGGGATCCCCAAGCCCGAAAACCGAGGTCCCCGCCTCCCTGCACAGACCGAGTCCTGGTAGCCTTGACACTCAGTTCAAATCCGGCTCCCTTCTGCCTCTGCGCCCCTGCTCCAGCAGCAGCCTGGGAGACTCAGTTTCCCTTTCGGATGAGGGTGTCTCGGGATCCCGATGATGCCTGTGCCCCGACGGCTGCCCATAGTCCCCGCCAGCCCCGGGTCACCGCGGCCAGCACGCTAGGCAAAGCCTCAGTTTCCCCCTTTGCCCTTCCTCAGGCGAACACAGATGGCACCGCCTGGCCAGGCAGGAAGGGGCCCCCGCCGGAGCGGGGGTGGGGAGCTGGCATGGGCGCCCCAGCAGCTGGGACTCTTGGCAGCCGATGGCAGCCGGAGGCGGCTGGACACGCGCCCGGGCTCGGGTGGGGGACAGAGAGGCTGCGACAAAATGGGGGACCCCACTCACAGGAGGAGGGGAATCCCGTGTGCACTTACCAGGCGCCTGCTGGATGCGGCTGCCACCGCTCATCCCCAGCCTCCAGGACTGTGGCCTTGTTCCACCGCGGGCCTTCAGTACTCACAAGGCAGGTCACTTAGTCAGTAGATGCTGGCCACTCACCCAGGCCTTTGCACATACTGTGAAAAATCAGCCATCGTCAGACTTGTGAGGCCGGCGTACTGTTGAGGCCATTTTACAGATGATAAAACTGAGCTCATGGAGGCGAAACAATGAAGTAGACTGTCTGGCCTCAGGACGCAGTTATTCAAAATGCCCCTCCGCTCTGCCCCTCACCCACGTGCCCCGGGGCACGACTAGGAGGGGCTTTGCTGGGACTTGGGGGCGTGGTTACGTTGTGGCGGGGTAGGACAGGGCGCGACTATTCTAGGGGCGGATCCTGGGAGGCTGAATTCCCCAGCTTGGCGCGGGAAAGCGGGAACCCTCCAGATTTAAACAGACTTTATTTAAACCCCCACACCCCCTTCCCGCGTCAGTTGGGGTCAGGAGGTCTCGGGGGTCACTTCTGACGGCTCCACGTTCTCGAGCGTCCCCAGGGACATGGTGCTGCTGCAGCGACGGCAGGGGACTGTCCGGGCTAGCAGCTCGAGCCGGCGGGAGCGCAGCCGGGCCTGGATGGCCCAGATGGGGGGGCGACGTCCGGGTAGGGGTGGGTCGTCGCCGCCCACGCTGCTGTTCGCGGAGCCGTCGTGCGTGCTGGCCACCGACTGCTTGCACAGAGGGCACAAGCGGCGCGGGGCGCGCAAGAACCAGGGGTCGATGCAGCGGCAGTGGTACACATGCGCGCACGGCAGGATCTTGAGCCGCTCGCCCTCTTCGTACTCGTCCAGGCAAATGGAGCACAGGTCGCTGAGGCGCGTGAACGTGCGCACCTGGGCCTTCTGGCACGTCTGGGTCTTCACCGTGGTGCCCCGGCTCCCCCAACACCGGACCCGCGGCCACAGCTGCCTCAGCACGAACAGCGTGGACGCGGCCAGGGCCAGGGCTCGAGCGAGCGCCCAGGATGCGGCCACGGCGGGGTGACACTCGGGGTCTGGACAGGGTGCCCCGTGGGGCAGCAGCACGCGCGCTGGCCGGTCGCAGCGCACGGTCACCTCCAGGTCGTCGAACGCGCGTAGCTGCCCTGGGGCCTCAGTGCGCGCGGGAGCTGCTGTGGCTCCAGCCCTCCGCGCGCGCCGCCCCATGTTCTCCCATGTGCAGCCCAGGGGCCGGACTATCACGAGTGGGTCCAGCGAGGGGTTATCGGGCTCAGTAGCCTCGATCGCGAGGCAGGCGTTGGCCAGCCTGGCCGCCAGCATGTAGCTGCGTATGCCCTGGGGGTCCAAGGGGACCCCAAGCAGCGCCGGGAGCTCCGAAAAGTCCACGGAGCTCAGGTTAACCTGCGCGTTCGCGGACGACGGGGACAGAACCAGCCAGAGGACCACCAGGGCCATCGGGGCTACTCGGGCCCATGCCCCCATGGCCGTCCCTACCTCCAGCTGTCGCGCACGGCCAAGTCCCGCGTGGGACGGCACGGGAGCCCTTCGGGCATCTCCGGAGCCACCCGGGGAGCCCGTGGCCGGGTGGGAGCGGCGCCCGCTGTGGCCGGACGCAGGACCTCCAGCGAAAGTGGCTCCTGGGGACAGCGCGGTCCACCTGGTGTCCAGGAGACCTGCTCTGAGGATGACACCTCGGGGTTGTAGAAGCCTCTGAGCTCTGTGACGTCATTGTCACGTACGCCCAAGAACACTCAGCTGTGCGGACTCCTAGCTGGTGGCGTATTACTAAACCCCACTCAGGTCATTCCCAGAGGAGTCCAGGACGTGGGCCCCAAGGGACATCCATTCTTGGAAGTGGGAACCGAATTTCACTCAGCATCCGGACACAAGGGTAGAGTTCAGGGTGCAGGAAAAGGCTCCAAAAGGGATTTTGGGGGGTTCCCTTGTCTTCCGTCCACAGCGCAGCTGCGCAGACACCCCACGGAGGGGAACCTCGTCGCCCACTCTCCAGGCCCCATGTCAGCCCTGGGCTTGTGCTGTGGCCACGGGAACACAAGGCTCCGATTCGCTGAACTCTGCTCAATGTCGCACCCCAAAGAACAATCCAGAAAGACAGAAGAGTTACACCTTCCCACTCACACAGAGACTGAGGAGCCCCCACTCTGGGGATCTTAGAGATGGAGCCGGATCCGCTCTCCAGCTTTGGTACCTGCGAGTCGTCTCCATTGTCACCTTGGAGTGCGCATGCTGCCACAGTTGAGGACTGTTATTCTAGAAGGGAGATCTTCAAGAAAACTGAAACTACAAGGTGCTGCCTTCTGCCTCCCTCCAACCCGACGACCGGTTCCTCCGCCTACTGTGCCACCCTTGGGAAGACCCGCCCCTCTGGCCCTTGCTCTCTCTTGTCCCCTGTGGTGACATCTACCTCATCGTCCCTCCGTTCTGGACATAGCAGAGAGGTGTACTGGGACGGGCCACGTGTTCGGCTGTGACTGAAGTTCTCAGGCAGGGGCGTGCCTGGGACTGACCCCTTTCAGCGCTCCCGGCCCGTCGGCAGGACTGTGATGGAGCCTGATGCGGTCTGATTATAAAGAGGGAAGGTCGGTGCTTCTGTGTAGTTGGCCATTTGCTGTTTTCTTGTTTTTGTGAGACAGGGTCCAGGCTGTCCAGGAGCTCACTATGTAGCCCAGGTTGACCCAGAACTCACAGTGATCCTCCTGCCTCTGCCTCCCAAGTGCTGGGGTTAAAGGCGTGGCCACCAGGCTGGGTTTTCCCTGGTTCACAGCATCACAAGGTCCGACCCAGAGGTGGACCGATCCGAGAGAGAGAGAGAGAGAGAGAGAGAGAGAGAGAGAGAAGTGGGGCACATCTGTCACTTCAACACTCAGGAAGCTGAGGCAGGGGCATTGCCTGGAATTCAAAGCCAGCGTGTATAATAGTCAGAGAGAGACAGGGGGAAGAGGAATCTGGGGTCCCTCAAGCCCCTTCTCAAGTACACCCCCAACCCAGGGCCCTCCCTTCAGGCCCCGCCCCTTTAAGGCTCCACCTCCTGCCAATAATTCCCCCTCCTCCGCCCACCCAGCCTAGAGCACCTGGGTTCTTTGCCCACAGATACCCACGTGACTCCGGGGTGGGCGGGGTCCCAGCTCTCCCAAGTGCCTGCCAAAGGTTTCCGGGTGCCTCAGGCCTCACCCACCGCATTGTGGAGAGCACATATTGAGCGCCAACTGCATAGCAGGTCCAGGGCCTGCACCATGACACCTGTCAATCACGGTATCATTGCTGTCTGGACTCTGTAACCCAGGCTGGCCTTGAAGTCACGGCAATTCTGCCCTCCCCCTCCAGCCCCACCCCTTTTCCAAGACAGGGCCTTGATCATTGGCTGGGCTGCCCTGAGAGGCCCAGGGACCTCCGACAGGAAGAATGCAGGAATGGTGGGAAACTGAGACAGTATCAGCAGAGGGACCGGGTCCCTCAGGTGAGGACACACTGTTCTCGGGAAGTGTGAACTTGGTCTGTGCAAAGATCCTGGGGTCCAGCCCGGCACCACCAAGAAAAGGGCACAGAATTGCTTGCATGCCAGCTCTGGGAGAGTTGAGGCAGGAGGATCGCTGTGAGTTCCAGACCTGTCTGGGCTGCAGATGGAGACCCTGTCTTAAAAGAAAAAAATCAGGGGACTTGCTGGTGAAGCGGGACACAGCTGCACGGCCATCTGGCCGCCCGGCTGCGATGCGGGAGGGGGGCATCCAAGCACTATTTCCTGTAAGTTTAAAATTATTTCACAACAGAACACTTTTAAGTGCAGAAATCTTTGGAGAAAAAAAACCTGGGGAAAAGCAGCTGGAGAGGAGGGCGGAGATACTAGACAGACTGGGAGTGGGGAGGGCAGAGAACGCGGCTGTCAATCAGAGGAAAAGATCGGGGAGTCACCGAAGTAACATCGCCTTTGCCTGTTCTATTGGCGGAAGCAAATCCATGGGGAGGGGAACACAGGAACTGGGGGCTAAGGAACCACCGTGGGGTCTCCAGGTAAAAGGAGGACACGGCTTCCAATGGACCTTGGCCCCGAGGGGTATCTAGGAGGGAAGACAGGACAGAAGGAGGGAGAGTGAGGGACTGAGAGAGATTGGGGTGGTGGGCGCAGGAGAGGGGAGAGACTTTAAATCTATACTCTGGGGGCTGGAGAGATGGCTCAGAGGTTAAGAGCATTGCCTGTTCTTCCAAAGGTCCTGAGTTCAATTCCCAGCAACCACATGGTGGCTCACAACCATCTGTAATGAGGTCTGGTGCCCTCTTCTGGCCTTCAGACATACACACAGAATATTGTATACATAATAAATAAATAAATATTAAAAAAAAATTAAAAAAAATAAAATAAATCTATACTCTGTGGGTGGCCACCCTTCCCCCAGTCACACACACCACAAAAAGACCAAACGAGGAGTCTCCCGCGTGTAGCACAGACGTTCTCGGGCCGTCAGACATTGGCAGTGCAGAACTCCGTAGGGAGGAGTCCCCAAGATGCTGCTCCCAAGCATAAAGGGTGTGGGGTGACCGTGCCATCTGCGCAGCTGAGGGACATCCACCTCCTGGTACTTAACAGAGAAGAAACCGGGAAGGCCCAGAGAGAGACCCAGACAGCCGCAGGACCACAATCCACGGAAACCGGGTATATAAGCACTGGGGATGCTGAGCCAGGAGAAGCAGGCGTTCCGGGTCAGCCTGGTCCCCCTGCCCCTGTGTACATTTGTGCTTCAGGGCTTTCCATCTACTCCCAGTGAGATGTGATTATCTTCCTTGGCCCACGCACTTGGGGAAACTGAGGCTGGCACCAACCACATAAGCAGTTTGGCCAAGGTGGTGATGGTTAGGAGGTCAGATTTAAATACAGGGTCACGCAGGGTTCCTCCACCATATCTTTATGTACAAGCTGAGCTTTGCAGCCCAAGACTGTGGAGGACACCAAGCGACCCAGAGTCTTCCCCCACCTATGGGTGCTGGGAATGAGATGAAGCTTTGGCAGAGCCACGCCCCCAGCCCCTCACTGGGAATTCTAGGCGGGGCTCCACTCTGACCACGCCCCCAGCCCCTCACTGGGGATTCTAGGCGGGGCTTCACCATGGCCACGCCCCCAGTCCCCGGAAAAGCTGCCAGAGGTTTAGGGTCAGCTGCTCTCAGAACAAAGCTAGAGGAAGCGCTCTTCCCCTCCCCCACCAAGACCCTCTGGGAAAGGCGCCAATTAAGAGCAAATCAATTAAGCAAACTGTGCTTTGGCTTTGCCCTTAGCACTCTGCCCTCGGCCTCCCTGACTGGAAGCAAACGCATTTGTGGTCAGAGCTGAGGCGGGATCAGGACTTTCCAGGCAGAGCTCTTACTGGCCCCTGGGACATGGAGTCAGTTACGTGATCCAACCCAGAGTGGAGGGGGTACCTGTGAGCCAGCACCGTGGAGGAACCTGTCTGTTCCTGAGGACCAGCTACAGTATGACAGGAGTGTGCGCAGAGCTGCGGGAAAAGAAGGCTATAATTTGCCCATTTTACACGTCAATCAAGTGCCCGAAGTTGCTGTAGCTTTTGTGGCACGCTGTCTGGGCGATTTGATATTTAAAAAAGAAAAGATGAAAATTCAAGCTCACAGTTTGTGGCTCAAAATGCACAGCTATCTCTCCCCAAGGCCTCTGCAGGGAGTCTGGACCTAGCTGCAACCTAGGCATTAACGTGCGTAGCTTCTGTGTGGCGATTATATGGCACAGATATATCCAAGGACAGCGACACTGCCCACATTCCAGTGAAATCCAGATGGCCTGAGGCCATGGGAACAAAGGCAGGCTCAGGATTGTCTGCCAGAGATGTAAGAGGTGTTTGTTACCCAGCAGGAGCTGATAGTTACATGTACACAACCTAAGACTGCCTTTCCTGGCTTCTGAGATTAGTTGGATTACAAGGGGCTTCAGGACTGGATGTGGTTAACAGGAAATGACCTGTCACTTGTGTGTCATAGTCCTGTAGTCAGATGCTGTGAGCTAGACCAAAGTTACATGGTCTAGCTCACAGCACCTGCCGATGTGGGTGAGAAGGGAACCTGTGCTGTAAGGCTTAGAAATATGGGCTGGATTGTTACAGCAGCAAAACTAAGCTGGTACTAACTGGATGGGATCTTGCTCTGTAGCTCAAGCTGGCTCAGAGTGAGTAATCCTCCTGCCTCAGTCTTCTGATGTCAGGATGACACACGGACACCAGCACAGCACGGCAGCCATGATGGTAAGTCTCCGAATACCACACTCCTCACCACAATGACACTAGAACTAGCTACATTTCACAGAAGTCAAATTTGGGGTTCCAAAGAAGACAGAGACTCCCCCAGAGTCACTCTTGATTCCAAGCTGAACCCCCTCTGTCCCACGGTCTAGAGCCAGCACCCGGTACCCTTGCCACCAGTCCAAACTCAGGCTACCCTAGAAGCCCATGGACTCCCAGATACCCTGGTCCCTGGCCCAGCTCCAGGAGAACCTGTTTGGTAAAAAGTCTTATCACGCGCCCCGCATCAACACCAGGATGACTGCTGAGCCCTTGACTCAGGTAATTAGGAGCGTTCTGGGACGCCCTGCTTGATTAAAAGCACATCATCCCTTCAGAATAAAAATTCGGGAGCAAATTGCTTTTGTTGCCACCATGATGCTATTTTAAACCCACTCTGTGCGTGGACTAATAAAGCCTGTCACTCGGCTGTCAGGGTGCGCCCTGGACCAGCCATTTGCATGGCTCCTACACGACTGTTGACTGCCACTGCTGTCCTCGGCATCACCACAGCCTGGAGAGGCCCTGTCAGGTTGTCACACCCAGAGAGGACCTCACTGGCCTCAAGGTGACCCTAAAACCCCTGGGACTGCAGAGACAGCTAGGTGGAGGAAGTATTTGGCATGCAGGTGTGAGGACCAGAGTTCGAATCACCAGCACCCACGTTTTAAAAAGGCAAACGTGGTGAGGTGCACTGTATGATCCCAGTGCTGCCGACAGGGAGACGAGCATCCCGGGGGCTCACTGGCCAGCTAAATTGACCAACTTGGTGACTGCTATGCTAAGTTAGACCTTGTCTCAAAATACAGGTGGCTAACACTTAGGAAGACACCAGATGATGACATCAGGTTTGTGGTCCCAGTCAAGTATGCCCCATGTATCAGTGATCCCCAAGTCATAGTCCGAGTCCTCCCTCATGCCCAGTCTTTGTCTCCACCTGCTAGCGTCCTCCCTTTATCCGCTTTCTCTCCCTACACCTCCCAGCCCATGTACCCCACAGCCACTAGTCCTCACACTCATCCTCACTGCAACCTGTGTCTGGACATCAACTCCACTCCCAACCCGCTTCACACGCTCAGAGACTCTGTGCTGCCGTCGACTGCCTGTGCTGTTCATGCCTCCTTCCAAGCCAGACGTGAAGACTGGGGAGGCAGGATTGAAGTGCTCTGTTCACAGAGGTGTGACCAGAGTCAGCACTGACGACAAGGACATAGGGGAACATACTGATGGATGGATGAAAGGTAGAAAGATAGTGGATAGGTGGTGGATAGGTGTGTAAATGGATTGGTGAGTGTGTGCCTGGCTGGAAAGGTGGCTGGGTGGGTGAGTATGTGGGTGTGTAGATGGGTGAATGGATGAGGGCTTCAGAAAGGTAAGTGGATGGATAGGTGGATATATGGATGGATGGATGGATGGATGGATGGATGGATGGATGGATGGATGGATGCGTAGGTGGGAGAATGGATGAGAGAATGAGTGAGTGGTTGGATTGTTGGGTAAAAGAGATGGGTGGATGGGTGGATGGATGAGTGGATGTGTGGACAGGTAGTGGATGAATGAATGGGTAGTTGGATGGAGAGATGTGTGGGTGGGAAGTTGGATGACTGGGTGGATGGATGGGTGGTGTATGGATGGGTGGGTGAGTGGAGAGAAGGGTGGGTGGATAGGTGCATAGATGGGAAAGTGGATGTGTGGGTTGGTTGATGAATGAGTGGGTGATTGGTTTGATGAGGGGTGGGTGGATAGATGTGTAAACAGAGGATGAATGTGTAGGTAGATGGATGGATGTGTGGGTGTATGGATGAGTGAATGGTGAGATGGACAGATGCATGAGTGGACGGATGTAGGGGCGGGTGGGTGGCTGAATGGCTGGATAGGTAGAAAATGGAAGGATTGGTAGAAGGATGGGTGAATTGGTGGGTGGATGAGTGGATAGGTGGATAAGTGGAGGGGTAGGTGGGTGGAAGATAGATGATTGGGTAGATGGAGGGAGGAGCGGATAGATGGGTCAGCAAATGGGTGGACAGATGGATGACTGGATAGGTGAGTGGATAGATAAGTGGGTGCATGAGTGAATGTTTGGATAAATGAGGGGAAGGATGAGTGTGTGGATGGGTAGATGATCAATGGATAAGTAGATGGGTGGATGAATAGCTGTGGAACTGGTATATTGGTTAATGGGTGAGTAGACGGATTCATGAGTGAGTGGGCAGGTGGACAGATGGGTAGATGGATGGGAGGAAGGATGGAAGGATAGATGGATGGTTGAGTAGAATAATGGATAGATAAATAGGTGGATGAATGGGTTTGTGAATGGATGGATAGGTGTGTGGGTGGATAAATGTGTCATTGGGTGGGTGGACACATAGATGGGTGGGTAGGTGTTTGGATGGACTGGTGTAAGGATGGTTGGGTAGATACTCAGTGACTGGATGGATGCATGGATGGATGGATGGCTCAGTGTGTAAGTTAATGGATGTGTGGGTGCATGGGTGGGTGGGTGGGTGGATGGATGGGCCACTTGATGGGTGGATAGGAGGAAGAATGGTTGTGTGAGTGAATGGATTGGCAGATGGCTTCCTGGCTGGGTGGATGTCTGGATGAATGGATGGGTGGATGATGGATGGATAAGTGGGTAGTTGGAAGGATTGGTGGGTGGAAGGGTGGATGTGTGCATGATTCATTGTGTGGATGAATAGAAAGATGGATGGCTGGATAGATGGATAGTTGAGCGGGTGGGTGGATGGGTGGGTGGATGGATGGATGAGAGGATGGGTGAGAGGATGGATGGATGGGTAATTGGATGGACTGGTGGAGAGATGGGCAGATGAGTGGGTGGGTGGATGAATGGATGGATACTTGGTGGGTGGGTTGATCAATGAATGGAGGGAGGAAGGAAGAAAGGAAGGGATTGATGAATGGACAAAAGGGTGAGTTGGTGGATGAGTAGATCGATGTGCATATAGATGGGTAGGTAGGTGGGTGGATGGGTGGTGGATGGGTGGGTGGGTGGGTGGAGGGATAGATGAATTGGTGGTTAGATGCATGAATGGGAAGGTGGGTGTATTGATTGATGAGGGGGTAGGTGGATTGATG